>NC_136110.1:17320302-17337802 GCF_965212315.1 Lampetra planeri
AAAATAATAAAAATAAAGTGATTAAAATAATAAAAATGAATTGAATTAAAAAATAAATGTGATTTGATGGCAAAAACGTGATTTGGGGGGCAAAAACGTGATTTGGGTGGCAAAACGTGATTTGGGGGCAAAAACGTGATTTGGGGGCAAAAACGTGATTTGGGGGCAAAAACGTGATTTGGGGGCAAAAACGAGATTTGGGGGCAAAAACGTGATTTGGGGGCAAAAACGTGATTTGGGGGCAAAAACGTGATTTGGGGGCAAAAACGTGATTTGGGGGCAAAAACGTGATTTGGGGGCAAAAACGTGATTTGGGGGCAAAAACGTGATTTGGGGGGCAAACACGTGATTTGGGAGCAGAAACGTGATTTGGGGGCAAAAACGTGATTTGGGGGCAAAAACGTGATTTGGGGGGCAAAAACGTGATTTGGGGGCAAAAACGTGATTTGGGGGCAAAAACGTGATTTGGGGAAAAAAACGTGATTTGGGGGTAAAAACGTGATTTGGGGGAAAAAACGTGATTTGGGGAAAAAAATAATAAAAATAAATTCAATTAAAAAATAAATAAAACAAAGTGATTAAAATTTTAATAAAGTGGTTAAGAATAAGTGATTAAAATAATAAAAAATAAATTCAATTAAAAATAGATAAAATAAAGTTATAAAAAATAAATAAAGTGGTTGAAAATAATAAAAATAAAGTGATCAAAATAATAAAAATGAATTGAATTAAAAAATAAATGTGATTTGATGGCAAAAACGTGATTTGGGGGCTAGAACGTGATTTGGGGGGCAAAAGCGTGATTTGGGGGCAAAAACGTGATTTGGAGAAAAAACGTGATTTGGGGGCAAAAACGTGATTTGGGGGGAAAAACGTGATTTGGGGGCAAAAACGTGATTTGGGGCCAAAAACGTAATTTAGGGGCAAAAACGTGATTTGGGGGCAAAAACGTGATTTGGGGGGCAAAAACGTGATTTGGGAGCAAAAACGTGATTTGGGGGCAAAAACGTGATTTGGGGGCAAAAACGTGATTTGGGGGGGAAAAAAACGTGATTTGGGGAAAAAAATTATAAAAATAAATTCAATTAAAAAATAAATAAAACAAAGTGATTAAAATTTTAATACAGTGGTTAAGAATAAGTGTTTAAAGTAATAAAAAATAAATTCAATTAAAAATAAATAAAATAAAGTTATAAAAAATAAATAAAGTGGTTAAAAATAATAAAAATAAAGTGATTAAAATAATAAAAATGAATTTAATTAAAAAATAAATGTGATTTGATGGCAAAAACGTGATTTGGGGGGCAAAAACGTGATTTGGGTGGCAAAACGTGATTTGGGGGCAAAAACGTGATTGGGGGGCAAAAACGTGATTTGGGGGCAAAAACGTGATTTGGGGGCAAAAACGTGATTTGGGGGCAAAAACGTGATTTGGGGGCAAAAACGTGATTTGGGGGCAAAAACGAGATTTGGGCGCAAAAACGTGATTTGGGGGTAAAAACGTGATTTGGGGCCAAAAACGTGATTTGGGGGCAAAAACGTGATTTGCGGGGAAAAAAACGTGATTTGGGAGCAAAAACGTGATTTGGGGGGCAAAAACGTGATTTGGGTGCAAAAACGTGATTTGGGGGCAAAAACGTGATTTGGGGGCAAAAACGTGATTTGGTGGCAAAAACGTGATTTGGGGACAAAAACGTGATTTGGGGGCAAAAACGTGATTTGGGGGCAAAAACGTGATTTGGGGGCAAAAACGTGATTTGGGGGCAAAAACGTGATAAGGGGGCAAAAACGTGATTTGGGGCCAAAATCGTGATTTGGGGGCAAAAACGTGATTTGGGGGCAAAAACGTGATTTGGGGGGCAAAAACGTGATTTGGGAGCAAAAAGGTGATTTGGGGGCAAAAACGTGATTTGGGGGCAAAAACGTGATTTGGGGGGCAAAAACGTGATTTGGGAGCAAAAACGTGATTTGGGGGGCAAAAACGTGATTTGGGAGCAAAAACGTAATTTGGGGGGCAAAAACGTGGTTTGGGGGGCAAAAACGTGATTTGGGGGCAAAAACGTGATTTGGGGGCAAAAACGTGATTTGGGGGCAAAAACGTGATTTGGGGGCAAAAACGTGATTTGGGAGCAAAACCGTGATTTGGGGGCAAAAACGTGATTTGGGGGCAAAAACGTGATTTGGGGGGCAAAAACGTGATTTGGGGGCAAAAACGTGATTTGGGGAAAAAAATAATAAAAATAAATTCAATTAAAAAATAAATAAAACAAAGTGATTAAAATTTTAATAAAGTGGTTAAGAATAAGTGATTAAAATAATAAAACATAAATTCAATTAAAAATAGATAAAATAAAGTTATAAAAAATAAATGAAGTGGTTAAAAATAATAAAAATAAAGTGATCAAAATAATAAAAATGAATTGAATTAAAAAATAAATGTGATTTGATGGCAAAAACGTGATTTGGGGGCTAGAACGTGATTTGGGGGGCAAAAGCGTGATTTGGGGGCAAAAACGTGATTTGGGGAAAAAAACGTGATTTGGGGGCAAAAACCTGATTTGGGAGAAAAAACGTGATTTGGGAACAAAAACGTGATTTGGGGCCAAAAACGTGATTTGGGGGCAAAAACGTGATTTGGGGGCAAAAACGTGATTTGGGGGGCAAAAACGTGATTTGGGAGCAAAAACGTGATTTGGGGGCAAAAACGTGATTTGGGGGCAAAAACGTGATTTGGGGTGGAAAAACGTGATTTGGGGAAAAAAATTATAAAAATAAATTCAATTAAAAAATAAATAAAACAAAGTGATTAAAATTTTAATACAGTGCTTAAGAATAAGTGATTAAAGTAATAAAAAACTAAATTCAATTAAAAATAAATAAAATAAAGTTATAAAAAATAAATAAAGTGGTTAAAAATAATAAAAATAAAGTGATTAAAATAATAAAAATGAATTGAATTAAAAAATAAATGTGATTTGATGGCAAAAACGTGATTTGGGGGGCAAAAACGTGATTTGGGTGGCAAAACGTGATTTGCGGGCAAAAACGTGATTTGGGGGCAAAAACGTGATTTGGGGGCAAAAACGTGATTTGGGGGCAAAAACGAGATTTGGGGACAAAAACGTGATTTGGGGGCAAAAACGTGATTTGGGGCCAAAAACGTGATTTGGGGGCAAAAACGTGATTTTTCGGGGCAAAAACGTGATTTGGGGGCAAAAACGTGATTTGGGGGCAAAAACGTGATTTGGGGGCAAAAACGTGATTTGGGGCCAAAAACGTGATTTGGGGGCAAAAACGTGATTTGGGGGCAAAAACGTGATTTGGGGGCAAAAACGTGATTTGGGGGAAAAAAACGTGATTTGGGAGCAAAAACGTGATTTGGGGGGCAAAAACGTGATTTGGGGGCAAAAACGGGGTTTGGGGGGCAAAAACGTGATTTAGAGGCAAAAACGTGATTTGGGGGATAAAACGTGATTTGGGTGGCAAAAACGTGATTTGGGGGCAAAAACGTGATTTGGGGGCAAAAACGTGATTTGGGGGGCAAAAACGTGATTTGGGGGGCAAAAACGTGATTTGGGAGCAAAAACGTGATTTGGGGGCAACAACGTGATTTGGGGGCAAAACGTGATTTGGGGGGCAAAAACGTGATTTGGGGGCAAAAACGTGATTTGGGGGCAAAAAGGTGATTTGGGGGCAAAAACGTGATTTGGGGCCAAAATCGTGATTTGGGGGCAAAAACGTGATTTGGGGGCAAAAACGTGATTTGGGGGCAAAAACGTGATTTGGGGGCAAAAACGTGATTTGGGGGGCAAAAACGTGATTTGGGGCCAAAAACGTGATTTGGGGGCAAAAACGTGATTTGCGGGGCAAAAACGTGATTTGGAGGCAAAAACGTGATTTGGGGGCAAAAACGTGATTTGGGAGCAAAAACGTGATTTGGGGGCAAAAACGTGATTTGGGGGCAAAAACGTGATTTGGGGGCAAAAACGTGATTTGGGGGCAAAAACGAGATTTGGGGGCAAAAACGTGATTTGGGGGCAAAAACGTGATTTGGGGCCAAAAACGTGATTTGGGGGCAAAAACGTGATATGCGGGGCAAAAACGTGATTTGGGGGCAAAAACGTGATTTGGGGACAAAAACGTGATTTGGGGGCAAAAACGTGATTTGGGGGCAAAAACGTGATTTGGGGGCAAAAACGTGATGTTTTTTCCCCAAATCACGTTTTTGCCCCCAAATCACGTTTTTGTCCCCAAATCACGTTTTTGCCCCCAAATCACGTTTTTGCCCCCAAATCACGTTTTTGCCCCCAAATCACGTTTTTGCTCCCAAATCACGTTTTTGCCCCCCAAATCACGTTTTTGTCCCCAAATCACGTTTTTGCCCCCAAATCACGTTTTGCCACCCAAATCACGTTTTTGCCCCCCAAATCACGTTTTGGCCATCAAATCACATTTATTTTTTAATTCAATTCATTTTTATTATTTTAATCACTTTATTTTTATTATTTTTAACCACTTTATTTATTTTTTATAACTTTATTTTATTTATTTTTAATTGAATTTATTTTTTATTACTTTAATCACTTATTCTTAACCACTGTATTAAAATTTTAATCACTTTGTTTTATTTATTTTTTAATTGAATTTATTTTTATAATTTTTTTCCCCAAATCACGTTTTTGCCCCCCAAATCACGTTTTGCCCCCAAATCACGTTTTTGCCCCCAAATCACGTTTTTGCCCCCAAATCACGTTTTTGCCCCCCAAATCACGTTTTGCCCCCAAATCACGTTTTTGCCCCCAAATCACGTTTTTGGCCCCAAATCAGGTTTTTGCCCCCCAAATCACGTTTTTGCCCCCCAAATCACGTTTTTGCCCCCAAATCACGTTTTTGCCCCCCAAACCCCGTTTTTGCCCCCAAATCACGTTTTTGCCCCCCAAATCACGTTTTTGCTCCCAAATCACGTTTTTTCCCCCAAATCACGTTTTTGCCCCCAAATCACGTTTTTGCCCCCAAATCACGTTTTTGCCCCCAAATCACGTTTTTGCCCCCAAATCACGTTTTTGCCCCCAAATCACGTTTTTGCCCCGAAAAATCACGTTTTTGCCCCCAAATCACGTTTTTGGCCCCAAATCACGTTTTTGCCCCCAAATCACGTTTTTGTCCCCAAATCTCGTTTTTGCCCCCAAATCACGTTTTTGCCCCCAAATCACGTTTTTGTCCCCAAATCACGTTTTTGCCCGCAAATCACGTTTTGCCACCCAAATCACGTTTTTGCCCCCCAAATCACGTTTTTGCCATCAAATCACATTTATTTTTTAATTCAATTCATTTTTATTATTTTAATCACTTTATTTTTATTATTTTTAACCACTTTATTTATTTTTTATAACTTTATTTTATTTATTTTTAATTGAATTTAGTTTTTTATTACTTTAATCACTTATTCTTAAGCACTGTATTAAAATTTTAATCACTTTGTTTTATTTATTTTTTAATTGAATTTATTTTTATAATTTTTTTCCCCAAATCACGTTTTTCCACCCCAAATCACGTTTTTGCCCCCAAATCACGTTTTTGCCCCCCAAATCACGTTTTTGCTCCCAAATCACGTTTTTGCCCCCCAAATCACGTTTTTGCCCCCAAATCACGTTTTTGCCCCCAAATCACGTTTTTGGCCCCAAATCACGTTTTTGTTCCCAAATCACGTTTTTTCTCCCAAATCAGGTTTTTGCCCCCAAATCACGTTTTTTTCCCCAAATCACGTTTTTGCCCCCAAATCACGCTTTTGCCCCCCAAATCACGTTCTAGCCCCCAAATCACGTTTTTGCCATCAAATCACATTTATTTTTTAATTCAATTCATTTTTATTATTTTGATCACTTTATTTTTATTATTTTTAACCACTTCATTTATTTTTTATAACTTTATTTTATCTATTTTTAATTGAATTTATGTTTTATTATTTTAATCACTTATTCTTAACCACTTTATTAAAATTTTAATCACTTTGTTTTATTTATTTTTTAATTGAATTTATTTTTATTATTTTTTTCCCCAAATCACGTTTTTGCCCCCAAATCACGTTTTTGCCCCCCAAATCACGTTTTTGCCCCCAAATCACGTTTTTGCCCCCAAATCACGTTTTTGCTCCCAAATCACGTTTTTGCCCCCAAATCACGTTTTTGCCCCCAAATCACGTTTTTGCCCCCAAATCACGTTTTTGCCCCCAAATCACGTTTTTGCCCCCCAAACCACGTTTTTGCCCCCCAAATTACGTTTTTGCTCCCAAATCACGTTTTTGCCCCCCAAATCACGTTTTTGCTCCCAAATCACGTTTTTGCCCCCCAAATCACGTTTTTGCTCCCAAATCACGTTTTTGCCCCCCAAATCACGTTTTTGCCCCCAAATCACGTTTTTGCCCCCAAATCACGATTTTGGCCCCAAATCACGTTTTTGCCCCCTTATCACGTTTTTGCCCCCAAATCACGTTTTTGCCCCCAAATCACGTTTTTGCCCCCAAATCACGTTTTTGCCCCCAAATCACGTTTTTGTCCCCAAATCACGTTTTTGCCACCAAATCACGTTTTTGCCCCCAAATCACGTTTTTGCCCCCAAATCACGTTTTTGCGCCCAAATCACGTTTTTGCCCCCCAAATCACGTTTTTGCTCCCAAATCACGTTTTTTCCCCGCAAATCACGTTTTTGCCCCCAAATCACGTTTTTGGCCCCAAATCACGTTTTTACCCCCAAATCACGTTTTTGCGCCCAAATCTCGTTTTTGCCCCCAAATCACGTTTTTGCCCCCAAATCACGTTTTTGCCCCCAAATCACGTTTTTGCCCCCAAATCACGTTTTTGCCCCCAAATCACGTTTTTGCCCCCCAATCACGTTTTTGCCCCCAAATCACGTTTTGCCACCCAAATCACGTTTTTGCCCCCCAAATCACGTTTTTGCCATCAAATCACATTTATTTTTTAATTAAATTCATTTTTATTATTTTAATCACTTTATTTTTATTATTTTTAACCACTTTATTTATTTTTTATAACTTTATTTTATTTATTTTTAATTGAATTTATTTTTTATTACTTTAAACACTTATTCTTAACCACTGTATTAAAATTTTAATCACTTTGTTTTATTTATTTTTTAATTGAATTTATTTTTATAATTTTTTTCCCCAAATCACGTTTTTTCCCCCCCAAATCACGTTTTTGCCCCCAAATCACGTTTTTGCCCCCAAATCACGTTTTTGCCCCCAAATCACGTTTTTGCTCCCAAATCACGTTTTTGCCCCCCAAATCACGTTTTTGCCCCCAAATCACGTTTTTGGCCCCAAATCACGTTTTTGCCCCCAAATCACGTTTTTCCCCCCAAATCACGTTTTTGCCCCCAAATCACGTTTTTTCTCCAAATCACGTTTTTGCCCCCCAAATCACGTTCTAGCCCCCAAATCACGTTTTTGCCATCAAATCACATTTATTTTTTAATTCAATTCATTTTTATTATTTTGATCACTTTATTTTTATTATTTTCAACCACTTTATTTATTTTTTATAACTTTATTTTATCTATTTTTAATTGAATTTATTTTTTATTATTTTAATCACTTATTCTTAACCACTTCATTAAAATTTTAATCACTTTGTTTTATTTTTTTTTTTTTTTTAGGGCAGGCAGGAGTCACTCTCCTGAGGCAAGCATGCACCCAGGCAGAGGAGAGTCCCCACACGCGTCCAAATTCGGACGGACAGGACCCCCACGCACACCATGTAAACACACCCTTTTGGCACGGACTTCACACAACACAAACCACCACAAGGAGGGGCCTCGCTTTGTCGTGTATGCTCCCCCCGTTTGGCAACCTGACGGTGCTGAAAGCTCACAAAACACAGGGCTTCCCACAAGGCCAGCCACTTTGAGGCAGCTGTAAGCGCACCACACACACCCTACGTGGGGTGGGGAGGGAAGGAGCAGGGGTCGACCCCACATGCCTGCAAACCTCTAGAGCGGCCTTACAATGCTCGCTACTCTATGGACCGGCAACGGCAATTGAAACCAACCCTAAAATTCTTGCACAGTTGGCAGCCTTCCTTGGCACAAGACCAAACAGCGCAGCGAACCCGTGCAGCACCAACCCAAGGGGACAGCCTTCCCCACACACTCTGGAGGAGAAGAGGCTCCCTCGGGCTGAGTCACACAGCTCAAGATACTCGCTCATTCACGGAAAACTTGGGAAACAAAACCTGCTGACACACACCACTTATGCATCGCATGAAGATTGCCATTGTCCATACACTTGTGCAGGTGCGATGGAAATATTTTCTCGTTTTGGTGTATGCTATATTTTTACAGACAGCTACCGACAAACGGTAGAAATTAGCGGGGATAGGCCTCAGACATTACCCAAAGCTCCGGGAACGTGAGCGACGCAAGACGAATGGGCATTTTAAAGCAGATCTATGGCAGTTACTGACAGTGCCTGGCGTGGGTTACTTGTCTCCGTTGTCGAGAGGGGAAGACGACCCATGTATATGTAAAGGGCGATTTTTTTAGCAACCGTTAAGGCTGTTTTTCCCCTTCACTTGTATCGAGAGGGAAGCAAAGAACATGTATGGCGTGTACGTTTTTTTACGAATTTTCATTAGCAATCTAACGACATGAATTGCGAAGACGTTTTTTGAACAATTGTATTCCTTTCCCAAAACATCGAGTGTTAGTGTATAAAACCGCTAGAGAAAATAAATTGGCAGGCGAAACTTAAAAAGGAGAGACCCATGAACAGCATGGCCAGGCGGCTCACCTCGACGTTTTTCCCCCGAGCAAAGTCCGCCGAGACCCCCTGTATCCCACGGGGATGTACTGGCGTGCACTTGAAGGTTGATGCCGCTCTGTTACTTGGGAAACGAACCACAAGCCAAATCCAGCTAATTTGTGAATGACTTAGCTCTCCTGCTTTCTCGAGAACGTGCTTTTTTCGTCGGATGAAACTTCCACAGGCTTTTCCAGCAGATTGGCACGTGCACTCAAAAAAGTCAAAATTTGTACACATAGACCCCATCAAACGGGAGAAATTGGCCGGGATTGCTCTCATGTGCGTTGCGGGGCATCGTTTCTCTCGCGCCGAATTCCATCGAGCTGGGAAATCGCTCATTTTTGCGTCGCCAAATATCGTACGAACGCCGTGAAACTTCCACAGGCTTTTTCAGCAGATTTGCACGTGCACTCAAAAAAGTCAAAATTTTTACACATAGACCCCATCAAACGGGAGAAATTGGCCGGGATTGCTCTCATGTGCGTTACGGGGCATCGTTTCTCTCGCGCCGAATTCCATCGAGCTGGGAAATCGCTCATTTTTGCGTCGCCAAATATCGTACGAACGCCGTGAAACTTCCACAGGCTTTTCCAGCAGATTTGCACCTGCACTCAAAAAAGTCAAAATTTTTACACATAGACCCCATCAAACGGGAGAAATTGGCCCGGATTGCTCTCATGTGCGTTACGGGGCATCGTTTCTCTCGCGCCGAATTCTCTCGAGCTGGGAAATCGCTCATTTTTGCGTCGCCAAATATCGTACGAACGCCGTGAAACTTCCACAGGCTTTTTCAGCAGATTTGCACCTGCACTCAAAAAAGTCAAAATTTTTACACATAGACCCCATCAAACGGGAGAAATTGGCCCGGATTGCTCTCATGTGCGTTACGGGGCATCGTTTCTCTCGCGCCGAATTCCATCGAGCTGGGAAATCGCTCATTTTTGCGTCGCCAAATATCGTACGAACGCCGTGAAACTTCCACAGGCTTTTTCAGCAGATTTGCACCTGCACTCAAAAAAGTCAAAATTTTTACACATAGACCCCATCAAACGGGAGAAATTGGCCCGGATTGCTCTCATGTGCGTTACGGGGCATCGTTTCTCTCGCTCCGAATTCCATCGAGCTGGGAAATCGCTCATTTTTGCGTCGCCAAATATCGTACGAACGCCGTGAAACTTCCACAGGCTTTTCCAGCAGATTGGCACGTGCACTCAAAAAAGTCAAAATTTGTACACATAGACCCCATCAAACGGGAGAAATTGGCCGGGATTGCTCTCATGTGCGTTACGGGGCATCGTTTCTCTCGCTCCGAATTCCATCGAGCTGGGAAATCGCTCATTTTTGCGTCGCCAAATATCGTACGAACGCCGTGAAACTTCCACAGGCTTTTCCAGCAGATTTGCACCTGCACTCAAAAAAGTCAAAATTTTTACACATAGACCCCATCAAACGGGAGAAATTGGCCCGGATTGCTCTCATGTGCGTTACGGGGCATCGTTTCTCTCGCGCCGAATTCTCTCGAGCTGGGAAATCGCTCATTTTTGCGTCGCCAAATATCGTACGAACGCCGTGAAACTTCCACAGGCTTTTTCAGCAGATTTGCACCTGCACTCAAAAAAGTCAAAATTTTTACACATAGACCCCATCAAACGGGAGAAATTGGCCCGGATTGCTCTCATGTGCGTTACGGGGCATCGTTTCTCTCGCGCCGAATTCTCTCGAGCTGGTAAATCGCTCATTTTTGCGTCGCCAAATATCGTACGAACGCCGTGAAACTTCCACAGGCTTTTTCAGCAGATTTGCACCTGCACTCAAAAAAGTCAAAATTTTTACACATAGACCCCATCAAACGGGAGAAATTGGCCCGGATTGCTCTCATGTGCGTTACGGGGCATCGTTTCTGTCGCGCCGAATTCCATCGAGCTGGGAAATCGCTCATTTTTGCGTCGCCAAATATCGTACGAACGCCGTGAAACTTCCACAGGCTTTTCCAGCAGATTGGCACGTGCACTCAAAAAAGTCAAAATTTGTACACATAGACCCCATCAAACGGGAGAAATTGGCCGGGATTGCTCTCATGTGCGTTACGGGGCATCGTTTCTCTCGCGCCGAATTCTCTCGAGCTGGGAAATCGCTCATTTTTGCGTCGCCAAATATCGTACGAACGCCGTGAAACTTCCACAGGCTTTTTCAGCAGATTTGCACCTGCACTCAAAAAAGTCAAAATTTTTACACATAGACCCCATCAAACGGGAGAAATTGGCCCGGATTGCTCTCATGTGCGTTACGGGGCATCGTTTCTCTCGCGCCGAATTCTCTCGAGCTGGGAAATCGCTCATTTTTGCGTCGCCAAATATCGTACGAACGCCGTGAAACTTCCACAGGCTTTTTCAGCAGATTTGCACCTGCACTCAAAAAAGTCAAAATTTTTTCACATAGACCCCATCAAACGGGAGAAATTGGCCCGGATTGCTCTCATGTGCGTTACGGGGCATCGTTTCTGTCGCGCCGAATTCCATCGAGCTGGGAAATCGCTCATTTTTGCGTCGCCAAATATCGTACGAACGCCGTGAAACTTCCACAGGCTTTTTCAGCAGATTTGCACCTGCACTCAAAAAAGTCAAAATTTTTACACATAGACCCCATCAAACGGGAGAAATTGGCCCGGATTGCTCTCATGTGCGTTACGGGGCATCGTTTCTGTCGCGCCGAATTCCATCGAGCTGGGAAATCGCTCATTTTTGCGTCGCCAAATATCGTACGAACGCCGTGAAACTTCCACAGGCTTTTCCAGCAGATTGGCACGTGCACTCAAAAAAGTCAAAATTTGTACACATAGACCCCATCAAACGGGAGAAATTGGCCGGGATTGCTCTCATGTGCGTTACGGGGCATCGTTTCTCTCGCTCCGAATTCCATCGAGCTGGGAAATCGCTCATTTTTGCGTCGCCAAATATCGTACGAACGCCGTGAAACTTCCACAGGCTTTTTCAGCAGATTTGCACGTGCACTCAAAAAAGTCAAAATTTTTACACATAGACCCCATCAAACGGGAGAAATTGGCCGGGATTGCTCTCATGTGCGTTACGGGGCATCGTTTCTCTCGCGCCGAATTCCATCGAGCTGGGAAATCGCTCATTTTTGCGTCGCCAAATATCGTACGAACGCCGTGAAACTTCCACAGGCTTTTCCAGCAGATTTGCACCTGCACTCAAAAAAGTCAAAATTTTTACACATAGACCCCATCAAACGGGAGAAATTGGCCCGGATTGCTCTCATGTGCGTTACGGGGCATCGTTTCTCTCGCGCCGAATTCTCTCGAGCTGGGAAATCGCTCATTTTTGCGTCGCCAAATATCGTACGAACGCCGTGAAACTTCCACAGGCTTTTTCAGCAGATTTGCACGTGCACTCAAAAAAGTCAAAATTTTTACACATAGACCCCATCAAACGGGAGAAATTGGCCGGGATTGCTCTCATGTGCGTTACGGGGCATCGTTTCTCTCGCTCCGAATTCCATCGAGCTGGGAAATCGCTCATTTTTGCGTCGCCAAATATCGTACGAACGCCGTGAAACTTCCACAGGCTTTTTCAGCAGATTTGCACGTGCACTCAAAAAAGTCAAAATTTTTACACATAGACCCCATCAAACGGGAGAAATTGGCCGGGATTGCTCTCATGTGCGTTACGGGGCATCGTTTCTCTCGCGCCGAATTCCATCGAGCTGGGAAATCGCTCATTTTTGCGTCGCCAAATATCGTACGAACGCCGTGAAACTTCCACAGGCTTTTCCAGCAGATTTGCACCTGCACTCAAAAAAGTCAAAATTTTTACACATAGACCCCATCAAACGGGAGAAATTGGCCCGGATTGCTCTCATGTGCGTTACGGGGCATCGTTTCTCTCGCGCCGAATTCTCTCGAGCTGGGAAATCGCTCATTTTTGCGTCGCCAAATATCGTACGAACGCCGTGAAACTTCCACAGGCTTTTTCAGCAGATTTGCACCTGCACTCAAAAAAGTCAAAATTTTTACACATAGACCCCATCAAACGGGAGAAATTGGCCCGGATTGCTCTCATGTGCGTTACGGGGCATCGTTTCTCTCGCGCCGAATTCCATCGAGCTGGGAAATCGCTCATTTTTGCGTCGCCAAATATCGTACGAACGCCGTGAAACTTCCACAGGCTTTTTCAGCAGATTTGCACCTGCACTCAAAAAAGTCAAAATTTTTACACATAGACCCCATCAAACGGGAGAAATTGGCCCGGATTGCTCTCATGTGCGTTACGGGGCATCGTTTCTCTCGCGCCGAATTCTCTCGAGCTGGGAAATCGCTCATTTTTGCGTCGCCAAATATCGTACGAACGCCGTGAAACTTCCACAGGCTTTTCCAGCAGATTGGCACGTGCACTCAAAAAAGTCAAAATTTGTACACATAGACCCCATCAAACGGGAGAAATTGGCCGGGATTGCTCTCATGTGCGTTACGGGGCATCGTTTCTCTCGCTCCGAATTCCATCGAGCTGGGAAATCGCTCATTTTTGCGTCGCCAAATATCGTACGAACGCCGTGAAACTTCCACAGGCTTTTCCAGCAGATTTGCACCTGCACTCAAAAAAGTCAAAATTTTTACACATAGACCCCATCAAACGGGAGAAATTGGCCCGGATTGCTCTCATGTGCGTTACGGGGCATCGTTTCTCTCGCGCCGAATTCTCTCGAGCTGGGAAATCGCTCATTTTTGCGTCGCCAAATATCGTACGAACGCCGTGAAACTTCCACAGGCTTTTTCAGCAGATTTGCACCTGCACTCAAAAAAGTCAAAATTTTTACACATAGACCCCATCAAACGGGAGAAATTGGCCCGGATTGCTCTCATGTGCGTTACGGGGCATCGTTTCTCTCGCGCCGAATTCTCTCGAGCTGGTAAATCGCTCATTTTTGCGTCGCCAAATATCGTACGAACGCCGTGAAACTTCCACAGGCTTTTTCAGCAGATTTGCACCTGCACTCAAAAAAGTCAAAATTTTTACACATAGACCCCATCAAACGGGAGAAATTGGCCCGGATTGCTCTCATGTGCGTTACGGGGCATCGTTTCTGTCGCGCCGAATTCCATCGAGCTGGGAAATCGCTCATTTTTGCGTCGCCAAATATCGTACGAACGCCGTGAAACTTCCACAGGCTTTTCCAGCAGATTGGCACGTGCACTCAAAAAAGTCAAAATTTGTACACATAGACCCCATCAAACGGGAGAAATTGGCCGGGATTGCTCTCATGTGCGTTACGGGGCATCGTTTCTCTCGCGCCGAATTCTCTCGAGCTGGGAAATCGCTCATTTTTGCGTCGCCAAATATCGTACGAACGCCGTGAAACTTCCACAGGCTTTTTCAGCAGATTTGCACCTGCACTCAAAAAAGTCAAAATTTTTACACATAGACCCCATCAAACGGGAGAAATTGGCCCGGATTGCTCTCATGTGCGTTACGGGGCATCGTTTCTCTCGCGCCGAATTCTCTCGAGCTGGGAAATCGCTCATTTTTGCGTCGCCAAATATCGTACGAACGCCGTGAAACTTCCACAGGCTTTTTCAGCAGATTTGCACCTGCACTCAAAAAAGTCAAAATTTTTACACATAGACCCCATCAAACGGGAGAAATTGGCCCGGATTGCTCTCATGTGCGTTACGGGGCATCGTTTCTGTCGCGCCGAATTCCATCGAGCTGGGAAATCGCTCATTTTTGCGTCGCCAAATATCGTACGAACGCCGTGAAACTTCCACAGGCTTTTTCAGCAGATTTGCACCTGCACTCAAAAAAGTCAAAATTTTTACACATAGACCCCATCAAACGGGAGAAATTTGCCCGGATTGCTCTCATGTGCGTTACGGGGCATCGTTTCTGTCGCGCCGAATTCCATCGAGCTGGGAAATCGCTCATTTTTGCGTCGCCAAATATCGTACGAACGCCGTGAAACTTCCACAGGCTTTTCCAGCAGATTGGCACGTGCACTCAAAAAAGTCAAAATTTGTACACATAGACCCCATCAAACGGGAGAAATTGGCCGGGATTGCTCTCATGTGCGTTACGGGGCATCGTTTCTCTCGCTCCGAATTCCATCGAGCTGGGAAATCGCTCATTTTTGCGTCGCCAAATATCGTACGAACGCCGTGAAACTTCCACAGGCTTTTCCAGCAGATTTGCACCTGCACTCAAAAAAGTCAAAATTTTTACACATAGACCCCATCAAACGGGAGAAATTGGCCCGGATTGCTCTCATGTGCGTTACGGGGCATCGTTTCTCTCGCGCCGAATTCTCTCGAGCTGGGAAATCGCTCATTTTTGCGTCGCCAAATATCGTACGAACGCCGTGAAACTTCCACAGGCTTTTTCAGCAGATTTGCACCTGCACTCAAAAAAGTCAAAATTTTTACACATAGACCCCATCAAACGGGAGAAATTGGCCCGGATTGCTCTCATGTGCGTTACGGGGCATCGTTTCTCTCGCGCCGAATTCCATCGAGCTGGGAAATCGCTCATTTTTGCGTCGCCAAATATCGTACGAACGCCGTGAAACTTCCACAGGCTTTTTCAGCAGATTTGCACCTGCACTCAAAAAAGTCAAAATTTTTACACATAGACCCCATCAAACGGGAGAAATTGGCCCGGATTGCTCTCATGTGCGTTACGGGGCATCGTTTCTCTCGCGCCGAATTCTCTCGAGCTGGGAAATCGCTCATTTTTGCGTCGCCAAATATCGTACGAACGCCGTGAAACTTCCACAGGCTTTTTCAGCAGATTTGCACGTGCACTCAAAAAAGTCAAAATTTTTACACATAGACCCCATCAAACGGGAGAAATTGGCCGGGATTGCTCTCATGTGCGTTACGGGGCATCGTTTCTCTCGCTCCGAATTCCATCGAGCTGGGAAATCGCTCATTTTTGCGTCGCCAAATATCGTACGAACGCCGTGAAACTTCCACAGGCTTTTTCAGCAGATTTGCACGTGCACTCAAAAAAGTCAAAATTTTTACACATAGACCCCATCAAACGGGAGAAATTGGCCGGGATTGCTCTCATGTGCGTTACGGGGCATCGTTTCTCTCGCGCCGAATTCCATCGAGCTGGGAAATCGCTCATTTTTGCGTCGCCAAATATCGTACGAACGCCGTGAAACTTCCACAGGCTTTTCCAGCAGATTTGCACCTGCACTCAAAAAAGTCAAAATTTTTACACATAGACCCCATCAAACGGGAGAAATTGGCCCGGATTGCTCTCATGTGCGTTACGGGGCATCGTTTCTCTCGCGCCGAATTCTCTCGAGCTGGGAAATCGCTCATTTTTGCGTCGCCAAATATCGTACGAACGCCGTGAAACTTCCACAGGCTTTTTCAGCAGATTTGCACGTGCACTCAAAAAAGTCAAAATTTTTACACATAGACCCCATCAAACGGGAGAAATTGGCCCGGATTGCTCTCATGTGCGTTACGGGGCATCGTTTCTGTCGCGCCGAATTCCATCGAGCTGGGAAATCGCTCATTTTTGCGTCGCCAAATATCGTACGAACGCCGTGAAACTTCCACAGGCTTTTCCAGCAGATTGGCACGTGCACTCAAAAAAGTCAAAATTTGTACACATAGACCCCATCAAACGGGAGAAATTGGCCGGGATTGCTCTCATGTGCGTTACGGGGCATCGTTTCTCTCGCGCCGAATTCTCTCGAGCTGGGAAATCGCTCATTTTTGCGTCGCCAAATATCGTACGAACGCCGTGAAACTTCCACAGGCTTTTTCAGCAGATTTGCACCTGCACTCAAAAAAGTCAAAATTTTTACACATAGACCCCATCAAACGGGAGAAATTGGCCCGGATTGCTCTCATGTGCGTTACGGGGCATCGTTTCTCTCGCGCCGAATTCTCTCGAGCTGGGAAATCGCTCATTTTTGCGTCGCCAAATATCGTACGAACGCCGTGAAACTTCCACAGGCTTTTTCAGCAGATTTGCACCTGCACTCAAAAAAGTCAAAATTTTTACACATAGACCCCATCAAACGGGAGAAATTGGCCCGGATTGCTCTCATGTGCGTTACGGGGCATCGTTTCTGTCGCGCCGAATTCCATCGAGCTGGGAAATCGCTCATTTTTGCGTCGCCAAATATCGTACGAACGCCGTGAAACTTCCACAGGCTTTTTCAGCAGATTTGCACCTGCACTCAAAAAAGTCAAAATTTTTACACATAGACCCCATCAAACGGGAGAAATTGGCCCGGATTGCTCTCATGTGCGTTACGGGGCATCGTTTCTCTCGCGCCGAATTCTCTCGAGCTGGGAAATCGCTCATTTTTGCGTCGCCAAATATCGTACGAACGCCGTGAAACTTCCACAGGCTTTTTCAGCAGATTTGCACCTGCACTCAAAAAAGTCAAAATTTTTACACATAGACCCCATCAAACGGGAGAAATTGGCCCGGATTGCTCTCATGTGCGTTACGGGGCATCGTTTCTGTCGCGCCGAATTCCATCGAGCTGGGAAATCGCTCATTTTTGCGTCGCCAAATATCGTACGAACGCCGTGAAACTTCCACAGGCTTTTTCAGCAGATTTGCACCTGCACTCAAAAAAGTCAAAATTTTTACACATAGACCCCATCAAACGGGAGAAATTGGCCCGGATTGCTCTCATGTG
>NC_136110.1:17345302-17365302 GCF_965212315.1 Lampetra planeri
GGACGGACAGGACCCCCACGCACACCATGTAAACACACCCTTTTGGCACGGACTTCACACAACACAAACCACCACAAGGAGGGGCCTCGCTTTGTCGTGTATGCTCCCCCCGTTTGGCAACCTGACGGTGCTGAAAGCTCACAAAACACAGGGCTTCCCACAAGGCCAGCCACTTTGAGGCAGCTGTAAGCGCACCACACACACCCTACGTGGGGTGGGGAGGGAAGGAGCAGGGGTCGACCCCACATGCCTGCAAACCTCTAGAGCGGCCTTACAATGCTCGCTACTCTATGGACCGGCAACGGCAATTGAAACCAACCCTAAAATTCTTGCACAGTTGGCAGCCTTCCTTGGCACAAGACCAAACAGCGCAGCGAACCCGTGCAGCACCAACCCAAGGGGACAGCCTTCCCCACACACTCTGGAGGAGAAGAGGCTCCCTCGGGCTGAGTCACACAGCTCAAGATACTCGCTCATTCACGGAAAACTTGGGAAACAAAACCTGCTGACACACACCACTTATGCATCGCATGAAGATTGCCATTGTCCATACACTTGTGCAGGTGCGATGGAAATATTTTCTCGTTTTGGTGTATGCTATATTTTTACAGACAGCTACCGACAAACGGTAGAAATTAGCGGGGATAGGCCTCAGACATTACCCAAAGCTCCGGGAACGTGAGCGACGCAAGACGAATGGGCATTTTAAAGCAGATCTATGGCAGTTACTGACAGTGCCTGGCGTGGGTTACTTGTCTCCGTTGTCGAGAGGGGAAGACGACCCATGTATATGTAAAGGGCGATTTTTTTAGCAACCGTTAAGGCTGTTTTTCCCCTTCACTTGTATCGAGAGGGAAGCAAAGAACATGTATGGCGTGTACGTTTTTTTACGAATTTTCATTAGCAATCTAACGACATGAATTGCGAAGACGTTTTTTGAACAATTGTATTCCTTTCCCAAAACATCGAGTGTTAGTGTATAAAACCGCTAGAGAAAATAAATTGGCAGGCGAAACTTAAAAAGGAGAGACCCATGAACAGCATGGCCAGGCGGCTCACCTCGACGTTTTTCCCCCGAGCAAAGTCCGCCGAGACCCCCTGTATCCCACGGGGATGTACTGGCGTGCACTTAAAGGTTGATGCCGCTCTGTTACTTGGGAAACGAACCACAAGCCAAATCCAGCTAATTTGTGAATGACTTAGCTCTCCTGCTTTCTCGAGAACGTGCTTTTTTCGTCGGATGAAACTTCCACAGGCTTTTCCAGCAGATTGGCACGTGCACTCAAAAAAGTCAAAATTTGTACACATAGACCCCATCAAACGGGAGAAATTGGCCGGGATTGCTCTCATGTGCGTTGCGGGGCATCGTTTCTCTCGCGCCGAATTCCATCGAGCTGGGAAATCGCTCATTTTTGCGTCGCCAAATATCGTACGAACGCCGTGAAACTTCCACAGGCTTTTTCAGCAGATTTGCACGTGCACTCAAAAAAGTCAAAATTTTTACACATAGACCCCATCAAACGGGAGAAATTGGCCGGGATTGCTCTCATGTGCGTTACGGGGCATCGTTTCTCTCGCTCCGAATTCCATCGAGCTGGGAAATCGCTCATTTTTGCGTCGCCAAATATCGTACGAACGCCGTGAAACTTCCACAGGCTTTTTCAGCAGATTTGCACGTGCACTCAAAAAAGTCAAAATTTTTACACATAGACCCCATCAAACGGGAGAAATTGGCCGGGATTGCTCTCATGTGCGTTACGGGGCATCGTTTCTCTCGCGCCGAATTCCATCGAGCTGGGAAATCGCTCATTTTTGCGTCGCCAAATATCGTACGAACGCCGTGAAACTTCCACAGGCTTTTCCAGCAGATTTGCACCTGCACTCAAAAAAGTCAAAATTTTTACACATAGACCCCATCAAACGGGAGAAATTGGCCCGGATTGCTCTCATGTGCGTTACGGGGCATCGTTTCTCTCGCGCCGAATTCTCTCGAGCTGGGAAATCGCTCATTTTTGCGTCGCCAAATATCGTACGAACGCCGTGAAACTTCCACAGGCTTTTTCAGCAGATTTGCACCTGCACTCAAAAAAGTCAAAATTTTTACACATAGACCCCATCAAACGGGAGAAATTGGCCCGGATTGCTCTCATGTGCGTTACGGGGCATCGTTTCTCTCGCGCCGAATTCCATCGAGCTGGGAAATCGCTCATTTTTGCGTCGCCAAATATCGTACGAACGCCGTGAAACTTCCACAGGCTTTTTCAGCAGATTTGCACCTGCACTCAAAAAAGTCAAAATTTTTACACATAGACCCCATCAAACGGGAGAAATTGGCCCGGATTGCTCTCATGTGCGTTACGGGGCATCGTTTCTCTCGCGCCGAATTCTCTCGAGCTGGGAAATCGCTCATTTTTGCGTCGCCAAATATCGTACGAACGCCGTGAAACTTCCACAGGCTTTTCCAGCAGATTGGCACGTGCACTCAAAAAAGTCAAAATTTGTACACATAGACCCCATCAAACGGGAGAAATTGGCCGGGATTGCTCTCATGTGCGTTACGGGGCATCGTTTCTCTCGCTCCGAATTCCATCGAGCTGGGAAATCGCTCATTTTTGCGTCGCCAAATATCGTACGAACGCCGTGAAACTTCCACAGGCTTTTCCAGCAGATTTGCACCTGCACTCAAAAAAGTCAAAATTTTTACACATAGACCCCATCAAACGGGAGAAATTGGCCCGGATTGCTCTCATGTGCGTTACGGGGCATCGTTTCTCTCGCGCCGAATTCTCTCGAGCTGGGAAATCGCTCATTTTTGCGTCGCCAAATATCGTACGAACGCCGTGAAACTTCCACAGGCTTTTTCAGCAGATTTGCACCTGCACTCAAAAAAGTCAAAATTTTTACACATAGACCCCATCAAACGGGAGAAATTGGCCCGGATTGCTCTCATGTGCGTTACGGGGCATCGTTTCTCTCGCGCCGAATTCTCTCGAGCTGGTAAATCGCTCATTTTTGCGTCGCCAAATATCGTACGAACGCCGTGAAACTTCCACAGGCTTTTTCAGCAGATTTGCACCTGCACTCAAAAAAGTCAAAATTTTTACACATAGACCCCATCAAACGGGAGAAATTGGCCCGGATTGCTCTCATGTGCGTTACGGGGCATCGTTTCTGTCGCGCCGAATTCCATCGAGCTGGGAAATCGCTCATTTTTGCGTCGCCAAATATCGTACGAACGCCGTGAAACTTCCACAGGCTTTTCCAGCAGATTGGCACGTGCACTCAAAAAAGTCAAAATTTGTACACATAGACCCCATCAAACGGGAGAAATTGGCCGGGATTGCTCTCATGTGCGTTACGGGGCATCGTTTCTCTCGCGCCGAATTCTCTCGAGCTGGGAAATCGCTCATTTTTGCGTCGCCAAATATCGTACGAACGCCGTGAAACTTCCACAGGCTTTTTCAGCAGATTTGCACCTGCACTCAAAAAAGTCAAAATTTTTACACATAGACCCCATCAAACGGGAGAAATTGGCCCGGATTGCTCTCATGTGCGTTACGGGGCATCGTTTCTCTCGCGCCGAATTCTCTCGAGCTGGGAAATCGCTCATTTTTGCGTCGCCAAATATCGTACGAACGCCGTGAAACTTCCACAGGCTTTTTCAGCAGATTTGCACCTGCACTCAAAAAAGTCAAAATTTTTACACATAGACCCCATCAAACGGGAGAAATTGGCCCGGATTGCTCTCATGTGCGTTACGGGGCATCGTTTCTGTCGCGCCGAATTCCATCGAGCTGGGAAATCGCTCATTTTTGCGTCGCCAAATATCGTACGAACGCCGTGAAACTTCCACAGGCTTTTTCAGCAGATTTGCACCTGCACTCAAAAAAGTCAAAATTTTTACACATAGACCCCATCAAACGGGAGAAATTGGCCCGGATTGCTCTCATGTGCGTTACGGGGCATCGTTTCTGTCGCGCCGAATTCCATCGAGCTGGGAAATCGCTCATTTTTGCGTCGCCAAATATCGTACGAACGCCGTGAAACTTCCACAGGCTTTTCCAGCAGATTGGCACGTGCACTCAAAAAAGTCAAAATTTGTACACATAGACCCCATCAAACGGGAGAAATTGGCCGGGATTGCTCTCATGTGCGTTACGGGGCATCGTTTCTCTCGCTCCGAATTCCATCGAGCTGGGAAATCGCTCATTTTTGCGTCGCCAAATATCGTACGAACGCCGTGAAACTTCCACAGGCTTTTCCAGCAGATTTGCACCTGCACTCAAAAAAGTCAAAATTTTTACACATAGACCCCATCAAACGGGAGAAATTGGCCCGGATTGCTCTCATGTGCGTTACGGGGCATCGTTTCTCTCGCGCCGAATTCTCTCGAGCTGGGAAATCGCTCATTTTTGCGTCGCCAAATATCGTACGAACGCCGTGAAACTTCCACAGGCTTTTTCAGCAGATTTGCACCTGCACTCAAAAAAGTCAAAATTTTTACACATAGACCCCATCAAACGGGAGAAATTGGCCCGGATTGCTCTCATGTGCGTTACGGGGCATCGTTTCTCTCGCGCCGAATTCCATCGAGCTGGGAAATCGCTCATTTTTGCGTCGCCAAATATCGTACGAACGCCGTGAAACTTCCACAGGCTTTTTCAGCAGATTTGCACCTGCACTCAAAAAAGTCAAAATTTTTACACATAGACCCCATCAAACGGGAGAAATTGGCCCGGATTGCTCTCATGTGCGTTACGGGGCATCGTTTCTCTCGCGCCGAATTCTCTCGAGCTGGGAAATCGCTCATTTTTGCGTCGCCAAATATCGTACGAACGCCGTGAAACTTCCACAGGCTTTTTCAGCAGATTTGCACGTGCACTCAAAAAAGTCAAAATTTTTACACATAGACCCCATCAAACGGGAGAAATTGGCCGGGATTGCTCTCATGTGCGTTACGGGGCATCGTTTCTCTCGCTCCGAATTCCATCGAGCTGGGAAATCGCTCATTTTTGCGTCGCCAAATATCGTACGAACGCCGTGAAACTTCCACAGGCTTTTTCAGCAGATTTGCACGTGCACTCAAAAAAGTCAAAATTTTTACACATAGACCCCATCAAACGGGAGAAATTGGCCGGGATTGCTCTCATGTGCGTTACGGGGCATCGTTTCTCTCGCGCCGAATTCCATCGAGCTGGGAAATCGCTCATTTTTGCGTCGCCAAATATCGTACGAACGCCGTGAAACTTCCACAGGCTTTTCCAGCAGATTTGCACCTGCACTCAAAAAAGTCAAAATTTTTACACATAGACCCCATCAAACGGGAGAAATTGGCCCGGATTGCTCTCATGTGCGTTACGGGGCATCGTTTCTCTCGCGCCGAATTCTCTCGAGCTGGGAAATCGCTCATTTTTGCGTCGCCAAATATCGTACGAACGCCGTGAAACTTCCACAGGCTTTTTCAGCAGATTTGCACCTGCACTCAAAAAAGTCAAAATTTTTACACATAGACCCCATCAAACGGGAGAAATTGGCCCGGATTGCTCTCATGTGCGTTACGGGGCATCGTTTCTGTCGCGCCGAATTCCATCGAGCTGGGAAATCGCTCATTTTTGCGTCGCCAAATATCGTACGAACGCCGTGAAACTTCCACAGGC
Organism: Lampetra planeri; assembly: GCF_965212315.1. Taxonomy (NCBI): domain Eukaryota; kingdom Metazoa; phylum Chordata; class Hyperoartia; order Petromyzontiformes; family Petromyzontidae; genus Lampetra; species Lampetra planeri. The sequence goes on from NC_136110.1 coordinate 17,350,960, forward strand.
TTTTCCAGCAGATTGGCACGTGCACTCAAAAAAGTCAAAATTTGTACACATAGACCCCATCAAACGGGAGAAATTGGCCGGGATTGCTCTCATGTGCGTTACGGGGCATCGTTTCTCTCGCGCCGAATTCTCTCGAGCTGGGAAATCGCTCATTTTTGCGTCGCCAAATATCGTACGAACGCCGTGAAACTTCCACAGGCTTTTTCAGCAGATTTGCACCTGCACTCAAAAAAGTCAAAATTTTTACACATAGACCCCATCAAACGGGAGAAATTGGCCCGGATTGCTCTCATGTGCGTTACGGGGCATCGTTTCTCTCGCGCCGAATTCTCTCGAGCTGGGAAATCGCTCATTTTTGCGTCGCCAAATATCGTACGAACGCCGTGAAACTTCCACAGGCTTTTTCAGCAGATTTGCACCTGCACTCAAAAAAGTCAAAATTTTTACACATAGACCCCATCAAACGGGAGAAATTGGCCCGGATTGCTCTCATGTGCGTTACGGGGCATCGTTTCTGTCGCGCCGAATTCCATCGAGCTGGGAAATCGCTCATTTTTGCGTCGCCAAATATCGTACGAACGCCGTGAAACTTCCACAGTCTTTTTCAGCAGATTTGCACGTGCACTCAAAAAAGTCAAAATTTTTACACATAGACCCCATCAAACGGGAGAAATTGGCCGGGATTGCTCTCATGTGCGTTACGGGGCATCGTTTCTCTCGCGCCGAATTCCATCGAGCTGGGAAATCGCTCATTTTTGCGTCGCCAAATATCGTACGAACGCCGTGAAACTTCCACAGGCTTTTCCAGCAGATTTGCACCTGCACTCAAAAAAGTCAAAATTTTTACACATAGACCCCATCAAACGGGAGAAATTGGCCCGGATTGCTCTCATGTGCGTTACGGGGCATCGTTTCTCTCGCGCCGAATTCTCTCGAGCTGGGAAATCGCTCATTTTTGCGTCGCCAAATATCGTACGAACGCCGTGAAACTTCCACAGGCTTTTCCAGCAGATTTGCACCTGCACTCAAAAAAGTCAAAATTTTTACACATAGACCCCATCAAACGGGAGAAATTGGCCCGGATTGCTCTCATGTGCGTTACGGGGCATCGTTTCTGTCGCGCCGAATTCCATCGAGCTGGGAAATCGCTCATTTTTGCGTCGCCAAATATCGTACGAACGCCGTGAAACTTCCACAGGCTTTTTCAGCAGATTTGCACCTGCACTCAAAAAAGTCAAAATTTTTACACATAGACCCCATCAAACGGGAGAAATTGGCCCGGATTGCTCTCATGTGCGTTACGGGGCATCGTTTCTGTCGCGCCGAATTCCATCGAGCTGGGAAATCGCTCATTTTTGCGTCGCCAAATATCGTACGAACGCCGTGAAACTTCCACAGGCTTTTTCAGCAGATTTGCACCTGCACTCAAAAAAGTCAAAATTTTTACACATAGACCCCATCAAACGGGAGAAATTGGCCCGGATTGCTCTCATGTGCGTTACGGGGCATCGTTTCTCTCGCGCCGAATTCTCTCGAGCTGGGAAATCGCTCATTTTTGCGTCGCCAAATATCGTACGAACGCCGTGAAACTTCCACAGGCTTTTTCAGCAGATTTGCACCTGCACTCAAAAAAGTCAAAATTTTTACACATAGACCCCATCAAACGGGAGAAATTGGCCCGGATTGCTCTCATGTGCGTTACGGGGCATCGTTTCTGTCGCGCCGAATTCCATCGAGCTGGGAAATCGCTCATTTTTGCGTCGCCAAATATCGTACGAACGCCGTGAAACTTCCACAGGCTTTTCCAGCAGATTGGCACGTGCACTCAAAAAAGTCAAAATTTGTACACATAGACCCCATCAAACGGGAGAAATTGGCCGGGATTGCTCTCATGTGCGTTACGGGGCATCGTTTCTCTCGCGCCGAATTCTCTCGAGCTGGGAAATCGCTCATTTTTGCGTCGCCAAATATCGTACGAACGCCGTGAAACTTCCACAGGCTTTTTCAGCAGATTTGCACCTGCACTCAAAAAAGTCAAAATTTTTACACATAGACCCCATCAAACGGGAGAAATTGGCCCGGATTGCTCTCATGTGCGTTACGGGGCATCGTTTCTCTCGCGCCGAATTCTCTCGAGCTGGGAAATCGCTCATTTTTGCGTCGCCAAATATCGTACGAACGCCGTGAAACTTCCACAGGCTTTTTCAGCAGATTTGCACCTGCACTCAAAAAAGTCAAAATTTTTACACATAGACCCCATCAAACGGGAGAAATTGGCCCGGATTGCTCTCATGTGCGTTACGGGGCATCGTTTCTGTCGCGCCGAATTCCATCGAGCTGGGAAATCGCTCATTTTTGCGTCGCCAAATATCGTACGAACGCCGTGAAACTTCCACAGTCTTTTTCAGCAGATTTGCACGTGCACTCAAAAAAGTCAAAATTTTTACACATAGACCCCATCAAACGGGAGAAATTGGCCGGGATTGCTCTCATGTGCGTTACGGGGCATCGTTTCTCTCGCGCCGAATTCCATCGAGCTGGGAAATCGCTCATTTTTGCGTCGCCAAATATCGTACGAACGCCGTGAAACTTCCACAGGCTTTTCCAGCAGATTTGCACCTGCACTCAAAAAAGTCAAAATTTTTACACATAGACCCCATCAAACGGGAGAAATTGGCCCGGATTGCTCTCATGTGCGTTACGGGGCATCGTTTCTCTCGCGCCGAATTCTCTCGAGCTGGGAAATCGCTCATTTTTGCGTCGCCAAATATCGTACGAACGCCGTGAAACTTCCACAGGCTTTTTCAGCAGATTTGCACCTGCACTCAAAAAAGTCAAAATTTTTACACATAGACCCCATCAAACGGGAGAAATTGGCCCGGATTGCTCTCATGTGCGTTACGGGGCATCGTTTCTGTCGCGCCGAATTCCATCGAGCTGGGAAATCGCTCATTTTTGCGTCGCCAAATATCGTACGAACGCCGTGAAACTTCCACAGGCTTTTTCAGCAGATTTGCACCTGCACTCAAAAAAGTCAAAATTTTTACACATAGACCCCATCAAACGGGAGAAATTGGCCCGGATTGCTCTCATGTGCGTTACGGGGCATCGTTTCTGTCGCGCCGAATTCCATCGAGCTGGGAAATCGCTCATTTTTGCGTCGCCAAATATCGTACGAACGCCGTGAAACTTCCACAGGCTTTTTCAGCAGATTTGCACCTGCACTCAAAAAAGTCAAAATTTTTACACATAGACCCCATCAAACGGGAGAAATTGGCCCGGATTGCTCTCATGTGCGTTACGGGGCATCGTTTCTCTCGCGCCGAATTCTCTCGAGCTGGGAAATCGCTCATTTTTGCGTCGCCAAATATCGTACGAACGCCGTGAAACTTCCACAGGCTTTTTCAGCAGATTTGCACCTGCACTCAAAAAAGTCAAAATTTGTACACATAGACCCCATCAAACGGGAGAAATTGGCCCGGATTGCTCTCATGTGCGTTACGGGGCATCGTTTCTCTCGCGCCGAATTCTCTCGAGCTGGGAAATCGCTCATTTTTGCGTCGCCAAATATCGTACGAACGCCGTGAAACTTCCACAGGCTTTTTCAGCAGATTTGCACCTGCACTCAAAAAAGTCAAAATTTTTACACATAGACCCCATCAAACGGGAGAAATTGGCCCGGATTGCTCTCATGTGCGTTACGGGGCATCGTTTCTCTCGCGCCGAATTCTCTCGAGCTGGGAAATCGCTCATTTTTGCGTCGCCAAATATCGTACGAACGCCGTGAAACTTCCACAGGCTTTTTCAGCAGATTTGCACCTGCACTCAAAAAAGTCAAAATTTTTACACATAGACCCCATCAAACGGGAGAAATTGGCCCGGATTGCTCTCATGTGCGTTACGGGGCATCGTTTCTCTCGCGCCGAATTCTCTCGAGCTGGGAAATCGCTCATTTTTGCGTCGCCAAATATCGTACGAACGCCGTGAAACTTCCACAGGCTTTTTCAGCAGATTTGCACGTGCACTCAAAAAAGTCAAAATTTTTACACATAGACCCCATCAAACGGGAGAAATTGGCCGGGATTGCTCTCATGTGCGTTACGGGGCATCGTTTCTCTCGCTCCGAATTCCATCGAGCTGGGAAATCGCTCATTTTTGCGTCGCCAAATATCGTACGAACGCCGTGAAACTTCCACAGGCTTTTTCAGCAGATTTGCACGTGCACTCAAAAAAGTCAAAATTTTTACACATAGACCCTATCAAACGGGAGAAATTGGCCGGGATTGCTCTCATGTGCGTTACGGGGCATCGTTTCTCTCGCGCCGAATTCCATCGAGCTGGGAAATCGCTCATTTTTGCGTCGCCAAATATCGTACGAACGCCGTGAAACTTCCACAGGCTTTTCCAGCAGATTTGCACCTGCACTCAAAAAAGTCAAAATTTTTACACATAGACCCCATCAAACGGGAGAAATTGGCCCGGATTGCTCTCATGTGCGTTACGGGGCATCGTTTCTCTCGCGCCGAATTCTCTCGAGCTGGGAAATCGCTCATTTTTGCGTCGCCAAATATCGTACGAACGCCGTGAAACTTCCACAGGCTTTTTCAGCAGATTTGCACCTGCACTCAAAAAAGTCAAAATTTTTACACATAGACCCCATCAAACGGGAGAAATTGGCCCGGATTGCTCTCATGTGCGTTACGGGGCATCGTTTCTCTCGCGCCGAATTCCATCGAGCTGGGAAATCGCTCATTTTTGCGTCGCCAAATATCGTACGAACGCCGTGAAACTTCCACAGGCTTTTTCAGCAGATTTGCACCTGCACTCAAAAAAGTCAAAATTTTTACACATAGACCCCATCAAACGGGAGAAATTGGCCCGGATTGCTCTCATGTGCGTTACGGGGCATCGTTTCTCTCGCGCCGAATTCTCTCGAGCTGGGAAATCGCTCATTTTTGCGTCGCCAAATATCGTACGAACGCCGTGAAACTTCCACAGGCTTTTCCAGCAGATTGGCACGTGCACTCAAAAAAGTCAAAATTTGTACACATAGACCCCATCAAACGGGAGAAATTGGCCGGGATTGCTCTCATGTGCGTTACGGGGCATCGTTTCTCTCGCTCCGAATTCCATCGAGCTGGGAAATCGCTCATTTTTGCGTCGCCAAATATCGTACGAACGCCGTGAAACTTCCACAGGCTTTTCCAGCAGATTTGCACCTGCACTCAAAAAAGTCAAAATTTTTACACATAGACCCCATCAAACGGGAGAAATTGGCCCGGATTGCTCTCATGTGCGTTACGGGGCATCGTTTCTCTCGCGCCGAATTCTCTCGAGCTGGGAAATCGCTCATTTTTGCGTCGCCAAATATCGTACGAACGCCGTGAAACTTCCACAGGCTTTTTCAGCAGATTTGCACCTGCACTCAAAAAAGTCAAAATTTTTACACATAGACCCCATCAAACGGGAGAAATTGGCCCGGATTGCTCTCATGTGCGTTACGGGGCATCGTTTCTCTCGCGCCGAATTCTCTCGAGCTGGGAAATCGCTCATTTTTGCGTCGCCAAATATCGTACGAACGCCGTGAAACTTCCACAGGCTTTTTCAGCAGATTTGCACCTGCACTCAAAAAAGTCAAAATTTTTACACATAGACCCCATCAAACGGGAGAAATTGGCCCGGATTGCTCTCATGTGCGTTACGGGGCATCGTTTCTGTCGCGCCGAATTCCATCGAGCTGGGAAATCGCTCATTTTTGCGTCGCCAAATATCGTACGAACGCCGTGAAACTTCCACAGGCTTTTCCAGCAGATTGGCACGTGCACTCAAAAAAGTCAAAATTTGTACACATAGACCCCATCAAACGGGAGAAATTGGCCGGGATTGCTCTCATGTGCGTTACGGGGCATCGTTTCTCTCGCGCCGAATTCTCTCGAGCTGGGAAATCGCTCATTTTTGCGTCGCCAAATATCGTACGAACGCCGTGAAACTTCCACAGGCTTTTTCAGCAGATTTGCACCTGCACTCAAAAAAGTCAAAATTTTTACACATAGACCCCATCAAACGGGAGAAATTGGCCCGGATTGCTCTCATGTGCGTTACGGGGCATCGTTTCTCTCGCGCCGAATTCCATCGAGCTGGGAAATCGCTCATTTTTGCGTCGCCAAATATCGTACGAACGCCGTGAAACTTCCACAGGCTTTTCCAGCAGATTTGCACCTGCACTCAAAAAAGTCAAAATTTTTACACATAGACCCCATCAAACGGGAGAAATTGGCCCGGATTGCTCTCATGTGCGTTACGGGGCATCGTTTCTCTCGCGCCGAATTCCATCGAGCTGGGAAATCGCTCATTTTTGCGTCGCCAAATATCGTACGAACGCCGTGAAACTTCCACAGGCTTTTCCAGCAGATTTGCACCTGCACTCAAAAAAGTCAAAATTTTTACACATAGACCCCATCAAACGGGAGAAATTGGCCCGGATTGCTCTCATGTGCGTTACGGGGCATCGTTTCTCTCGCGCCGAATTCTCTCGAGCTGGGAAATCGCTCATTTTTGCGTCGCCAAATATCGTACGAACGCCGTGAAACTTCCACAGGCTTTTTCAGCAGATTTGCACCTGCACTCAAAAAAGTCAAAATTTTTACACATAGACCCCATCAAACGGGAGAAATTGGCCCGGATTGCTCTCATGTGCGTTACGGGGCATCGTTTCTGTCGCGCCGAATTCCATCGAGCTGGGAAATCGCTCATTTTTGCGTCGCCAAATATCGTACGAACGCCGTGAAACTTCCACAGGCTTTTCCAGCAGATTGGCACGTGCACTCAAAAAAGTCAAAATTTGTACACATAGACCCCATCAAACGGGAGAAATTGGCCGGGATTGCTCTCATGTGCGTTACGGGGCATCGTTTCTCTCGCTCCGAATTCCATCGAGCTGGGAAATCGCTCATTTTTGCGTCGCCAAATATCGTACGAACGCCGTGAAACTTCCACAGGCTTTTTCAGCAGATTTGCACCTGCACTCAAAAAAGTCAAAATTTTTACACATAGACCCCATCAAACGGGAGAAATTGGCCCGGATTGCTCTCATGTGCGTTACGGGGCATCGTTTCTCTCGCGCCGAATTCTCTCGAGCTGGGAAATCGCTCATTTTTGCGTCGCCAAATATCGTACGAACGCCGTGAAACTTCCACAGGCTTTTTCAGCAGATTTGCACCTGCACTCAAAAAAGTCAAAATTTTTACACATAGACCCCATCAAACGGGAGAAATTGGCCCGGATTGCTCTCATGTGCGTTACGGGGCATCGTTTCTCTCGCGCCGAATTCTCTCGAGCTGGGAAATCGCTCATTTTTGCGTCGCCAAATATCGTACGAACGCCGTGAAACTTCCACAGGCTTTTTCAGCAGATTTGCACCTGCACTCAAAAAAGTCAAAATTTTTACACATAGACCCCATCAAACGGGAGAAATTGGCCCGGATTGCTCTCATGTGCGTTACGGGGCATCGTTTCTCTCGCGCCGAATTCTCTCGAGCTGGGAAATCGCTCATTTTTGCGTCGCCAAATATCGTACGAACGCCGTGAAACTTCCACAGGCTTTTTCAGCAGATTTGCACCTGCACTCAAAAAAGTCAAAATTTTTACACATAGACCCCATCAAACGGGAGAAATTGGCCCGGATTGCTCTCATGTGCGTTACGGGGCATCGTTTCTCTCGCGCCGAATTCTCTCGAGCTGGGAAATCGCTCATTTTTGCGTCGCCAAATATCGTACGAACGCCGTGAAACTTCCACAGGCTTTTTCAGCAGATTTGCACCTGCACTCAAAAAAGTCAAAATTTTTACACATAGACCCCATCAAACGGGAGAAATTGGCCCGGATTGCTCTCATGTGCGTTACGGGGCATCGTTTCTCTCGCGCCGAATTCTCTCGAGCTGGGAAATCGCTCATTTTTGCGTCGCCAAATATCGTACGAACGCCGTGAAACTTCCACAGGCTTTTTCAGCAGATTTGCACCTGCACTCAAAAAAGTCAAAATTTTTACACATAGACCCCATCAAACGGGAGAAATTGGCCCGGATTGCTCTCATGTGCGTTACGGGGCATCGTTTCTCTCGCGCCGAATTCTCTCGAGCTGGGAAATCGCTCATTTTTGCGTCGCCAAATATCGTACGAACGCCGTGAAACTTCCACAGGCTTTTTCAGCAGATTTGCACGTGCACTCAAAAAAGTCAAAATTTTTACACATAGACCCCATCAAACGGGAGAAATTGGCCGGGATTGCTCTCATGTGCGTTACGGGGCATCGTTTCTCTCGCTCCGAATTCCATCGAGCTGGGAAATCGCTCATTTTTGCGTCGCCAAATATCGTACGAACGCCGTGAAACTTCCACAGGCTTTTTCAGCAGATTTGCACGTGCACTCAAAAAAGTCAAAATTTTTACACATAGACCCCATCAAACGGGAGAAATTGGCCGGGATTGCTCTCATGTGCGTTACGGGGCATCGTTTCTGTCGCGCCGAATTCCATCGAGCTGGGATATCGCTCATTTTTGCGTCGCCAAATATCGTACGAACGCCGTGAAACTTCCACAGGCTTTTCCAGCAGATTTGCACCTGCACTCAAAAAAGTCAAAATTTTTACACATAGACCCCATCAAACGGGAGAAATTGGCCCGGATTGCTCTCATGTGCGTTACGGGGCATCGTTTCTCTCGCGCCGAATTCTCTCGAGCTGGGAAATCGCTCATTTTTGCGTCGCCAAATATCGTACGAACGCCGTGAAACTTCCACAGGCTTTTTCAGCAGATTTGCACCTGCACTCAAAAAAGTCAAAATTTTTACACATAGACCCCATCAAACGGGAGAAATTGGCCCGGATTGCTCTCATGTGCGTTACGGGGCATCGTTTCTCTCGCGCCGAATTCCATCGAGCTGGGAAATCGCTCATTTTTGCGTCGCCAAATATCGTACGAACGCCGTGAAACTTCCACAGGCTTTTTCAGCAGATTTGCACCTGCACTCAAAAAAGTCAAAATTTTTACACATAGACCCCATCAAACGGGAGAAATTGGCCCGGATTGCTCTCATGTGCGTTACGGGGCATCGTTTCTCTCGCGCCGAATTCTCTCGAGCTGGGAAATCGCTCATTTTTGCGTCGCCAAATATCGTACGAACGCCGTGAAACTTCCACAGGCTTTTCCAGCAGATTGGCACGTGCACTCAAAAAAGTCAAAATTTGTACACATAGACCCCATCAAACGGGAGAAATTGGCCGGGATTGCTCTCATGTGCGTTACGGGGCATCGTTTCTCTCGCTCCGAATTCCATCGAGCTGGGAAATCGCTCATTTTTGCGTCGCCAAATATCGTACGAACGCCGTGAAACTTCCACAGGCTTTTCCAGCAGATTTGCACCTGCACTCAAAAAAGTCAAAATTTTTACACATAGACCCCATCAAACGGGAGAAATTGGCCCGGATTGCTCTCATGTGCGTTACGGGGCATCGTTTCTCTCGCGCCGAATTCTCTCGAGCTGGGAAATCGCTCATTTTTGCGTCGCCAAATATCGTACGAACGCCGTGAAACTTCCACAGGCTTTTTCAGCAGATTTGCACCTGCACTCAAAAAAGTCAAAATTTTTACACATAGACCCCATCAAACGGGAGAAATTGGCCCGGATTGCTCTCATGTGCGTTACGGGGCATCGTTTCTCTCGCGCCGAATTCTCTCGAGCTGGGAAATCGCTCATTTTTGCGTCGCCAAATATCGTACGAACGCCGTGAAACTTCCACAGGCTTTTTCAGCAGATTTGCACCTGCACTCAAAAAAGTCAAAATTTTTACACATAGACCCCATCAAACGGGAGAAATTGGCCCGGATTGCTCTCATGTGCGTTACGGGGCATCGTTTCTGTCGCGCCGAATTCCATCGAGCTGGGAAATCGCTCATTTTTGCGTCGCCAAATATCGTACGAACGCCGTGAAACTTCCACAGGCTTTTCCAGCAGATTGGCACGTGCACTCAAAAAAGTCAAAATTTGTACACATAGACCCCATCAAACGGGAGAAATTGGCCGGGATTGCTCTCATGTGCGTTACGGGGCATCGTTTCTCTCGCGCCGAATTCTCTCGAGCTGGGAAATCGCTCATTTTTGCGTCGCCAAATATCGTACGAACGCCGTGAAACTTCCACAGGCTTTTTCAGCAGATTTGCACCTGCACTCAAAAAAGTCAAAATTTTTACACATAGACCCCATCAAACGGGAGAAATTGGCCCGGATTGCTCTCATGTGCGTTACGGGGCATCGTTTCTCTCGCGCCGAATTCTCTCGAGCTGGGAAATCGCTCATTTTTGCGTCGCCAAATATCGTACGAACGCCGTGAAACTTCCACAGGCTTTTTCAGCAGATTTGCACCTGCACTCAAAAAAGTCAAAATTTTTACACATAGACCCCATCAAACGGGAGAAATTGGCCCGGATTGCTCTCATGTGCGTTACGGGGCATCGTTTCTGTCGCGCCGAATTCCATCGAGCTGGGAAATCGCTCATTTTTGCGTCGCCAAATATCGTACGAACGCCGTGAAACTTCCACAGGCTTTTTCAGCAGATTTGCACCTGCACTCAAAAAAGTCAAAATTTTTACACATAGACCCCATCAAACGGGAGAAATTGGCCCGGATTGCTCTCATGTGCGTTACGGGGCATCGTTTCTGTCGCGCCGAATTCCATCGAGCTGGGAAATCGCTCATTTTTGCGTCGCCAAATATCGTACGAACGCCGTGAAACTTCCACAGGCTTTTCCAGCAGATTGGCACGTGCACTCAAAAAAGTCAAAATTTGTACACATAGACCCCATCAAACGGGAGAAATTGGCCGGGATTGCTCTCATGTGCGTTACGGGGCATCGTTTCTCTCGCTCCGAATTCCATCGAGCTGGGAAATCGCTCATTTTTGCGTCGCCAAATATCGTACGAACGCCGTGAAACTTCCACAGGCTTTTCCAGCAGATTTGCACCTGCACTCAAAAAAGTCAAAATTTTTACACATAGACCCCATCAAACGGGAGAAATTGGCCCGGATTGCTCTCATGTGCGTTACGGGGCATCGTTTCTCTCGCGCCGAATTCTCTCGAGCTGGGAAATCGCTCATTTTTGCGTCGCCAAATATCGTACGAACGCCGTGAAACTTCCACAGGCTTTTTCAGCAGATTTGCACCTGCACTCAAAAAAGTCAAAATTTTTACACATAGACCGCATCAAACGGGAGAAATTGGCCCGGATTGCTCTCATGTGCGTTACGGGGCATCGTTTCTCTCGCGCCGAATTCCATCGAGCTGGGAAATCGCTCATTTTTGCGTCGCCAAATATCGTACGAACGCCGTGAAACTTCCACAGGCTTTTTCAGCAGATTTGCACCTGCACTCAAAAAAGTCAAAATTTTTACACATAGACCCCATCAAACGGGAGAAATTGGCCCGGATTGCTCTCATGTGCGTTACGGGGCATCGTTTCTCTCGCGCCGAATTCTCTCGAGCTGGGAAATCGCTCATTTTTGCGTCGCCAAATATCGTACGAACGCCGTGAAACTTCCACAGGCTTTTCCAGCAGATTGGCACGTGCACTCAAAAAAGTCAAAATTTGTACACATAGACCCCATCAAACGGGAGAAATTGGCCGGGATTGCTCTCATGTGCGTTACGGGGCATCGTTTCTCTCGCTCCGAATTCCATCGAGCTGGGAAATCGCTCATTTTTGCGTCGCCAAATATCGTACGAACGCCGTGAAACTTCCACAGGCTTTTCCAGCAGATTTGCACCTGCACTCAAAAAAGTCAAAATTTTTACACATAGACCCCATCAAACGGGAGAAATTGGCCCGGATTGCTCTCATGTGCGTTACGGGGCATCGTTTCTCTCGCGCCGAATTCTCTCGAGCTGGGAAATCGCTCATTTTTGCGTCGCCAAATATCGTACGAACGCCGTGAAACTTCCACAGGCTTTTTCAGCAGATTTGCACCTGCACTCAAAAAAGTCAAAATTTTTACACATAGACCCCATCAAACGGGAGAAATTGGCCCGGATTGCTCTCATGTGCGTTACGGGGCATCGTTTCTCTCGCGCCGAATTCTCTCGAGCTGGTAAATCGCTCATTTTTGCGTCGCCAAATATCGTACGAACGCCGTGAAACTTCCACAGGCTTTTTCAGCAGATTTGCACCTGCACTCAAAAAAGTCAAAATTTTTACACATAGACCCCATCAAACGGGAGAAATTGGCCCGGATTGCTCTCATGTGCGTTACGGGGCATCGTTTCTGTCGCGCCGAATTCCATCGAGCTGGGAAATCGCTCATTTTTGCGTCGCCAAATATCGTACGAACGCCGTGAAACTTCCACAGGCTTTTCCAGCAGATTGGCACGTGCACTCAAAAAAGTCAAAATTTGTACACATAGACCCCATCAAACGGGAGAAATTGGCCGGGATTGCTCTCATGTGCGTTACGGGGCATCGTTTCTCTCGCGCCGAATTCTCTCGAGCTGGGAAATCGCTCATTTTTGCGTCGCCAAATATCGTACGAACGCCGTGAAACTTCCACAGGCTTTTTCAGCAGATTTGCACCTGCACTCAAAAAAGTCAAAATTTTTACACATAGACCCCATCAAACGGGAGAAATTGGCCCGGATTGCTCTCATGTGCGTTACGGGGCATCGTTTCTCTCGCGCCGAATTCTCTCGAGCTGGGAAATCGCTCATTTTTGCGTCGCCAAATATCGTACGAACGCCGTGAAACTTCCACAGGCTTTTTCAGCAGATTTGCACCTGCACTCAAAAAAGTCAAAATTTTTACACATAGACCCCATCAAACGGGAGAAATTGGCCCGGATTGCTCTCATGTGCGTTACGGGGCATCGTTTCTGTCGCGCCGAATTCCATCGAGCTGGGAAATCGCTCATTTTTGCGTCGCCAAATATCGTACGAACGCCGTGAAACTTCCACAGGCTTTTTCAGCAGATTTGCACCTGCACTCAAAAAAGTCAAAATTTTTACACATAGACCCCATCAAACGGGAGAAATTGGCCCGGATTGCTCTCATGTGCGTTACGGGGCATCGTTTCTGTCGCGCCGAATTCCATCGAGCTGGGAAATCGCTCATTTTTGCGTCGCCAAATATCGTACGAACGCCGTGAAACTTCCACAGGCTTTTCCAGCAGATTGGCACGTGCACTCAAAAAAGTCAAAATTTGTACACATAGACCCCATCAAACGGGAGAAATTGGCCGGGATTGCTCTCATGTGCGTTACGGGGCATCGTTTCTCTCGCTCCGAATTCCATCGAGCTGGGAAATCGCTCATTTTTGCGTCGCCAAATATCGTACGAACGCCGTGAAACTTCCACAGGCTTTTCCAGCAGATTTGCACCTGCACTCAAAAAAGTCAAAATTTTTACACATAGACCCCATCAAACGGGAGAAATTGGCCCGGATTGCTCTCATGTGCGTTACGGGGCATCGTTTCTCTCGCGCCGAATTCTCTCGAGCTGGGAAATCGCTCATTTTTGCGTCGCCAAATATCGTACGAACGCCGTGAAACTTCCACAGGCTTTTTCAGCAGATTTGCACCTGCACTCAAAAAAGTCAAAATTTTTACACATAGACCCCATCAAACGGGAGAAATTGGCCCGGATTGCTCTCATGTGCGTTACGGGGCATCGTTTCTCTCGCGCCGAATTCCATCGAGCTGGGAAATCGCTCATTTTTGCGTCGCCAAATATCGTACGAACGCCGTGAAACTTCCACAGGCTTTTTCAGCAGATTTGCACCTGCACTCAAAAAAGTCAAAATTTGTACACATAGACCCCATCAAACGGGAGAAATTGGCCGGGATTGCTCTCATGTGCGTTACGGGGCATCGTTTCTCTCGCGCCGAATTCTCTCGAGCTGGGAAATCGCTCATTTTTGCGTCGCCAAATATCGTACGAACGCCGTGAAACTTCCACAGGCTTTTTCAGCAGATTTGCACGTGCACTCAAAAAAGTCAAAATTTTTACACATAGACCCCATCAAACGGGAGAAATTGGCCGGGATTGCTCTCATGTGCGTTACGGGGCATCGTTTCTCTCGCTCCGAATTCCATCGAGCTGGGAAATCGCTCATTTTTGCGTCGCCAAATATCGTACGAACGCCGTGAAACTTCCACAGGCTTTTTCAGCAGATTTGCACGTGCACTCAAAAAAGTCAAAATTTTTACACATAGACCCCATCAAACGGGAGAAATTGGCCGGGATTGCTCTCATGTGCGTTACGGGGCATCGTTTCTCTCGCGCCGAATTCCATCGAGCTGGGA
>NC_136110.1:17375302-17387802 GCF_965212315.1 Lampetra planeri
AACAATTGTATTCCTTTCCCAAAACATCGAGTGTTAGTGTATAAAACCGCTAGAGAAAATAAATTGGCAGGCGAAACTTAAAAAGGAGAGACCCATGAACAGCATGGCCAGGCGGCTCACCTCGACGTTTTTCCCCCGAGCAAAGTCCGCCGAGACCCCCTGTATCCCACGGGGATGTACTGGCGTGCACTTAAAGGTTGATGCCGCTCTGTTACTTGGGAAACGAACCACAAGCCAAATCCAGCTAATTTGTGAATGACTTAGCTCTCCTGCTTTCTCGAGAACGTGCTTTTTTCGTCGGATGAAACTTCCACAGGCTTTTCCAGCAGATTGGCACGTGCACTCAAAAAAGTCAAAATTTTTACACATAGACCCCATCAAACGGGAGAAATTGGCCGGGATTGCTCTCATGTGCGTTACGGGGCATCGTTTCTCTCGCGCCGAATTCCATCGAGCTGGGAAATCGCTCATTTTTGCGTCGCCAAATATCGTACGAACGCCGTGAAACTTCCACAGGCTTTTTCAGCAGATTTGCACGTGCACTCAAAAAAGTCAAAATTTTTACACATAGACCCCATCAAACGGGAGAAATTGGCCGGGATTGCTCTCATGTGCGTTACGGGGCATCGTTTCTGTCGCGCCGAATTCCATCGAGCTGGGAAATCGCTCATTTTTGCGTCGCCAAATATCGTACGAACGCCGTGAAACTTCCACAGGCTTTTCCAGCAGATTGGCACGTGCACTCAAAAAAGTCAAAATTTGTACACATAGACCCCATCAAACGGGAGAAATTGGCCGGGATTGCTCTCATGTGCGTTACGGGGCATCGTTTCTCTCGCTCCGAATTCCATCGAGCTGGGAAATCGCTCATTTTTGCGTCGCCAAATATCGTACGAACGCCGTGAAACTTCCACAGGCTTTTCCAGCAGATTTGCACGTGCACTCAAAAAAGTCAAAATTTTTACACATAGACCCCATCAAACGGGAGAAATTGGCCCGGATTGCTCTCATGTGCGTTACGGGGCATCGTTTCTCTCGCGCCGAATTCTCTCGAGCTGGGAAATCGCTCATTTTTGCGTCGCCAAATATCGTACGAACGCCGTGAAACTTCCACAGGCTTTTTCAGCAGATTTGCACCTGCACTCAAAAAAGTCAAAATTTTTACACATAGACCCCATCAAACGGGAGAAA
The DNA here is from genome assembly GCF_965212315.1 of Lampetra planeri. Taxonomy (NCBI): domain Eukaryota; kingdom Metazoa; phylum Chordata; class Hyperoartia; order Petromyzontiformes; family Petromyzontidae; genus Lampetra; species Lampetra planeri. The sequence continues at coordinate 17,376,494 of NC_136110.1, forward strand.
TTGGCCCGGATTGCTCTCATGTGCGTTACGGGGCATCGTTTCTGTCGCGCCGAATTCCATCGAGCTGGGAAATCGCTCATTTTTGCGTCGCCAAATATTGTACGAACGCCGTGAAACTTCCACAGGCTTTTCCAGCAGATTGGCACGTGCACTCAAAAAAGTCAAAATTTGTACACATAGACCCCATCAAACGGGAGAAATTGGCCGGGATTGCTCTCATGTGCGTTACGGGGCATCGTTTCTCTCGCTCCGAATTCTCTCGAGCTGGGAAATCGCTCATTTTTGCGTCGCCAAATATCGTACGAACGCCGTGAAACTTCCACAGGCTTTTTCAGCAGATTTGCACCTGCACTCAAAAAAGTCAAAATTTTTACACATAGACCCCATCAAACGGGAGAAATTGGCCCGGATTGCTCTCATGTGCGTTACGGGGCATCGTTTCTGTCGCGCCGAATTCCATCGAGCTGGGAAATCGCTCATTTTTGCGTCGCCAAATATCGTACGAACGCCGTGAAACTTCCACAGGCTTTTCCAGCAGATTGGCACGTGCACTCAAAAAAGTCAAAATTTGTACACATAGACCCCATCAAACGGGAGAAATTGGCCCGGATTGCTCTCATGTGCGTTACGGGGCATCGTTTCTCTCGCGCCGAATTCTCTCGAGCTGGGAAATCGCTCATTTTTGCGTCGCCAAATATCGTACGAACGCCGTGAAACTTCCACAGGCTTTTTCAGCAGATTTGCACCTGCACTCAAAAAAGTCAAAATTTTTACACATAGACCCCATCAAACGGGAGAAATTGGCCCGGATTGCTCTCATGTGCGTTACGGGGCATCGTTTCTGTCGCGCCGAATTCCATCGAGCTGGGAAATCGCTCATTTTTGCGTCGCCAAATATCGTACGAACGCCGTGAAACTTCCACAGGCTTTTCCAGCAGATTGGCACGTGCACTCAAAAAAGTCAAAATTTGTACACATAGACCCCATCAAACGGGAGAAATTGGCCGGGATTGCTCTCATGTGCGTTACGGGGCATCGTTTCTCTCGCTCCGAATTCCATCGAGCTGGGAAATCGCTCATTTTTGCGTCGCCAAATATCGTACGAACGCCGTGAAACTTCCACAGGCTTTTCCAGCAGATTTGCACGTGCACTCAAAAAAGTCAAAATTTTTACACATAGACCCCATCAAACGGGAGAAATTGGCCCGGATTGCTCTCATGTGCGTTACGGGGCATCGTTTCTCTCGCGCCGAATTCTCTCGAGCTGGGAAATCGCTCATTTTTGCGTCGCCAAATATCGTACGAACGCCGTGAAACTTCCACAGGCTTTTTCAGCAGATTTGCACGTGCACTCAAAAAAGTCAAAATTTTTACACATAGACCCCATCAAACGGGAGAAATTGGCCGGGATTGCTCTCATGTGCGTTACGGGGCATCGTTTCTCTCGCTCCGAATTCCATCGAGCTGGGAAATCGCTCATTTTTGCGTCGCCAAATATCGTACGAACGCCGTGAAACTTCCACAGGCTTTTTCAGCAGATTTGCACGTGCACTCAAAAAAGTCAAAATTTTTACACATAGACCCCATCAAACGGGAGAAATTGGCCGGGATTGCTCTCATGTGCGTTACGGGGCATCGTTTCTCTCGCGCCGAATTCCATCGAGCTGGGAAATCGCTCATTTTTGCGTCGCCAAATATCGTACGAACGCCGTGAAACTTCCACAGGCTTTTCCAGCAGATTGGCACGTGCACTCAAAAAAGTCAAAATTTGTACACATAGACCCCATCAAACGGGAGAAATTGGCCGGGATTGCTCTCATGTGCGTTACGGGGCATCGTTTCTCTCGCTCCGAATTCCATCGAGCTGGGAAATCGCTCATTTTTGCGTCGCCAAATATCGTACGAACGCCGTGAAACTTCCACAGGCTTTTCCAGCAGATTTGCACCTGCACTCAAAAAAGTCAAAATTTTTACACATAGACCCCATCAAACGGGAGAAATTGGCCCGGATTGCTCTCATGTGCGTTACGGGGCATCGTTTCTCTCGCGCCGAATTCTCTCGAGCTGGGAAATCGCTCATTTTTGCGTCGCCAAATATCGTACGAACGCCGTGAAACTTCCACAGGCTTTTTCAGCAGATTTGCACCTGCACTCAAAAAAGTCAAAATTTTTACACATAGACCCCATCAAACGGGAGAAATTGGCCCGGATTGCTCTCATGTGCGTTACGGGGCATCGTTTCTCTCGCGCCGAATTCCATCGAGCTGGGAAATCGCTCATTTTTGCGTCGCCAAATATCGTACGAACGCCGTGAAACTTCCACAGGCTTTTTCAGCAGATTTGCACCTGCACTCAAAAAAGTCAAAATTTTTACACATAGACCCCATCAAACGGGAGAAATTGGCCCGGATTGCTCTCATGTGCGTTACGGGGCATCGTTTCTCTCGCGCCGAATTCTCTCGAGCTGGGAAATCGCTCATTTTTGCGTCGCCAAATATCGTACGAACGCCGTGAAACTTCCACAGGCTTTTTCAGCAGATTTGCACGTGCACTCAAAAAGTCAAAATTTTTACACATAGACCCCATCAAACGGGAGAAATTGGCCGGGATTGCTCTCATGTGCGTTACGGGGCATCGTTTCTCTCGCTCCGAATTCCATCGAGCTGGGAAATCGCTCATTTTTGTGTCGCCAAATATCGTACGAACGCCGTGAAACTTCCACAGGCTTTTTCAGCAGATTTGCACGTGCACTCAAAAAAGTCAAAATTTTTACACATAGACCCCATCAAACGGGAGAAATTGGCCGGGATTGCTCTCATGTGCGTTACGGGGCATCGTTTCTCTCGCGCCGAATTCCATCGAGCTGGGAAATCGCTCATTTTTGCGTCGCCAAATATCGTACGAACGCCGTGAAACTTCCACAGGCTTTTCCAGCAGATTTGCACCTGCACTCAAAAAAGTCAAAATTTTTACACATAGACCCCATCAAACGGGAGAAATTGGCCCGGATTGCTCTCATGTGCGTTACGGGGCATCGTTTCTCTCGCGCCGAATTCTCTCGAGCTGGGAAATCGCTCATTTTTGCGTCGCCAAATATCGTACGAACGCCGTGAAACTTCCACAGGCTTTTTCAGCAGATTTGCACCTGCACTCAAAAAAGTCAAAATTTTTACACATAGACCCCATCAAACGGGAGAAATTGGCCCGGATTGCTCTCATGTGCGTTACGGGGCATCGTTTCTCTCGCTCCGAATTCCATCGAGCTTGGAAATCGCTCATTTTTGCGTCGCCAAATATCGTACGAACGCCGTGAAACTTCCACAGGCTTTTCCAGCAGATTTGCACCTGCACTCAAAAAAGTCAAAATTTTTACACATAGACCCCATCAAACGGGAGAAATTGGCCCGGATTGCTCTCATGTGCGTTACGGGGCATCGTTTCTGTCGCGCCGAATTCCATCGAGCTGGGAAATCGCTCATTTTTGCGTCGCCAAATATCGTACGAACGCCGTGAAACTTCCACAGGCTTTTCCAGCAGATTGGCACGTGCACTCAAAAAAGTCAAAATTTGTACACATAGACCCCATCAAACGGGAGAAATTGGCCGGGATTGCTCTCATGTGCGTTACGGGGCATCGTTTCTCTCGCTCCGAATTCCATCGAGCTGGGAAATCGCTCATTTTTGCGTCGCCAAATATCGTACGAACGCCGTGAAACTTCCACAGGCTTTTTCAGCAGATTTGCACGTGCACTCAAAAAAGTCAAAATTTTTACACATAGACCCCATCAAACGGGAGAAATTGGCCGGGATTGCTCTCATGTGCGTTACGGGGCATCGTTTCTCTCGCGCCGAATTCCATCGAGCTGGGAAATCGCTCATTTTTGCGTCGCCAAATATCGTACGAACGCCGTGAAACTTCCACAGGCTTTTTCAGCAGATTTGCACGTGCACTCAAAAAAGTCAAAATTTTTACACATAGACCCCATCAAACGGGAGAAATTGGCCCGGATTGCTCTCATGTGCGTTACGGGGCATCGTTTCTCTCGCGCCGAATTCTCTCGAGCTGGGAAATCGCTCATTTTTGCGTCGCCAAATATCGTACGAACGCCGTGAAACTTCCACAGGCTTTTTCAGCAGATTTGCACGTGCACTCAAAAAAGTCAAAATTTTTACACATAGACCCCATCAAACGGGAGAAATTGGCCCGGATTGCTCTCATGTGCGTTACGGGGCATCGTTTCTCTCGCGCCGAATTCTCTCGAGCTGGGAAATCGCTCATTTTTGCGTCGCCAAATATCGTACGAACGCCGTGAAACTTCCACAGGCTTTTTCAGCAGATTTGCACCTGCACTCAAAAAAGTCAAAATTTTTACACATAGACCCCATCAAACGGGAGAAATTGGCCCGGATTGCTCTCATGTGCGTTACGGGGCATCGTTTCTGTCGCGCCGAATTCCATCGAGCTGGGAAATCGCTCATTTTTGCGTCGCCAAATATCGTACGAACGCCGTGAAACTTCCACAGGCTTTTCCAGCAGATTGGCACGTGCACTCAAAAAAGTCAAAATTTGTACACATAGACCCCATCAAACGGGAGAAATTGGCCCGGATTGCTCTCATGTGCGTTACGGGGCATCGTTTCTCTCGCGCCGAATTCTCTCGAGCTGGGAAATCGCTCATTTTTGCGTCGCCAAATATCGTACGAACGCCGTGAAACTTCCACAGGCTTTTTCAGCAGATTTGCACCTGCACTCAAAAAAGTCAAAATTTTTACACATAGACCCCATCAAACGGGAGAAATTGGCCCGGATTGCTCTCATGTGCGTTACGGGGCATCGTTTCTGTCGCGCCGAATTCCATCGAGCTGGGAAATCGCTCATTTTTGCGTCGCCAAATATCGTACGAACGCCGTGAAACTTCCACAGGCTTTTCCAGCAGATTGGCACGTGCACTCAAAAAAGTCAAAATTTGTACACATAGACCCCATCAAACGGGAGAAATTGGCCGGGATTGCTCTCATGTGCGTTACGGGGCATCGTTTCTCTCGCTCCGAATTCCATCGAGCTGGGAAATCGCTCATTTTTGCGTCGCCAAATATCGTACGAACGCCGTGAAACTTCCACAGGCTTTTCCAGCAGATTTGCACGTGCACTCAAAAAAGTCAAAATTTTTACACATAGACCCCATCAAACGGGAGAAATTGGCCGGGATTGCTCTCATGTGCGTTACGGGGCATCGTTTCTCTCGCGCCGAATTCTCTCGAGCTGGGAAATCGCTCATTTTTGCGTCGCCAAATATCGTACGAACGCCGTGAAACTTCCACAGGCTTTTTCAGCAGATTTGCACCTGCACTCAAAAAAGTCAAAATTTTTACACATAGACCCCATCAAACGGGAGAAATTGGCCCGGATTGCTCTCATGTGCGTTACGGGGCATCGTTTCTGTCGCGCCGAATTCCATCGAGCTGGGAAATCGCTCATTTTTGCGTCGCCAAATATCGTACGAACGCCGTGAAACTTCCACAGGCTTTTCCAGCAGATTTGCACGTGCACTCAAAAAAGTCAAAATTTTTACACATAGACCCCATCAAACGGGAGAAATTGGCCGGGATTGCTCTCATGTGCGTTACGGGGCATCGTTTCTCTCGCTCCGAATTCCATCGAGCTGGGAAATCGCTCATTTTTGCGTCGCCAAATATCGTACGAACGCCGTGAAACTTCCACAGGCTTTTTCAGCAGATTTGCACGTGCACTCAAAAAAGTCAAAATTTTTACACATAGACCCCATCAAACGGGAGAAATTGGCCCGGATTGCTCTCATGTGCGTTACGGGGCATCGTTTCTCTCGCGCCGAATTCTCTCGAGCTGGGAAATCGCTCATTTTTGCGTCGCCAAATATCGTACGAACGCCGTGAAACTTCCACAGGCTTTTTCAGCAGATTTGCACCTGCACTCAAAAAAGTCAAAATTTTTACACATAGACCCCATCAAACGGGAGAAATTGGCCCGGATTGCTCTCATGTGCGTTACGGGGCATCGTTTCTGTCGCGCCGAATTCTCTCGGGCTGGCAAAACGCTCATTTTTGCGTCGCCAAATATCGTACGAACGCCGTGAAACTTCCACAGGCTTTTTCAGCAGATTTGCACGTGCACTCAAAAAAGTCAAAATTTTTACACATAGACCCCATCAAACGGGAGAAATTGGCCGGGATTGCTCTCATGTGCGTTACGGGGCATCGTTTCTCTCGCTCCGAATTCCATCGAGCTGGGAAATCGCTCATTTTTGCGTCGCCAAATATCGTACGAACGCCGTGAAACTTCCACAGGCTTTTTCAGCAGATTTGCACGTGCACTCAAAAAAGTCAAAATTTTTACACATAGACCCCATCAAACGGGAGAAATTGGCCGGGATTGCTCTCATGTGCGTTACGGGGCATCGTTTCTCTCGCGCCGAATTCCATCGAGCTGGGAAATCGCTCATTTTTGCGTCGCCAAATATCGTACGAACGCCGTGAAACTTCCACAGGCTTTTCCAGCAGATTTGCACCTGCACTCAAAAAAGTCAAAATTTTTACACATAGACCCCATCAAACGGGAGAAATTGGCCCGGATTGCTCTCATGTGCGTTACGGGGCATCGTTTCTCTCGCGCCGAATTCTCTCGAGCTGGGAAATCGCTCATTTTTGCGTCGCCAAATATCGTACGAACGCCGTGAAACTTCCACAGGCTTTTTCAGCAGATTTGCACCTGCACTCAAAAAAGTCAAAATTTTTACACATAGACCCCATCAAACGGGAGAAATTGGCCCGGATTGCTCTCATGTGCGTTACGGGGCATCGTTTCTCTCGCTCCGAATTCCATCGAGCTTGGAAATCGCTCATTTTTGCGTCGCCAAATATCGTACGAACGCCGTGAAACTTCCACAGGCTTTTCCAGCAGATTTGCACCTGCACTCAAAAAAGTCAAAATTTTTACACATAGACCCCATCAAACGGGAGAAATTGGCCCGGATTGCTCTCATGTGCGTTACGGGGCATCGTTTCTGTCGCGCCGAATTCCATCGAGCTGGGAAATCGCTCATTTTTGCGTCGCCAAATATCGTACGAACGCCGTGAAACTTCCACAGGCTTTTCCAGCAGATTGGCACGTGCACTCAAAAAAGTCAAAATTTGTACACATAGACCCCATCAAACGGGAGAAATTGGCCGGGATTGCTCTCATGTGCGTTACGGGGTATCGTTTCTCTCGCTCCGAATTCCATCGAGCTGGGAAATCGCTCATTTTTGCGTCGCCAAATATCGTACGAACGCCGTGAAACTTCCACAGGCTTTTTCAGCAGATTTGCACGTGCACTCAAAAAAGTCAAAATTTTTACACATAGACCCCATCAAACGGGAGAAATTGGCCGGGATTGCTCTCATGTGCGTTACGGGGCATCGTTTCTCTCGCGCCGAATTCCATCGAGCTGGGAAATCGCTCATTTTTGCGTCGCCAAATATCGTACGAACGCCGTGAAACTTCCACAGGCTTTTTCAGCAGATTTGCACGTGCACTCAAAAAAGTCAAAATTTTTACACATAGACCCCATCAAACGGGAGAAATTGGCCCGGATTGCTCTCATGTGCGTTACGGGGCATCGTTTCTCTCGCGCCGAATTCTCTCGAGCTGGGAAATCGCTCATTTTTGCGTCGCCAAATATCGTACGAACGCCGTGAAACTTCCACAGGCTTTTTCAGCAGATTTGCACGTGCACTCAAAAAAGTCAAAATTTTTACACATAGACCCCATCAAACGGGAGAAATTGGCCCGGATTGCTCTCATGTGCGTTACGGGGCATCGTTTCTCTCGCGCCGAATTCTCTCGAGCTGGGAAATCGCTCATTTTTGCGTCGCCAAATATCGTACGAACGCCGTGAAACTTCCACAGGCTTTTTCAGCAGATTTGCACCTGCACTCAAAAAAGTCAAAATTTTTACACATAGACCCCATCAAACGGGAGAAATTGGCCCGGATTGCTCTCATGTGCGTTACGGGGCATCGTTTCTGTCGCGCCGAATTCCATCGAGCTGGGAAATCGCTCATTTTTGCGTCGCCAAATATCGTACGAACGCCGTGAAACTTCCACAGGCTTTTCCAGCAGATTGGCACGTGCACTCAAAAAAGTCAAAATTTGTACACATAGACCCCATCAAACGGGAGAAATTGGCCCGGATTGCTCTCATGTGCGTTACGGGGCATCGTTTCTCTCGCGCCGAATTCTCTCGTGCTGGGAAATCGCTCATTTTTGCGTCGCCAAATATCGTACGAACGCCGTGAAACTTCCACAGGCTTTTTCAGCAGATTTGCACCTGCACTCAAAAAAGTCAAAATTTTTACACATAGACCCCATCAAACGGGAGAAATTGGCCCGGATTGCTCTCATGTGCGTTACGGGGCATCGTTTCTGTCGCGCCGAATTCCATCGAGCTGGGAAATCGCTCATTTTTGCGTCGCCAAATATCGTACGAACGCCGTGAAACTTCCACAGGCTTTTCCAGCAGATTGGCACGTGCACTCAAAAAAGTCAAAATTTGTACACATAGACCCCATCAAACGGGAGAAATTGGCCGGGATTGCTCTCATGTGCGTTACGGGGCATCGTTTCTCTCGCTCCGAATTCCATCGAGCTGGGAAATCGCTCATTTTTGCGTCGCCAAATATCGTACGAACGCCGTGAAACTTCCACAGGCTTTTCCAGCAGATTTGCACGTGCACTCAAAAAAGTCAAAATTTTTACACATAGACCCCATCAAACGGGAGAAATTGGCCGGGATTGCTCTCATGTGCGTTACGGGGCATCGTTTCTCTCGCGCCGAATTCTCTCGAGCTGGGAAATCGCTCATTTTTGCGTCGCCAAATATCGTACGAACGCCGTGAAACTTCCACAGGCTTTTTCAGCAGATTTGCACCTGCACTCAAAAAAGTCAAAATTTTTACACATAGACCCCATCAAACGGGAGAAATTGGCCCGGATTGCTCTCATGTGCGTTACGGGGCATCGTTTCTCTCGCTCCGAATTCCATCGAGCTGGGAAATCGCTCATTTTTGCGTCGCCAAATATCGTACGAACGCCGTGAAACTTCCACAGGCTTTTCCAGCAGATTTGCACGTGCACTCAAAAAAGTCAAAATTTTTACACATAGACCCCATCAAACGGGAGAAATTGGCCGGGATTGCTCTCATGTGCGTTACGGGGCATCGTTTCTCTCGCGCCGAATTCTCTCGAGCTGGGAAATCGCTCATTTTTGCGTCGCCAAATATCGTACGAACGCCGTGAAACTTCCACAGGCTTTTTCAGCAGATTTGCACCTGCACTCAAAAAAGTCAAAATTTTTACACATAGACCCCATCAAACGGGAGAAATTGGCCCGGATTGCTCTCATGTGCATTACGGGGCATCGTTTCTGTCGCGCCGAATTCCATCGAGCTGGGAAATCGCTCATTTTTGCGTCGCCAAATATCGTACGAACGCCGTGAAACTTCCACAGGCTTTTCCAGCAGATTGGCACGTGCACTCAAAAAAGTCAAAATTTGTACACATAGACCCCATCAAACGGGAGAAATTGGCCGGGATTGCTCTCATGTGCGTTACGGGGCATCGTTTCTCTCGCTCCGAATTCCATCGAGCTGGGAAATCGCTCATTTTTGCGTCGCCAAATATCGTACGAACGCCGTGAAACTTCCACAGGCTTTTCCAGCAGATTTGCACGTGCACTCAAAAAAGTCAAAATTTTTACACATAGACCCCATCAAACGGGAGAAATTGGCCGGGATTGCTCTCATGTGCGTTACGGGGCATCGTTTCTCTCGTGCCGAATTCTCTCGAGCTGGGAAATCGCTCATTTTTGCGTCGCCAAATATCGTACGAACGCCGTGAAACTTCCACAGGCTTTTTCAGCAGATTTGCACCTGCACTCAAAAAAGTCAAAATTTTTACACATAGACCCCATCAAACGGGAGAAATTGGCCCGGATTGCTCTCATGTGCGTTACGGGGCATCGTTTCTCTCGCGCCGAATTCTCTCGAGCTGGGAAATCGCTCATTTTTGCGTCGCCAAATATCGTACGAACGCCGTGAAACTTCCACAGGCTTTTTCAGCAGATTTGCACCTGCACTCAAAAAAGTCAAAATTTTTACACATAGACCCCATCAAACGGGAGAAATTGGCCCGGATTGCTCTCATGTGCGTTACGGGGCATCGTTTCTGTCGCGCCGAATTCCATCGAGCTGGGAAATCGCTCATTTTTGCGTCGCCAAATATCGTACGAACGCCGTGAAACTTCCACAGGCTTTTTCAGCAGATTTGCACCTGCACTCAAAAAAGTCAAAATTTTTACACATAGACCCCATCAAACGGGAGAAATTGGCCCGGATTGCTCTCATGTGCGTTACGGGGCATCGTTTCTGTCGCGCCGAATTCCATCGAGCTGGGAAATCGCTCATTTTTGCGTCGCCAAATATCGTACGAACGCCGTGAAACTTCCACAGGCTTTTCCAGCAGATTGGCACGTGCACTCAAAAAAGTCAAAATTTGTACACATAGACCCCATCAAACGGGAGAAATTGGCCGGGATTGCTCTCATGTGCGTTACGGGGCATCGTTTCTCTCGCGCCGAATTCTCTCGAGCTGGGAAATCGCTCATTTTTGCGTCGCCAAATATCGTACGAACGCCGTGAAACTTCCACAGGCTTTTTCAGCAGATTTGCACCTGCACTCAAAAAAGTCAAAATTTTTACACATAGACCCCATCAAACGGGAGAAATTGGCCCGGATTGCTCTCATGTGCGTTACGGGGCATCGTTTCTGTCGCGCCGAATTCCATCGAGCTGGGAAATCGCTCATTTTTGCGTCGCCAAATATCGTACGAACGCCGTGAAACTTCCACAGGCTTTTCCAGCAGATTGGCACGTGCACTCAAAAAAGTCAAAATTTGTACACATAGACCCCATCAAACGGGAGAAATTGGCCGGGATTGCTCTCATGTGCGTTACGGGGCATCGTTTCTCTCGCGCCGAATTCCATCGAGCTGGGAAATCGCTCATTTTTGCGTCGCCAAATATCGTACGAACGCCGTGAAACTTCCACAGGCTTTTTCAGCAGATTTGCACGTGCACTCAAAAAAGTCAAAATTTTTACACATAGACCCCATCAAACGGGAGAAATTGGCCGGGATTGCTCTCATGTGCGTTACGGGGCATCGTTTCTGTCGCGCCGAATTCCATCGAGCTGGGAAATCGCTCATTTTTGCGTCGCCAAATATCGTACGAACGCC
>NC_136110.1:17397802-17407802 GCF_965212315.1 Lampetra planeri
GAAATCGCTCATTTTTGCGTCGCCAAATATCGTACGAACGCCGTGAAACTTCCACAGGCTTTTCCAGCAGATTGGCACGTGCACTCAAAAAAGTCAAAATTTGTACACATAGACCCCATCAAACGGGAGAAATTGGCCGGGATTGCTCTCATGTGCGTTACGGGGCATCGTTTCTCTCGCTCCGAATTCCATCGAGCTGGGAAATCGCTCATTTTTGCGTCGCCAAATATCGTACGAACGCCGTGAAACTTCCACAGGCTTTTCCAGCAGATTGGCACGTGCACTCAAAAAAGTCAAAATTTGTACACATAGACCCCATCAAACGGGAGAAATTGGCCGGGATTGCTCTCATGTGCGTTACGGGGCATCGTTTCTCTCGCTCCGAATTCTCTCGAGCTGGGAAATCGCTCATTTTTGCGTCGCCAAATATCGTACGAACGCCGTGAAACTTCCACAGGCTTTTTCAGCAGATTTGCACCTGCACTCAAAAAAGTCAAAATTTTTACACATAGACCCCATCAAACGGGAGAAATTGGCCCGGATTGCTCTCATGTGCGTTACGGGGCATCGTTTCTGTCGCGCCGAATTCCATCGAGCTGGGAAATCGCTCATTTTTGCGTCGCCAAATATCGTACGAACGCCGTGAAACTTCCACAGGCTTTTCCAGCAGATTGGCACGTGCACTCAAAAAAGTCAAAATTTGTACACATAGACCCCATCAAACGGGAGAAATTGGCCCGGATTGCTCTCATGTGCGTTACGGGGCATCGTTTCTCTCGCGCCGAATTCTCTCGAGCTGGGAAATCGCTCATTTTTGCGTCGCCAAATATCGTACGAACGCCGTGAAACTTCCACAGGCTTTTTCAGCAGATTTGCACCTGCACTCAAAAAAGTCAAAATTTTTACACATAGACCCCATCAAACGGGAGAAATTGGCCCGGATTGCTCTCATGTGCGTTACGGGGCATCGTTTCTGTCGCGCCGAATTCCATCGAGCTGGGAAATCGCTCATTTTTGCGTCGCCAAATATCGTACGAACGCCGTGAAACTTCCACAGGCTTTTCCAGCAGATTGGCACGTGCACTCAAAAAAGTCAAAATTTGTACACATAGACCCCATCAAACGGGAGAAATTGGCCGGGATTGCTCTCATGTGCGTTACGGGGCATCGTTTCTCTCGCTCCGAATTCCATCGAGCTGGGAAATCGCTCATTTTTGCGTCGCCAAATATCGTACGAACGCCGTGAAACTTCCACAGGCTTTTCCAGCAGATTTGCACGTGCACTCAAAAAAGTCAAAATTTTTACACATAGACCCCATCAAACGGGAGAAATTGGCCCGGATTGCTCTCATGTGCGTTACGGGGCATCGTTTCTCTCGCGCCGAATTCTCTCGAGCTGGGAAATCGCTCATTTTTGCGTCGCCAAATATCGTACGAACGCCGTGAAACTTCCACAGGCTTTTTCAGCAGATTTGCACCTGCACTCAAAAAAGTCAAAATTTTTACACATAGACCCCATCAAACGGGAGAAATTGGCCCGGATTGCTCTCATGTGCGTTACGGGGCATCGTTTCTCTCGCTCCGAATTCCATCGAGCTGGGAAATCGCTCATTTTTGCGTCGCCAAATATCGTACGAACGCCGTGAAACTTCCACAGGCTTTTTCAGCAGATTTGCACCTGCACTCAAAAAAGTCAAAATTTTTACACATAGACCCCATCAAACGGGAGAAATTGGCCCGGATTGCTCTCATGTGCGTTACGGGGCATCGTTTCTCTCGCGCCGAATTCTCTCGAGCTGGGAAATCGCTCATTTTTGCGTCGCCAAATATCGTACGAACGCCGTGAAACTTCCACAGGCTTTTTCAGCAGATTTGCACCTGCACTCAAAAAAGTCAAAATTTTTACACATAGACCCCATCAAACGGGAGAAATTGGCCCGGATTGCTCTCATGTGCGTTACGGGGCATCGTTTCTCTCGCGCCGAATTCCATCGAGCTGGGAAATCGCTCATTTTTGCGTCGCCAAATATCGTACGAACGCCGTGAAACTTCCACAGGCTTTTTCAGCAGATTTGCACCTGCACTCAAAAAAGTCAAAATTTTTACACATAGACCCCATCAAACGGGAGAAATTGGCCCGGATTGCTCTCATGTGCGTTACGGGGCATCGTTTCTCTCGCGCCGAATTCTCTCGAGCTGGGAAATCGCTCATTTTTGCGTCGCCAAATATCGTACGAACGCCGTGAAACTTCCACAGGCTTTTTCAGCAGATTTGCACGTGCACTCAAAAAAGTCAAAATTTTTACACATAGACCCCATCAAACGGGAGAAATTGGCCGGGATTGCTCTCATGTGCGTTACGGGGCATCGTTTCTCTCGCTCCGAATTCCATCGAGCTGGGAAATCGCTCATTTTTGCGTCGCCAAATATCGTACGAACGCCGTGAAACTTCCACAGGCTTTTTCAGCAGATTTGCACGTGCACTCAAAAAAGTCAAAATTTTTACACATAGACCCCATCAAACGGGAGAAATTGGCCGGGATTGCTCTCATGTGCGTTACGGGGCATCGTTTCTCTCGCGCCGAATTCCATCGAGCTGGGAAATCGCTCATTTTTGCGTCGCCAAATATCGTACGAACGCCGTGAAACTTCCACAGGCTTTTCCAGCAGATTTGCACCTGCACTCAAAAAAGTCAAAATTTTTACACATAGACCCCATCAAACGGGAGAAATTGGCCCGGATTGCTCTCATGTGCGTTACGGGGCATCGTTTCTCTCGCGCCGAATTCTCTCGAGCTGGGAAATCGCTCATTTTTGCGTCGCCAAATATCGTACGAACGCCGTGAAACTTCCACAGGCTTTTTCAGCAGATTTGCACCTGCACTCAAAAAAGTCAAAATTTTTACACATAGACCCCATCAAACGGGAGAAATTGGCCCGGATTGCTCTCATGTGCGTTACGGGGCATCGTTTCTCTCGCTCCGAATTCCATCGAGCTTGGAAATCGCTCATTTTTGCGTCGCCAAATATCGTACGAACGCCGTGAAACTTCCACAGGCTTTTCCAGCAGATTTGCACCTGCACTCAAAAAAGTCAAAATTTTTACACATAGACCCCATCAAACGGGAGAAATTGGCCCGGATTGCTCTCATGTGCGTTACGGGGCATCGTTTCTGTCGCGCCGAATTCCATCGAGCTGGGAAATCGCTCATTTTTGCGTCGCCAAATATCGTACGAACGCCGTGAAACTTCCACAGGCTTTTCCAGCAGATTGGCACGTGCACTCAAAAAAGTCAAAATTTGTACACATAGACCCCATCAAACGGGAGAAATTGGCCGGGATTGCTCTCATGTGCGTTACGGGGCATCGTTTCTCTCGCTCCGAATTCCATCGAGCTGGGAAATCGCTCATTTTTGCGTCGCCAAATATCGTACGAACGCCGTGAAACTTCCACAGGCTTTTTCAGCAGATTTGCACGTGCACTCAAAAAAGTCAAAATTTTTACACATAGACCCCATCAAACGGGAGAAATTGGCCGGGATTGCTCTCATGTGCGTTACGGGGCATCGTTTCTCTCGCGCCGAATTCCATCGAGCTGGGAAATCGCTCATTTTTGCGTCGCCAAATATCGTACGAACGCCGTGAAACTTCCACAGGCTTTTTCAGCAGATTTGCACGTGCACTCAAAAAAGTCAAAATTTTTACACATAGACCCCATCAAACGGGAGAAATTGGCCCGGATTGCTCTCATGTGCGTTACGGGGCATCGTTTCTCTCGCGCCGAATTCTCTCGAGCTGGGAAATCGCTCATTTTTGCGTCGCCAAATATCGTACGAACGCCGTGAAACTTCCACAGGCTTTTTCAGCAGATTTGCACGTGCACTCAAAAAAGTCAAAATTTTTACACATAGACCCCATCAAACGGGAGAAATTGGCCCGGATTGCTCTCATGTGCGTTACGGGGCATCGTTTCTCTCGCGCCGAATTCTCTCGAGCTGGGAAATCGCTCATTTTTGCGTCGCCAAATATCGTACGAACGCCGTGAAACTTCCACAGGCTTTTTCAGCAGATTTGCACCTGCACTCAAAAAAGTCAAAATTTTTACACATAGACCCCATCAAACGGGAGAAATTGGCCCGGATTGCTCTCATGTGCGTTACGGGGCATCGTTTCTGTCGCGCCGAATTCCATCGAGCTGGGAAATCGCTCATTTTTGCGTCGCCAAATATCGTACGAACGCCGTGAAACTTCCACAGGCTTTTCCAGCAGATTGGCACGTGCACTCAAAAAAGTCAAAATTTGTACACATAGACCCCATCAAACGGGAGAAATTGGCCCGGATTGCTCTCATGTGCGTTACGGGGCATCGTTTCTCTCGCGCCGAATTCTCTCGAGCTGGGAAATCGCTCATTTTTGCGTCGCCAAATATCGTACGAACGCCGTGAAACTTCCACAGGCTTTTTCAGCAGATTTGCACCTGCACTCAAAAAAGTCAAAATTTTTACACATAGACCCCATCAAACGGGAGAAATTGGCCCGGATTGCTCTCATGTGCGTTACGGGGCATCGTTTCTGTCGCGCCGAATTCCATCGAGCTGGGAAATCGCTCATTTTTGCGTCGCCAAATATCGTACGAACGCCGTGAAACTTCCACAGGCTTTTCCAGCAGATTGGCACGTGCACTCAAAAAAGTCAAAATTTGTACACATAGACCCCATCAAACGGGAGAAATTGGCCGGGATTGCTCTCATGTGCGTTACGGGGCATCGTTTCTCTCGCTCCGAATTCCATCGAGCTGGGAAATCGCTCATTTTTGCGTCGCCAAATATCGTACGAACGCCGTGAAACTTCCACAGGCTTTTCCAGCAGATTTGCACGTGCACTCAAAAAAGTCAAAATTTTTACACATAGACCCCATCAAACGGGAGAAATTGGCCGGGATTGCTCTCATGTGCGTTACGGGGCATCGTTTCTCTCGCGCCGAATTCTCTCGAGCTGGGAAATCGCTCATTTTTGCGTCGCCAAATATCGTACGAACGCCGTGAAACTTCCACAGGCTTTTTCAGCAGATTTGCACCTGCACTCAAAAAAGTCAAAATTTTTACACATAGACCCCATCAAACGGGAGAAATTGGCCCGGATTGCTCTCATGTGCGTTACGGGGCATCGTTTCTGTCGCGCCGAATTCCATCGAGCTGGGAAATCGCTCATTTTTGCGTCGCCAAATATCGTACGAACGCCGTGAAACTTCCACAGGCTTTTCCAGCAGATTTGCACGTGCACTCAAAAAAGTCAAAATTTTTACACATAGACCCCATCAAACGGGAGAAATTGGCCGGGATTGCTCTCATGTGCGTTACGGGGCATCGTTTCTCTCGCTCCGAATTCCATCGAGCTGGGAAATCGCTCATTTTTGCGTCGCCAAATATCGTACGAACGCCGTGAAACTTCCACAGGCTTTTTCAGCAGATTTGCACGTGCACTCAAAAAAGTCAAAATTTTTACACATAGACCCCATCAAACGGGAGAAATTGGCCCGGATTGCTCTCATGTGCGTTACGGGGCATCGTTTCTCTCGCGCCGAATTTTCTCGAGCTGGGAAATCGCTCATTTTTGCGTCGCCAAATATCGTACGAACGCCGTGAAACTTCCACAGGCTTTTTCAGCAGATTTGCACCTGCACTCAAAAAAGTCAAAATTTTTACACATAGACCCCATCAAACGGGAGAAATTGGCCCGGATTGCTCTCATGTGCGTTACGGGGCATCGTTTCTGTCGCGCCGAATTCTCTCGGGCTGGCAAAACGCTCATTTTTGCGTCGCCAAATATC
Organism: Lampetra planeri; assembly: GCF_965212315.1. Lineage (NCBI taxonomy): Eukaryota > Metazoa > Chordata > Hyperoartia > Petromyzontiformes > Petromyzontidae > Lampetra > Lampetra planeri. The sequence continues at coordinate 17,403,634 of NC_136110.1, forward strand.
GTACGAACGCCGTGAAACTTCCACAGGCTTTTTCAGCAGATTTGCACGTGCACTCAAAAAAGTCAAAATTTTTACACATAGACCCCATCAAACGGGAGAAATTGGCCGGGATTGCTCTCATGTGCGTTACGGGGCATCGTTTCTCTCGCTCCGAATTCCATCGAGCTGGGAAATCGCTCATTTTTGCGTCGCCAAATATCGTACGAACGCCGTGAAACTTCCACAGGCTTTTTCAGCAGATTTGCACGTGCACTCAAAAAAGTCAAAATTTTTACACATAGACCCCATCAAACGGGAGAAATTGGCCGGGATTGCTCTCATGTGCGTTACGGGGCATCGTTTCTCTCGCGCCGAATTCCATCGAGCTGGGAAATCGCTCATTTTTGCGTCGCCAAATATCGTACGAACGCCGTGAAACTTCCACAGGCTTTTCCAGCAGATTTGCACCTGCACTCAAAAAAGTCAAAATTTTTACACATAGACCCCATCAAACGGGAGAAATTGGCCCGGATTGCTCTCATGTGCGTTACGGGGCATCGTTTCTCTCGCGCCGAATTCTCTCGAGCTGGGAAATCGCTCATTTTTGCGTCGCCAAATATCGTACGAACGCCGTGAAACTTCCACAGGCTTTTTCAGCAGATTTGCACCTGCACTCAAAAAAGTCAAAATTTTTACACATAGACCCCATCAAACGGGAGAAATTGGCCCGGATTGCTCTCATGTGCGTTACGGGGCATCGTTTCTCTCGCTCCGAATTCCATCGAGCTTGGAAATCGCTCATTTTTGCGTCGCCAAATATCGTACGAACGCCGTGAAACTTCCACAGGCTTTTCCAGCAGATTTGCACCTGCACTCAAAAAAGTCAAAATTTTTACACATAGACCCCATCAAACGGGAGAAATTGGCCCGGATTGCTCTCATGTGCGTTACGGGGCATCGTTTCTGTCGCGCCGAATTCCATCGAGCTGGGAAATCGCTCATTTTTGCGTCGCCAAATATCGTACGAACGCCGTGAAACTTCCACAGGCTTTTCCAGCAGATTGGCACGTGCACTCAAAAAAGTCAAAATTTGTACACATAGACCCCATCAAACGGGAGAAATTGGCCGGGATTGCTCTCATGTGCGTTACGGGGCATCGTTTCTCTCGCTCCGAATTCCATCGAGCTGGGAAATCGCTCATTTTTGCGTCGCCAAATATCGTACGAACGCCGTGAAACTTCCACAGGCTTTTTCAGCAGATTTGCACGTGCACTCAAAAAAGTCAAAATTTTTACACATAGACCCCATCAAACGGGAGAAATTGGCCGGGATTGCTCTCATGTGCGTTACGGGGCATCGTTTCTCTCGCGCCGAATTCCATCGAGCTGGGAAATCGCTCATTTTTGCGTCGCCAAATATCGTACGAACGCCGTGAAACTTCCACAGGCTTTTTCAGCAGATTTGCACGTGCACTCAAAAAAGTCAAAATTTTTACACATAGACCCCATCAAACGGGAGAAATTGGCCCGGATTGCTCTCATGTGCGTTACGGGGCATCGTTTCTCTCGCGCCGAATTCTCTCGAGCTGGGAAATCGCTCATTTTTGCGTCGCCAAATATCGTACGAACGCCGTGAAACTTCCACAGGCTTTTTCAGCAGATTTGCACGTGCACTCAAAAAAGTCAAAATTTTTACACATAGACCCCATCAAACGGGAGAAATTGGCCCGGATTGCTCTCATGTGCGTTACGGGGCATCGTTTCTCTCGCGCCGAATTCTCTCGAGCTGGGAAATCGCTCATTTTTGCGTCGCCAAATATCGTACGAACGCCGTGAAACTTCCACAGGCTTTTTCAGCAGATTTGCACCTGCACTCAAAAAAGTCAAAATTTTTACACATAGACCCCATCAAACGGGAGAAATTGGCCCGGATTGCTCTCATGTGCGTTACGGGGCATCGTTTCTGTCGCGCCGAATTCCATCGAGCTGGGAAATCGCTCATTTTTGCGTCGCCAAATATCGTACGAACGCCGTGAAACTTCCACAGGCTTTTCCAGCAGATTGGCACGTGCACTCAAAAAAGTCAAAATTTGTACACATAGACCCCATCAAACGGGAGAAATTGGCCCGGATTGCTCTCATGTGCGTTACGGGGCATCGTTTCTCTCGCGCCGAATTCTCTCGAGCTGGGAAATCGCTCATTTTTGCGTCGCCAAATATCGTACGAACGCCGTGAAACTTCCACAGGCTTTTTCAGCAGATTTGCACCTGCACTCAAAAAAGTCAAAATTTTTACACATAGACCCCATCAAACGGGAGAAATTGGCCCGGATTGCTCTCATGTGCGTTACGGGGCATCGTTTCTGTCGCGCCGAATTCCATCGAGCTGGGAAATCGCTCATTTTTGCGTCGCCAAATATCGTACGAACGCCGTGAAACTTCCACAGGCTTTTCCAGCAGATTGGCACGTGCACTCAAAAAAGTCAAAATTTGTACACATAGACCCCATCAAACGGGAGAAATTGGCCGGGATTGCTCTCATGTGCGTTACGGGGCATCGTTTCTCTCGCTCCGAATTCCATCGAGCTGGGAAATCGCTCATTTTTGCGTCGCCAAATATCGTACGAACGCCGTGAAACTTCCACAGGCTTTTCCAGCAGATTTGCACGTGCACTCAAAAAAGTCAAAATTTTTACACATAGACCCCATCAAACGGGAGAAATTGGCCGGGATTGCTCTCATGTGCGTTACGGGGCATCGTTTCTCTCGCGCCGAATTCTCTCGAGCTGGGAAATCGCTCATTTTTGCGTCGCCAAATATCGTACGAACGCCATGAAACTTCCACAGGCTTTTTCAGCAGATTTGCACCTGCACTCAAAAAAGTCAAAATTTTTACACATAGACCCCATCAAACGGGAGAAATTGGCCCGGATTGCTCTCATGTGCGTTACGGGGCATCGTTTCTCTCGCTCCGAATTCCATCGAGCTGGGAAATCGCTCATTTTTGCGTCGCCAAATATCGTACGAACGCCGTGAAACTTCCACAGGCTTTTCCAGCAGATTTGCACGTGCACTCAAAAAAGTCAAAATTTTTACACATAGACCCCATCAAACGGGAGAAATTGGCCGGGATTGCTCTCATGTGCGTTACGGGGCATCGTTTCTCTCGCGCCGAATTCTCTCGAGCTGGGAAATCGCTCATTTTTGCGTCGCCAAATATCGTACGAACGCCGTGAAACTTCCACAGGCTTTTTCAGCAGATTTGCACCTGCACTCAAAAAAGTCAAAATTTTTACACATAGACCCCATCAAACGGGAGAAATTGGCCCGGATTGCTCTCATGTGCGTTACGGGGCATCGTTTCTGTCGCGCCGAATTCCATCGAGCTGGGAAATCGCTCATTTTTGCGTCGCCAAATATCGTACGAACGCCGTGAAACTTCCACAGGCTTTTCCAGCAGATTGGCACGTGCACTCAAAAAAGTCAAAATTTGTACACATAGACCCCATCAAACGGGAGAAATTGGCCGGGATTGCTCTCATGTGCGTTACGGGGCATCGTTTCTCTCGCTCCGAATTCCATCGAGCTGGGAAATCGCTCATTTTTGCGTCGCCAAATATCGTACGAACGCCGTGAAACTTCCACAGGCTTTTCCAGCAGATTTGCACGTGCACTCAAAAAAGTCAAAATTTTTACACATAGACCCCATCAAACGGGAGAAATTGGCCGGGATTGCTCTCATGTGCGTTACGGGGCATCGTTTCTCTCGCGCCGAATTCTCTCGAGCTGGGAAATCGCTCATTTTTGCGTCGCCAAATATCGTACGAACGCCGTGAAACTTCCACAGGCTTTTTCAGCAGATTTGCACCTGCACTCAAAAAAGTCAAAATTTTTACACATAGACCCCATCAAACGGGAGAAATTGGCCCGGATTGCTCTCATGTGCGTTACGGGGCATCGTTTCTCTCGCGCCGAATTCTCTCGAGCTGGGAAATCGCTCATTTTTGCGTCGCCAAATATCGTACGAACGCCGTGAAACTTCCACAGGCTTTTTCAGCAGATTTGCACCTGCACTCAAAAAAGTCAAAATTTTTACACATAGACCCCATCAAACGGGAGAAATTGGCCCGGATTGCTCTCATGTGCGTTACGGGGCATCGTTTCTGTCGCGCCGAATTCCATCGAGCTGG
>NC_136110.1:17427802-17432802 GCF_965212315.1 Lampetra planeri
ACTTAAAGGTTGATGCCGCTCTGTTACTTGGGAAACGAACCACAAGCCAAATCCAGCTAATTTGTGAATGACTTAGCTCTCCTGCTTTCTCGAGAACGTGCTTTTTTCGTCGGATGAAACTTCCACAGGCTTTTCCAGCAGATTGGCACGTGCACTCAAAAAAGTCAAAATTTGTACACATAGACCCCATCAAACGGGAGAAATTGGCCGGGATTGCTCTCATGTGCGTTACGGGGCATCGTTTCTCTCGCTCCGAATTCCATCGAGCTGGGAAATCGCTCATTTTTGCGTCGCCAAATATCGTACGAACGCCGTGAAACTTCCACAGGCTTTTCCAGCAGATTTGCACGTGCACTCAAAAAAGTCAAAATTTTTACACATAGACCCCATCAAACGGGAGAAATTGGCCCGGATTGCTCTCATGTGCGTTACGGGGCATCGTTTCTCTCGCGCCGAATTCTCTCGAGCTGGGAAATCGCTCATTTTTGCGTCGCCAAATATCGTACGAACGCCGTGAAACTTCCACAGGCTTTTTCAGCAGATTTGCACGTGCACTCAAAAAAGTCAAAATTTTTACACATAGACCCCATCAAACGGGAGAAATTGGCCGGGATTGCTCTCATGTGCGTTACGGGGCATCGTTTCTCTCGCTCCGAATTCCATCGAGCTGGGAAATCGCTCATTTTTGCGTCGCCAAATATCGTACGAACGCCGTGAAACTTCCACAGGCTTTTTCAGCAGATTTGCACGTGCACTCAAAAAAGTCAAAATTTTTACACATAGACCCCATCAAACGGGAGAAATTGGCCGGGATTGCTCTCATGTGCGTTACGGGGCATCGTTTCTCTCGCGCCGAATTCCATCGAGCTGGGAAATCGCTCATTTTTGCGTCGCCAAATATCGTACGAACGCCGTGAAACTTCCACAGGCTTTTCCAGCAGATTGGCACGTGCACTCAAAAAAGTCAAAATTTGTACACATAGACCCCATCAAACGGGAGAAATTGGCCGGGATTGCTCTCATGTGCGTTACGGGGCATCGTTTCTCTCGCTCCGAATTCCATCGAGCTGGGAAATCGCTCATTTTTGCGTCGCCAAATATCGTACGAACGCCGTGAAACTTCCACAGGCTTTTCCAGCAGATTTGCACCTGCACTCAAAAAAGTCAAAATTTTTACACATAGACCCCATCAAACGGGAGAAATTGGCCCGGATTGCTCTCATGTGCGTTACGGGGCATCGTTTCTCTCGCGCCGAATTCTCTCGAGCTGGGAAATCGCTCATTTTTGCGTCGCCAAATATCGTACGAACGCCGTGAAACTTCCACAGGCTTTTTCAGCAGATTTGCACCTGCACTCAAAAAAGTCAAAATTTTTACACATAGACCCCATCAAACGGGAGAAATTGGCCCGGATTGCTCTCATGTGCGTTACGGGGCATCGTTTCTCTCGCGCCGAATTCCATCGAGCTGGGAAATCGCTCATTTTTGCGTCGCCAAATATCGTACGAACGCCGTGAAACTTCCACAGGCTTTTTCAGCAGATTTGCACCTGCACTCAAAAAAGTCAAAATTTTTACACATAGACCCCATCAAACGGGAGAAATTGGCCCGGATTGCTCTCATGTGCGTTACGGGGCATCGTTTCTCTCGCGCCGAATTCTCTCGAGCTGGGAAATCGCTCATTTTTGCGTCGCCAAATATCGTACGAACGCCGTGAAACTTCCACAGGCTTTTTCAGCAGATTTGCACGTGCACTCAAAAAAGTCAAAATTTTTACACATAGACCCCATCAAACGGGAGAAATTGGCCGGGATTGCTCTCATGTGCGTTACGGGGCATCGTTTCTCTCGCTCCGAATTCCATCGAGCTGGGAAATCGCTCATTTTTGCGTCGCCAAATATCGTACGAACGCCGTGAAACTTCCACAGGCTTTTTCAGCAGATTTGCACGTGCACTCAAAAAAGTCAAAATTTTTACACATAGACCCCATCAAACGGGAGAAATTGGCCGGGATTGCTCTCATGTGCGTTACGGGGCATCGTTTCTCTCGCGCCGAATTCCATCGAGCTGGGAAATCGCTCATTTTTGCGTCGCCAAATATCGTACGAACGCCGTGAAACTTCCACAGGCTTTTCCAGCAGATTTGCACCTGCACTCAAAAAAGTCAAAATTTTTACACATAGACCCCATCAAACGGGAGAAATTGGCCCGGATTGCTCTCATGTGCGTTACGGGGCATCGTTTCTCTCGCGCCGAATTCTCTCGAGCTGGGAAATCGCTCATTTTTGCGTCGCCAAATATCGTACGAACGCCGTGAAACTTCCACAGGCTTTTTCAGCAGATTTGCACCTGCACTCAAAAAAGTCAAAATTTTTACACATAGACCCCATCAAACGGGAGAAATTGGCCCGGATTGCTCTCATGTGCGTTACGGGGCATCGTTTCTCTCGCTCCGAATTCCATCGAGCTTGGAAATCGCTCATTTTTGCGTCGCCAAATATCGTACGAACGCCGTGAAACTTCCACAGGCTTTTCCAGCAGATTTGCACCTGCACTCAAAAAAGTCAAAATTTTTACACATAGACCCCATCAAACGGGAGAAATTGGCCCGGATTGCTCTCATGTGCGTTACGGGGCATCGTTTCTGTCGCGCCGAATTCCATCGAGCTGGGAAATCGCTCATTTTTGCGTCGCCAAATATCGTACGAACGCCGTGAAACTTCCACAGGCTTTTCCAGCAGATTGGCACGTGCACTCAAAAAAGTCAAAATTTGTACACATAGACCCCATCAAACGGGAGAAATTGGCCGGGATTGCTCTCATGTGCGTTACGGGGCATCGTTTCTCTCGCTCCGAATTCCATCGAGCTGGGAAATCGCTCATTTTTGCGTCGCCAAATATCGTACGAACGCCGTGAAACTTCCACAGGCTTTTTCAGCAGATTTGCACGTGCACTCAAAAAAGTCAAAATTTTTACACATAGACCCCATCAAACGGGAGAAATTGGCCGGGATTGCTCTCATGTGCGTTACGGGGCATCGTTTCTCTCGCGCCGAATTCCATCGAGCTGGGAAATCGCTCATTTTTGCGTCGCCAAATATCGTACGAACGCCGTGAAACTTCCACAGGCTTTTTCAGCAGATTTGCACGTGCACTCAAAAAAGTCAAAATTTTTACACATAGACCCCATCAAACGGGAGAAATTGGCCCGGATTGCTCTCATGTGCGTTACGGGGCATCGTTTCTCTCGCGCCGAATTCTCTCGAGCTGGGAAATCGCTCATTTTTGCGTCGCCAAATATCGTACGAACGCCGTGAAACTTCCACAGGCTTTTTCAGCAGATTTGCACGTGCACTCAAAAAAGTCAAAATTTTTACACATAGACCCCATCAAACGGGAGAAATTGGCCCGGATTGCTCTCATGTGCGTTACGGGGCATCGTTTCTCTCGCGCCGAATTCTCTCGAGCTGGGAAATCGCTCATTTTTGCGTCGCCAAATATCGTACGAACGCCGTGAAACTTCCACAGGCTTTTTCAGCAGATTTGCACCTGCACTCAAAAAAGTCAAAATTTTTACACATAGACCCCATCAAACGGGAGAAATTGGCCCGGATTGCTCTCATGTGCGTTACGGGGCATCGTTTCTGTCGCGCCGAATTCCATCGAGCTGGGAAATCGCTCATTTTTGCGTCGCCAAATATCGTACGAACGCCGTGAAACTTCCACAGGCTTTTCCAGCAGATTGGCACGTGCACTCAAAAAAGTCAAAATTTGTACACATAGACCCCATCAAACGGGAGAAATTGGCCCGGATTGCTCTCATGTGCGTTACGGGGCATCGTTTCTCTCGCGCCGAATTCTCTCGAGCTGGGAAATCGCTCATTTTTGCGTCGCCAAATATCGTACGAACGCCGTGAAACTTCCACAGGCTTTTTCAGCAGATTTGCACCTGCACTCAAAAAAGTCAAAATTTTTACACATAGACCCCATCAAACGGGAGAAATTGGCCCGGATTGCTCTCATGTGCGTTACGGGGCATCGTTTCTGTCGCGCCGAATTCCATCGAGCTGGGAAATCGCTCATTTTTGCGTCGCCAAATATCGTACGAACGCCGTGAAACTTCCACAGGCTTTTCCAGCAGATTGGCACGTGCACTCAAAAAAGTCAAAATTTGTACACATAGACCCCATCAAACGGGAGAAATTGGCCGGGATTGCTCTCATGTGCGTTACGGGGCATCGTTTCTCTCGCTCCGAATTCCATCGAGCTGGGAAATCGCTCATTTTTGCGTCGCCAAATATCGTACGAACGCCGTGAAACTTCCACAGGCTTTTCCAGCAGATTTGCACGTGCACTCAAAAAAGTCAAAATTTTTACACATAGACCCCATCAAACGGGAGAAATTGGCCGGGATTGCTCTCATGTGCGTTACGGGGCATCGTTTCTCTCGCGCCGAATTCTCTCGAGCTGGGAAATCGCTCATTTTTGCGTCGCCAAATATCGTACGAACGCCGTGAAACTTCCACAGGCTTTTTCAGCAGATTTGCACGTGCACTCAAAAAAGTCAAAATTTTTACACATAGACCCCATCAAACGGGAGAAATTGGCCCGGATTGCTCTCATGTGCGTTACGGGGCATCGTTTCTGTCGCGCCGAATTCCATCGAGCTGGGAAATCGCTCATTTTTGCGTCGCCAAATATCGTACGAACGCCGTGAAACTTCCACAGGCTTTTTCAGCAGATTTGCACCTGCACTCAAAAAAGTCAAAATTTTTACACATAGACCCCATCAAACGGGAGAAATTGGCCCGGATTGCTCTCATGTGCGTTACGGGGCATCGTTTCTCTCGCGCCGAATTCTCTCGAGCTGGGAAATCGCTCATTTTTGCGTCGCCAAATATCGTACGAACGCCGTGAAACTTCCACAGGCTTTTTCAGCAGATTTGCACCTGCACTCAAAAAAGTCAAAATTTTTACACATAGACCCCATCAAACGGGAG
>NC_136110.1:17442802-17450302 GCF_965212315.1 Lampetra planeri
TTCCCCCGAGCAAAGTCCGCCGAGACCCCCTGTATCCCACGGGGATGTACTGGCGTGCACTTAAAGGTTGATGCCGCTCTGTTACTTGGGAAACGAACCACAAGCCAAATCCAGCTAATTTGTGAATGACTTAGCTCTCCTGCTTTCTCGAGAACGTGCTTTTTTCGTCGGATGAAACTTCCACAGGCTTTTCCAGCAGATTGGCACGTGCACTCAAAAAAGTCAAAATTTTTACACATAGACCCCATCAAACGGGAGAAATTGGCCGGGATTGCTCTCATGTGCGTTACGGGGCATCGTTTCTCTCGCGCCGAATTCCATCGAGCTGGGAAATCGCTCATTTTTGCGTCGCCAAATATCGTACGAACGCCGTGAAACTTCCACAGGCTTTTTCAGCAGATTTGCACGTGCACTCAAAAAAGTCAAAATTTTTACACATAGACCCCATCAAACGGGAGAAATTGGCCGGGATTGCTCTCATGTGCGTTACGGGGCATCGTTTCTGTCGCGCCGAATTCCATCGAGCTGGGAAATCGCTCATTTTTGCGTCGCCAAATATCGTACGAACGCCGTGAAACTTCCACAGGCTTTTCCAGCAGATTGGCACGTGCACTCAAAAAAGTCAAAATTTGTACACATAGACCCCATCAAACGGGAGAAATTGGCCGGGATTGCTCTCATGTGCGTTACGGGGCATCGTTTCTCTCGCTCCGAATTCCATCGAGCTGGGAAATCGCTCATTTTTGCGTCGCCAAATATCGTACGAACGCCGTGAAACTTCCACAGGCTTTTCCAGCAGATTGGCACGTGCACTCAAAAAAGTCAAAATTTGTACACATAGACCCCATCAAACGGGAGAAATTGGCCGGGATTGCTCTCATGTGCGTTACGGGGCATCGTTTCTCTCGCTCCGAATTCTCTCGAGCTGGGAAATCGCTCATTTTTGCGTCGCCAAATATCGTACGAACGCCGTGAAACTTCCACAGGCTTTTTCAGCAGATTTGCACCTGCACTCAAAAAAGTCAAAATTTTTACACATAGACCCCATCAAACGGGAGAAATTGGCCCGGATTGCTCTCATGTGCGTTACGGGGCATCGTTTCTGTCGCGCCGAATTCCATCGAGCTGGGAAATCGCTCATTTTTGCGTCGCCAAATATCGTACGAACGCCGTGAAACTTCCACAGGCTTTTCCAGCAGATTGGCACGTGCACTCAAAAAAGTCAAAATTTGTACACATAGACCCCATCAAACGGGAGAAATTGGCCCGGATTGCTCTCATGTGCGTTACGGGGCATCGTTTCTCTCGCGCCGAATTCTCTCGAGCTGGGAAATCGCTCATTTTTGCGTCGCCAAATATCGTACGAACGCCGTGAAACTTCCACAGGCTTTTTCAGCAGATTTGCACCTGCACTCAAAAAAGTCAAAATTTTTACACATAGACCCCATCAAACGGGAGAAATTGGCCCGGATTGCTCTCATGTGCGTTACGGGGCATCGTTTCTGTCGCGCCGAATTCCATCGAGCTGGGAAATCGCTCATTTTTGCGTCGCCAAATATCGTACGAACGCCGTGAAACTTCCACAGGCTTTTCCAGCAGATTGGCACGTGCACTCAAAAAAGTCAAAATTTGTACACATAGACCCCATCAAACGGGAGAAATTGGCCGGGATTGCTCTCATGTGCGTTACGGGGCATCGTTTCTCTCGCTCCGAATTCCATCGAGCTGGGAAATCGCTCATTTTTGCGTCGCCAAATATCGTACGAACGCCGTGAAACTTCCACAGGCTTTTCCAGCAGATTTGCACGTGCACTCAAAAAAGTCAAAATTTTTACACATAGACCCCATCAAACGGGAGAAATTGGCCCGGATTGCTCTCATGTGCGTTACGGGGCATCGTTTCTCTCGCGCCGAATTCTCTCGAGCTGGGAAATCGCTCATTTTTGCGTCGCCAAATATCGTACGAACGCCGTGAAACTTCCACAGGCTTTTTCAGCAGATTTGCACCTGCACTCAAAAAAGTCAAAATTTTTACACATAGACCCCATCAAACGGGAGAAATTGGCCCGGATTGCTCTCATGTGCGTTACGGGGCATCGTTTCTCTCGCTCCGAATTCCATCGAGCTGGGAAATCGCTCATTTTTGCGTCGCCAAATATCGTACGAACGCCGTGAAACTTCCACAGGCTTTTTCAGCAGATTTGCACCTGCACTCAAAAAAGTCAAAATTTTTACACATAGACCCCATCAAACGGGAGAAATTGGCCCGGATTGCTCTCATGTGCGTTACGGGGCATCGTTTCTCTCGCGCCGAATTCTCTCGAGCTGGGAAATCGCTCATTTTTGCGTCGCCAAATATCGTACGAACGCCGTGAAACTTCCACAGGCTTTTTCAGCAGATTTGCACCTGCACTCAAAAAAGTCAAAATTTTTACACATAGACCCCATCAAACGGGAGAAATTGGCCCGGATTGCTCTCATGTGCGTTACGGGGCATCGTTTCTCTCGCGCCGAATTCCATCGAGCTGGGAAATCGCTCATTTTTGCGTCGCCAAATATCGTACGAACGCCGTGAAACTTCCACAGGCTTTTTCAGCAGATTTGCACCTGCACTCAAAAAAGTCAAAATTTTTACACATAGACCCCATCAAACGGGAGAAATTGGCCCGGATTGCTCTCATGTGCGTTACGGGGCATCGTTTCTCTCGCGCCGAATTCTCTCGAGCTGGGAAATCGCTCATTTTTGCGTCGCCAAATATCGTACGAACGCCGTGAAACTTCCACAGGCTTTTTCAGCAGATTTGCACGTGCACTCAAAAAAGTCAAAATTTTTACACATAGACCCCATCAAACGGGAGAAATTGGCCGGGATTGCTCTCATGTGCGTTACGGGGCATCGTTTCTCTCGCTCCGAATTCCATCGAGCTGGGAAATCGCTCATTTTTGCGTCGCCAAATATCGTACGAACGCCGTGAAACTTCCACAGGCTTTTTCAGCAGATTTGCACGTGCACTCAAAAAAGTCAAAATTTTTACACATAGACCCCATCAAACGGGAGAAATTGGCCGGGATTGCTCTCATGTGCGTTACGGGGCATCGTTTCTCTCGCGCCGAATTCCATCGAGCTGGGAAATCGCTCATTTTTGCGTCGCCAAATATCGTACGAACGCCGTGAAACTTCCACAGGCTTTTCCAGCAGATTTGCACCTGCACTCAAAAAAGTCAAAATTTTTACACATAGACCCCATCAAACGGGAGAAATTGGCCCGGATTGCTCTCATGTGCGTTACGGGGCATCGTTTCTCTCGCGCCGAATTCTCTCGAGCTGGGAAATCGCTCATTTTTGCGTCGCCAAATATCGTACGAACGCCGTGAAACTTCCACAGGCTTTTTCAGCAGATTTGCACCTGCACTCAAAAAAGTCAAAATTTTTACACATAGACCCCATCAAACGGGAGAAATTGGCCCGGATTGCTCTCATGTGCGTTACGGGGCATCGTTTCTCTCGCTCCGAATTCCATCGAGCTTGGAAATCGCTCATTTTTGCGTCGCCAAATATCGTACGAACGCCGTGAAACTTCCACAGGCTTTTCCAGCAGATTTGCACCTGCACTCAAAAAAGTCAAAATTTTTACACATAGACCCCATCAAACGGGAGAAATTGGCCCGGATTGCTCTCATGTGCGTTACGGGGCATCGTTTCTGTCGCGCCGAATTCCATCGAGCTGGGAAATCGCTCATTTTTGCGTCGCCAAATATCGTACGAACGCCGTGAAACTTCCACAGGCTTTTCCAGCAGATTGGCACGTGCACTCAAAAAAGTCAAAATTTGTACACATAGACCCCATCAAACGGGAGAAATTGGCCGGGATTGCTCTCATGTGCGTTACGGGGCATCGTTTCTCTCGCTCCGAATTCCATCGAGCTGGGAAATCGCTCATTTTTGCGTCGCCAAATATCGTACGAACGCCGTGAAACTTCCACAGGCTTTTTCAGCAGATTTGCACGTGCACTCAAAAAAGTCAAAATTTTTACACATAGACCCCATCAAACGGGAGAAATTGGCCGGGATTGCTCTCATGTGCGTTACGGGGCATCGTTTCTCTCGCGCCGAATTCCATCGAGCTGGGAAATCGCTCATTTTTGCGTCGCCAAATATCGTACGAACGCCGTGAAACTTCCACAGGCTTTTTCAGCAGATTTGCACGTGCACTCAAAAAAGTCAAAATTTTTACACATAGACCCCATCAAACGGGAGAAATTGGCCCGGATTGCTCTCATGTGCGTTACGGGGCATCGTTTCTCTCGCGCCGAATTCTCTCGAGCTGGGAAATCGCTCATTTTTGCGTCGCCAAATATCGTACGAACGCCGTGAAACTTCCACAGGCTTTTTCAGCAGATTTGCACGTGCACTCAAAAAAGTCAAAATTTTTACACATAGACCCCATCAAACGGGAGAAATTGGCCCGGATTGCTCTCATGTGCGTTACGGGGCATCGTTTCTCTCGCGCCGAATTCTCTCGAGCTGGGAAATCGCTCATTTTTGCGTCGCCAAATATCGTACGAACGCCGTGAAACTTCCACAGGCTTTTTCAGCAGATTTGCACCTGCACTCAAAAAAGTCAAAATTTTTACACATAGACCCCATCAAACGGGAGAAATTGGCCCGGATTGCTCTCATGTGCGTTACGGGGCATCGTTTCTGTCGCGCCGAATTCCATCGAGCTGGGAAATCGCTCATTTTTGCGTCGCCAAATATCGTACGAACGCCGTGAAACTTCCACAGGCTTTTCCAGCAGATTGGCACGTGCACTCAAAAAAGTCAAAATTTGTACACATAGACCCCATCAAACGGGAGAAATTGGCCCGGATTGCTCTCATGTGCGTTACGGGGCATCGTTTCTCTCGCGCCGAATTCTCTCGAGCTGGGAAATCGCTCATTTTTGCGTCGCCAAATATCGTACGAACGCCGTGAAACTTCCACAGGCTTTTTCAGCAGATTTGCACCTGCACTCAAAAAAGTCAAAATTTTTACACATAGACCCCATCAAACGGGAGAAATTGGCCCGGATTGCTCTCATGTGCGTTACGGGGCATCGTTTCTGTCGCGCCGAATTCCATCGAGCTGGGAAATCGCTCATTTTTGCGTCGCCAAATATCGTACGAACGCCGTGAAACTTCCACAGGCTTTTCCAGCAGATTGGCACGTGCACTCAAAAAAGTCAAAATTTGTACACATAGACCCCATCAAACGGGAGAAATTGGCCGGGATTGCTCTCATGTGCGTTACGGGGCATCGTTTCTCTCGCTCCGAATTCCATCGAGCTGGGAAATCGCTCATTTTTGCGTCGCCAAATATCGTACGAACGCCGTGAAACTTCCACAGGCTTTTCCAGCAGATTTGCACGTGCACTCAAAAAAGTCAAAATTTTTACACATAGACCCCATCAAACGGGAGAAATTGGCCGGGATTGCTCTCATGTGCGTTACGGGGCATCGTTTCTCTCGCGCCGAATTCTCTCGAGCTGGGAAATCGCTCATTTTTGCGTCGCCAAATATCGTACGAACGCCGTGAAACTTCCACAGGCTTTTTCAGCAGATTTGCACCTGCACTCAAAAAAGTCAAAATTTTTACACATAGACCCCATCAAACGGGAGAAATTGGCCCGGATTGCTCTCATGTGCGTTACGGGGCATCGTTTCTGTCGCGCCGAATTCCATCGAGCTGGGAAATCGCTCATTTTTGCGTCGCCAAATATCGTACGAACGCCGTGAAACTTCCACAGGCTTTTCCAGCAGATTTGCACGTGCACTCAAAAAAGTCAAAATTTTTACACATAGACCCCATCAAACGGGAGAAATTGGCCGGGATTGCTCTCATGTGCGTTACGGGGCATCGTTTCTCTCGCTCCGAATTCCATCGAGCTGGGAAATCGCTCATTTTTGCGTCGCCAAATATCGTACGAACGCCGTGAAACTTCCACAGGCTTTTTCAGCAGATTTGCACGTGCACTCAAAAAAGTCAAAATTTTTACACATAGACCCCATCAAACGGGAGAAATTGGCCCGGATTGCTCTCATGTGCGTTACGGGGCATCGTTTCTCTCGCGCCGAATTCTCTCGAGCTGGGAAATCGCTCATTTTTGCGTCGCCAAATATCGTACGAACGCCGTGAAACTTCCACAGGCTTTTTCAGCAGATTTGCACCTGCACTCAAAAAAGTCAAAATTTTTACACATAGACCCCATCAAACGGGAGAAATTGGCCCGGATTGCTCTCATGTGCGTTACGGGGCATCGTTTCTGTCGCGCCGAATTCTCTCGGGCTGGCAAAACGCTCATTTTTGCGTCGCCAAATATCGTACGAACGCCGTGAAACTTCCACAGGCTTTTTCAGCAGATTTGCACGTGCACTCAAAAAAGTCAAAATTTTTACACATAGACCCCATCAAACGGGAGAAATTGGCCGGGATTGCTCTCATGTGCGTTACGGGGCATCGTTTCTCTCGCTCCGAATTCCATCGAGCTGGGAAATCGCTCATTTTTGCGTCGCCAAATATCGTACGAACGCCGTGAAACTTCCACAGGCTTTTTCAGCAGATTTGCACGTGCACTCAAAAAAGTCAAAATTTTTACACATAGACCCCATCAAACGGGAGAAATTGGCCGGGATTGCTCTCATGTGCGTTACGGGGCATCGTTTCTCTCGCGCCGAATTCCATCGAGCTGGGAAATCGCTCATTTTTGCGTCGCCAAATATCGTACGAACGCCGTGAAACTTCCACAGGCTTTTCCAGCAGATTTGCACCTGCACTCAAAAAAGTCAAAATTTTTACACATAGACCCCATCAAACGGGAGAAATTGGCCCGGATTGCTCTCATGTGCGTTACGGGGCATCGTTTCTCTCGCGCCGAATTCTCTCGAGCTGGGAAATCGCTCATTTTTGCGTCGCCAAATATCGTACGAACGCCGTGAAACTTCCACAGGCTTTTTCAGCAGATTTGCACCTGCACTCAAAAAAGTCAAAATTTTTACACATAGACCCCATCAAACGGGAGAAATTGGCCCGGATTGCTCTCATGTGCGTTACGGGGCATCGTTTCTCTCGCTCCGAATTCCATCGAGCTTGGAAATCGCTCATTTTTGCGTCGCCAAATATCGTACGAACGCCGTGAAACTTCCACAGGCTTTTCCAGCAGATTTGCACCTGCACTCAAAAAAGTCAAAATTTTTACACATAGACCCCATCAAACGGGAGAAATTGGCCCGGATTGCTCTCATGTGCGTTACGGGGCATCGTTTCTGTCGCGCCGAATTCCATCGAGCTGGGAAATCGCTCATTTTTGCGTCGCCAAATATCGTACGAACGCCGTGAAACTTCCACAGGCTTTTCCAGCAGATTGGCACGTGCACTCAAAAAAGTCAAAATTTGTACACATAGACCCCATCAAACGGGAGAAATTGGCCCGGATTGCTCTCATGTGCGTTACGGGGCATCGT
>NC_136110.1:17470302-17482802 GCF_965212315.1 Lampetra planeri
AACCTGCTGACACACACCACTTATGCATCGCATGAAGATTGCCATTGTCCATACACTTGTGCAGGTGCGATGGAAATATTTTCTCGTTTTGGTGTATGCTATATTTTTACAGACAGCTACCGACAAACGGTAGAAATTAGCGGGGATAGGCCTCAGACATTACCCAAAGCTCCGGGAACGTGAGCGACGCAAGACGAATGGGCATTTTAAAGCAGATCTATGGCAGTTACTGACAGTGCCTGGCGTGGGTTACTTGTCTCCGTTGTCGAGAGGGGAAGACGACCCATGTATATGTAAAGGGCGATTTTTTTAGCAACCGTTAAGGCTGTTTTTCCCCTTCACTTGTATCGAGAGGGAAGCAAAGAACATGTGTAGGGCTGTTACGGGAGGGCTGTAAGTGCATACGATCCAATGGGTAACAAACACAGTGGGCGGAGTTACGGGAGTACACGGGGGGGGTGCCCGCAGCGACGTCCGCATCAGGCAGCCTGGGGGGTTGTGATCCTGTTGGGGGGTATAAAGGGGGAGGACAAAGAGAGCTCGGGGCTCAGTCTGGGAACGAAGGAGGAAGAGTGAAGATCCTCTAGCTAGAGCCCTGGACTCCCCTCGACGCCGCCCTTGTCAGGGCTGCAGAGGAGCGAGCCAGAGGCGTGGTTCCGTGAACCAGGGTTAGACCCTGGGACTCCGGAGACCGTAGCCCGACTCACCAGTGTCGGGCCAGTTAGCCTCCCCTAGCTCGTTAGAGGAGGACTTGGGGATAGGTGAGATTAGCTAGGGGGTATCCCCAGTTATCCGGGTGAGGGGGCCGCTACCCCCTCTAGTGTTGTCCTGTACCGATAAGCTGAAAATAAATATACGTGTGCCTCAACCTGGGTGTCCAGCGTCTTCACCGGTACTTCATCTGGTGTCAGAAGTACTACGGACATGGAAACACGTCAGACAGCTCGAGCCAGAGTACCGGAGGAGGACACTGCTGAAGTCGTTGAGCCCGAGGCGGCTCACCAAGACATGGCGCAGCCGGGAGCCGACGCCTTCCTACCGGGGCATCGGCATGAAGAGGGGCCGCAGCCAGACGCGCTACGGCTGGCTCACGAGAGACTGGCGGAGCTACTGTACGCCGCTGCCGCCACGCTGGAAAACATCACGCGGCTGGGGGCTGGTGGTCCACCACGGGGCGAGGGGAGTCGTCAACCTGAGCGCCTTCCCGCCATTTCTGAAAACTCAAACTTTGAATTTCCCGCCATCGTCACGGCAGCTGCGGAGGGCGTGGCCGGGCTCAACCTTGGGTCCGACACCGCTCTCGCTGGGACAGCTGCGTCATCTCCAGCGGAGGGAGCGTCATCACATCCGCGACAGGCGATTCCATCTGCCATTCGCGCCGACGCACAGCCGAGTCCCGGGGATAGCAGCCTACAGACGTCCAAGGCGAACGCTGCGCTACAACAACGGCTGCCTCCGCTGAAAGAATTTGTTGGTGCAGAGGGCGACTGGGGCGGCTTCCAGCGACGCTTCATCGCCCACCAAGAAATGGCAAGGTGGTCCGACGATGAAGCCCTCTGCGCGCTGCCGGCGCTCCTCGACGCAGACGCGCTCGCCGCCCTCACATCGGCGCCGAAAGAGAAGCGGTCTACTCTGCCGAAAGCACTACAGCTGCTGGCCGGGGTCTATGGACCTTCAGCGGAATGCAGAGAGCGGTTCTACGAGCGCAAGCGGGGTGAGAAGGAGTCGCCCCTGGCATACAGGACGAGCCTCCTAGCGCTGGCTAAGACGGCTTTTCCCCGTATGGACGACGATGGCGTGGACGCGATGGTCACGGAGAAAATACTCCTCCTGGCAGACGACCTGGACATCGCTGTCGTCGCACAGGAGGACGCCGAGATGACCTCTCTTCAGGCGGCGCGCCTCCTTCACGCCAACCTTCTGTCCCTGCGGCGGAAAGCCAGCAGGGCATCGGCAGGGCGTGCGGTGGCTGCAGCCACCCTTCCGACGGAGGAGCTCTTCGCCGTCGACCATCGACGGCAACAGGCGCAAGAAGTACGGTCGGCCCGGGACGGGTCAAGCCGTTTCAACCGCCCGTCGTCTCCACCGGGGCTCCCGCGGTGTTTCAACTGCGGCGTCCGGGGCCACGTCGCCTCGGGGTGCCGCTCTCCTCGACAGCGCGGGACGACGGCTCGACGGGACGCCGGGCCTCCTCCTCCCAAGCTCCAGCAACATGACCCGGCGAGTCGCGGCACCACACATGTTTGGCCAAAGCACCTACCCGTTGCACGCTCTCGCACCACAACAAACGGGGGGCCGATGTCGCGTTGCGTGGGGCCAACGCGGATCACTGCGGGGACTCAAATCGAGCCCAAACAGTGGTCCGTGTTGGCCCATCGCGTGGTAGCCGCGTCGTCAGGGTCGTCGGCCGTAGTCGGACACATTGACGGGGTAGAAGTACGCATCTTGGTCGATACGGGGGCATCGGCGACAATCATTTCGGAATTAATTTACAATATTCTGCCCGTACAAAGCCGGCCTTTACTGCCGGTTAACGTCCCATTCTATGCCGCTAACGGGGGCTCTCTCGGCATCATGGGACAGATTCGAGCGCAAATTTCTATTGGGGACATCAAATTGTCGGGGCCGATTTTCGTTTCCTCCTCGCTGGCGGTTCCGTGCCTGCTGGGGACGGATTTCTTAGGTAAAATGCCCATTCGTATTTTGATCGACCAAGGATGCATTGAGCTTCCATCGGGGCGGCGCATGGCGTTCCTGCCATCCCCTGCGGCGGCTCGGTCGGCGTTCGCGACGGTACCGGCGTTCGTCGTTGAAACTGTTCGTGTGCCGCCGGGAGCTCAAATGCTAGTGCCTCTCAAACTTCGTAAGCCCTTCGCTAAGGGCATAGGGGATCAGGGTGTTTTGCTGGGACCGTCTAGGGCCGGGGTTAATGGGCCTCATTTGATTCCGGCCCAGACCGTCGTAAGAGGGGACGGGGACCCTTTCATCGCGGTCCTAAATGTGGGATCGCAGACGGTGGTGGTTCCTCAAGGGACGGTGCTCGCTCACGCGACGCCAGTGCCCTGCGAGGAACCTGTCGCGAACCACGTTGGCACTGCTTCCCGGATGCTCCCACATTCGGACAGCGATGAAGGGTGGATCGACGCGCTTTGTGCGGGATCGACGGACCTGACAAATTCAGAGCGCCAACAGCTTAGAACGCTACTGAGGGAATTTTCCGACGTTTTCAGTCGTGATAAATATGATTTGGGTTGCACTCACCTGCTGCGTCACCATATTGACACGGGTGACAGCGCGCCAATTCGCCAAAATCCGTTTCGGTTAAGTCCCGCCGAAAAGGACCATGTCAAATCGGCTGTTGATGACATGTTAGCCGCCGACATCATTTCTCCCTCCACCAGCCCGTGGGGAGCGCCGATCGTCCTGGTTAAAAAGCAGGACGGCTCGTTGCGGTTTTGCGTGGATTTTCGGCGCCTTAATAAAATTTCGGTTGCCGACGCATACCCGCTCCCACGGATGGACGAATCGCTGGACGCTTTGGCGGGAGCGCGATTCTTCTCCACACTAGATTTACTTTCGGGATTCTGGCAGCTTCCTCTGGACGATGATTCTAAACCTAAAACTGCTTTCCGTACACCGCACGGCCTGTTCCAATTCAACCGGTTGCCGATGGGCTTACACTCAGCGCCGGCAACTTTCCAGCGATTGATGGAATTGGTTTTGGCTGGATTGCAATGGGAATCGTGCCTGATTTATTTGGATGACGTTATTGTCTTTGGTAAAACTTTTGATGAACATCTCCAGAGGTTGCGGGCGGTTTTCCTAAAGATGCGGGCTGCTAATTTGAAATTTAAGCCCCAAAAATGCCATTTGTTACGCGAGTCGGTGCGTTATTTAGGGCACATCGTAGGGCGCTCGGGTATTGCTACCGATCCCGCCAAAACGCAGTGTGTCAGCTCCTGGCCGACTCCCACCTCGGTGGGAGAGGTCAGGAGTTTTATTGGCTTCGCATCATATTACCGACGCTTCGTCGCTAATTTTGCAACAATTGCCAAACCCCTACACGCGTTAACTTCTAAAGGGGTTCGGTTCCACTGGGGTCAGGATGAGGAAGCTGCTTTCTGCTCCCTTCGGGACGCGCTGGTGAAGGCTCCTCCCTTGATTTACCCAGATTTTTCGAGGCCGTTTTTGCTCGACACCGACGCGAGCAACACGGGTATTGGAGGCGTGCTTTCCCAGGTGGTTGACGGCGTGGAACGGGTGGTCGCGTACGGCAGTCGGGTGTTGTCTCCAACGGAGCAAAGATATTGTGTCACCCGTAGGGAACTGTTGGCAATTGTCTATTTCATCCAACAGTATCGCCCATATCTGTACGGTCGGCATTTCACCGTCCGCACAGATCATGCGGCACTGCAGTACGCCCTGAAGGTTCAACAGCCATCGGGACAATTGTCCCGATGGCTGGAGGTCCTCCAGGATTTCAGTTTTGAAACCACTTATCGTAAGGGCGTTCGCCACACCAACGCTGACGCTCTGTCACGGATGCCAACCGCCTCCGAATGCGCATGTCTCCTGGGGTCGGGGCGTTGCAAGCCAGTGGGGGACGTGATGGTTCCGGTCCTGGCGGCGGCCGCCGACGATGAAACGGTAGTCCCCATTGATATCGCCGAACAGGGGAGAGATTCCCTGCTTGGATTGCCCGTTGATGAATGGGGGCGCCTCCAGTTGGAGGATGCCTCCCTCCTCGCGTTGCGTCGTCGCGCCGGGGAGAGGGGGCGTGTGACGGGTCATGCCGACGCATGGGAAACCCATGCGGGCTTGCTTATGCATTGGGACGGGAAATCCCAGCGTCACCGGCTGGTGGTCCCTTCTGGCCTACGAGGTAAGGTGGTGTGGGCTGCTCATGAGCGCCTCCTCCACCTAGGTACCCAGAAAACACTCGCCTTGCTTCAGCTGAATTTTTTTTTGGCCGGGTATGACAAGGGATGTCGCTGATCTGTTGGCGGCATGCCCTCAGTGTGCGCAGCGCAAACCACCGGCACGGGAGTCGAACCCGCCCTTACAATCCATCCAGGTCTCCAGAATAAATGAACTGGTCGCACTGGATATTCTGGGGCCATTCCCCGCCACCTCCAGGGGAAATAAATATTTGCTTACTGGGGTCGAATATTTTACGCGCTGGCCTATGGCCTGGCCCCTGGCGAATCAGTCGGCAGCAGCCATCGTCGACGCCTTTGTCCAAGGTTATGTCATGGACAAAGGTGCCCCGGAGCGGTTGTTGACCGACCAGGGTAGAAATTTTTCGGGGAAACTCCTAAAACAAGTCTGTGATCTCCTGGGAACGAAAAAAATTCGAACCTCCCCCTATCACCCGCAAACGGACGGGATGGTCGAGCGTCTGCATCGCACCATCACGTCTATGTTGTCGCAGCAAGTTTCGGACTCACAGGCTGATTGGGACTTACAAATTCAAGGGGTTCTAGCGGCATACAGATTGGCTCCCCATGCTGCGACGGGGTTTTCACCTTTCTTTCTTATGTATGGCCGCGAACCCGACCCACCTGTTCGGGCACAGTTGCAGATCCCCGTGCCGCTGGGCAAATCTAAATTGGACGATCACGTTAAATTTAACCTTGACAAACTGACTGAGGCGCGGGATGCGGCGAGGCTAAATTCTGACAGGCGTCAGAAGGCGAACGAGCGCCTCAGACTGGCTCGCGCGCACGTGCTGCAGTGGAAGCCGGGGGACAGGGCATGGCTGCACTGTCCCCAGGTACCACTCGCGACCTCCTCTAAACTCGTACGCCCGTGGCGGGGCCCCGTCGAGGTTATTGAGGTTTTGAGGCCTCAGTGCGTTCGAATCCAATGGGGGAGGCGCCGGTGGTTTGTACACCCCTCTAGGCTGAAGCCGTTTGTTGCGGTGCGGGGGCCCACGCCACGCACGCGAGGCCAAGCATGTGGGGGGTCGACCGACTCGGAGGGTCCGTCGCTGCTCTCGCCTGATGTGTTGCCGGCTGTCCCACCCACAGGTGCACCGGGAATGACGGGCTCACGCCCTGGAACCCCCACAGGTGATGCCGACAGTCGCGCGACTTCAATCGCGACCTCACCTCGCATGGGACAGCCGCCACCGGATGGTCCGCCGTCCGGGGTTGCCCCGTGTGACGGGCCTGCGGCAAGGACGCGCGCTAAAATGCGCAGACTCTTATAATATACAGCAGGAAGAAAAAGAAAAAAATTTATTTTCCTTCACGTGTCATGGTTACTGTATGCTGCGTCGGTGGTGTGCTCCTTGCACACTGAGTGTGTTGTGTTGTGTGGGCGCGGTGTGTGTGTTGTGGGTGCGTTGTGTGTCGTGGGTGTGCTGTGTGTGATGGGGGAGTTCCTGGCTAGTTGTACATACGTGCTTACGGATTTCGTATTTATGCGGGGGGGGGGTGCGTCGGACATTCCCTTCGGGGGTATGGTTGTTGTTCTTGTTGTTGTTCTTCTATTTGCATTTTGTTGAAAAAAATGAGGCACACACGGGGTCGAGGGGTAATTGTTCCTTTATTTGGAATTGTTGCAGCCGGGACGGCTGCGAGCTGTAATGGGGGGGGTGATGTAGGGCTGTTACGGGAGGGCTGTAAGTGCATACGATCCAATGGGTAACAAACACAGTGGGCGGAGTTACGGGAGTACACGGGGGGGGTGCCCGCAGCGACGTCCGCATCAGGCAGCCTGGGGGGTTGTGATCCTGTTGGGGGGTATAAAGGGGGAGGACAAAGAGAGCTCGGGGCTCAGTCTGGGAACGAAGGAGGAAGAGTGAAGATCCTCTAGCTAGAGCCCTGGACTCCCCTCGACGCCGCCCTTGTCAGGGCTGCAGAGGAGCGAGCCAGAGGCGTGGTTCCGTGAACCAGGGTTAGACCCTGGGACTCCGGAGACCGTAGCCCGACTCACCAGTGTCGGGCCAGTTAGCCTCCCCTAGCTCGTTAGAGGAGGACTTGGGGATAGGTGAGATTAGCTAGGGGGTATCCCCAGTTATCCGGGTGAGGGGGCCGCTACCCCCTCTAGTGTTGTCCTGTACCGATAAGCTGAAAATAAATATACGTGTGCCTCAACCTGGGTGTCCAGCGTCTTCACCGGTACTTCACATGTATGGCGTGTACGTTTTTTTACGAATTTTCATTAGCAATCTAACGACATGAATTGCGAAGACGTTTTTTGAACAATTGTATTCCTTTCCCAAAACATCGAGTGTTAGTGTATAAAACCGCTAGAGAAAATAAATTGGCAGGCGAAACTTAAAAAGGAGAGACCCATGAACAGCATGGCCAGGCGGCTCACCTCGACGTTTTTCCCCCGAGCAAAGTCCGCCGAGACCCCCTGTATCCCACGGGGATGTACTGGCGTGCACTTAAAGGTTGATGCCGCTCTGTTACTTGGGAAACGAACCACAAGCCAAATCCAGCTAATTTGTGAATGACTTAGCTCTCCTGCTTTCTCGAGAACGTGCTTTTTTCGTCGGATGAAACTTCCACAGGCTTTTCCAGCAGATTGGCACGTGCACTCAAAAAAGTCAAAATTTGTACACATAGACCCCATCAAACGGGAGAAATTGGCCGGGATTGCTCTCATGTGCGTTACGGGGCATCGTTTCTCTCGCTCCGAATTCCATCGAGCTGGGAAATCGCTCATTTTTGCGTCGCCAAATATCGTACGAACGCCGTGAAACTTCCACAGGCTTTTCCAGCAGATTTGCACGTGCACTCAAAAAAGTCAAAATTTTTACACATAGACCCCATCAAACGGGAGAAATTGGCCCGGATTGCTCTCATGTGCGTTACGGGGCATCGTTTCTCTCGCGCCGAATTCTCTCGAGCTGGGAAATCGCTCATTTTTGCGTCGCCAAATATCGTACGAACGCCGTGAAACTTCCACAGGCTTTTTCAGCAGATTTGCACGTGCACTCAAAAAAGTCAAAATTTTTACACATAGACCCCATCAAACGGGAGAAATTGGCCGGGATTGCTCTCATGTGCGTTACGGGGCATCGTTTCTCTCGCTCCGAATTCCATCGAGCTGGGAAATCGCTCATTTTTGCGTCGCCAAATATCGTACGAACGCCGTGAAACTTCCACAGGCTTTTTCAGCAGATTTGCACGTGCACTCAAAAAAGTCAAAATTTTTACACATAGACCCCATCAAACGGGAGAAATTGGCCGGGATTGCTCTCATGTGCGTTACGGGGCATCGTTTCTCTCGCGCCGAATTCCATCGAGCTGGGAAATCGCTCATTTTTGCGTCGCCAAATATCGTACGAACGCCGTGAAACTTCCACAGGCTTTTCCAGCAGATTGGCACGTGCACTCAAAAAAGTCAAAATTTGTACACATAGACCCCATCAAACGGGAGAAATTGGCCGGGATTGCTCTCATGTGCGTTACGGGGCATCGTTTCTCTCGCTCCGAATTCCATCGAGCTGGGAAATCGCTCATTTTTGCGTCGCCAAATATCGTACGAACGCCGTGAAACTTCCACAGGCTTTTCCAGCAGATTTGCACCTGCACTCAAAAAAGTCAAAATTTTTACACATAGACCCCATCAAACGGGAGAAATTGGCCCGGATTGCTCTCATGTGCGTTACGGGGCATCGTTTCTCTCGCGCCGAATTCTCTCGAGCTGGGAAATCGCTCATTTTTGCGTCGCCAAATATCGTACGAACGCCGTGAAACTTCCACAGGCTTTTTCAGCAGATTTGCACCTGCACTCAAAAAAGTCAAAATTTTTACACATAGACCCCATCAAACGGGAGAAATTGGCCCGGATTGCTCTCATGTGCGTTACGGGGCATCGTTTCTCTCGCGCCGAATTCCATCGAGCTGGGAAATCGCTCATTTTTGCGTCGCCAAATATCGTACGAACGCCGTGAAACTTCCACAGGCTTTTTCAGCAGATTTGCACCTGCACTCAAAAAAGTCAAAATTTTTACACATAGACCCCATCAAACGGGAGAAATTGGCCCGGATTGCTCTCATGTGCGTTACGGGGCATCGTTTCTCTCGCGCCGAATTCTCTCGAGCTGGGAAATCGCTCATTTTTGCGTCGCCAAATATCGTACGAACGCCGTGAAACTTCCACAGGCTTTTTCAGCAGATTTGCACGTGCACTCAAAAAAGTCAAAATTTTTACACATAGACCCCATCAAACGGGAGAAATTGGCCGGGATTGCTCTCATGTGCGTTACGGGGCATCGTTTCTCTCGCTCCGAATTCCATCGAGCTGGGAAATCGCTCATTTTTGCGTCGCCAAATATCGTACGAACGCCGTGAAACTTCCACAGGCTTTTTCAGCAGATTTGCACGTGCACTCAAAACAGTCAAAATTTTTACACATAGACCCCATCAAACGGGAGAAATTGGCCGGGATTGCTCTCATGTGCGTTACGGGGCATCGTTTCTCTCGCGCCGAATTCCATCGAGCTGGGAAATCGCTCATTTTTGCGTCGCCAAATATCGTACGAACGCCGTGAAACTTCCACAGGCTTTTCCAGCAGATTTGCACCTGCACTCAAAAAAGTCAAAATTTTTACACATAGACCCCATCAAACGGGAGAAATTGGCCCGGATTGCTCTCATGTGCGTTACGGGGCATCGTTTCTCTCGCGCCGAATTCTCTCGAGCTGGGAAATCGCTCATTTTTGCGTCGCCAAATATCGTACGAACGCCGTGAAACTTCCACAGGCTTTTTCAGCAGATTTGCACCTGCACTCAAAAAAGTCAAAATTTTTACACATAGACCCCATCAAACGGGAGAAATTGGCCCGGATTGCTCTCATGTGCGTTACGGGGCATCGTTTCTCTCGCTCCGAATTCCATCGAGCTTGGAAATCGCTCATTTTTGCGTCGCCAAATATCGTACGAACGCCGTGAAACTTCCACAGGCTTTTCCAGCAGATTTGCACCTGCACTCAAAAAAGTCAAAATTTTTACACATAGACCCCATCAAACGGGAGAAATTGGCCCGGATTGCTCTCATGTGCGTTACGGGGCATCGTTTCTGTCGCGCCGAATTCCATCGAGCTGGGAAATCGCTCATTTTTGCGTCGCCAAATATCGTACGAACGCCGTGAAACTTCCACAGGCTTTTCCAGCAGATTGGCACGTGCACTCAAAAAAGTCAAAATTTGTACACATAGACCCCATCAAACGGGAGAAATTGGCCGGGATTGCTCTCATGTGCGTTACGGGGCATCGTTTCTCTCGCTCCGAATTCCATCGAGCTGGGAAATCGCTCATTTTTGCGTCGCCAAATATCGTACGAACGCCGTGAAACTTCCACAGGCTTTTTCAGCAGATTTGCACGTGCACTCAAAAAAGTCAAAATTTTTACACATAGACCCCATCAAACGGGAGAAATTGGCCGGGATTGCTCTCATGTGCGTTACGGGGCATCGTTTCTCTCGCGCCGAATTCCATCGAGCTGGGAAATCGCTCATTTTTGCGTCGCCAAATATCGTACGAACGCCGTGAAACTTCCACAGGCTTTTTCAGCAGATTTGCACGTGCACTCAAAAAAGTCAAAATTTTTACACATAGACCCCATCAAACGGGAGAAATTGGCCCGGATTGCTCTCATGTGCGTTACGGGGCATCGTTTCTCTCGCGCCGAATTCTCTCGAGCTGGGAAATCGCTCATTTTTGCGTCGCCAAATATCGTACGAACGCCGTGAAACTTCCACAGGCTTTTTCAGCAGATTTGCACGTGCACTCAAAAAAGTCAAAATTTTTACACATAGACCCCATCAAACGGGAGAAATTGGCCCGGATTGCTCTCATGTGCGTTACGGGGCATCGTTTCTCTCGCGCCGAATTCTCTCGAGCTGGGAAATCGCTCATTTTTGCGTCGCCAAATATCGTACGAACGCCGTGAAACTTCCACAGGCTTTTTCAGCAGATTTGCACCTGCACTCAAAAAAGTCAAAATTTTTACACATAGACCCCATCAAACGGGAGAAATTGGCCCGGATTGCTCTCATGTGCGTTACGGGGCATCGTTTCTGTCGCGCCGAATTCCATCGAGCTGGGAAATCGCTCATTTTTGCGTCGCCAAATATCGTACGAACGCCGTGAAACTTCCACAGGCTTTTCCAGCAGATTGGCACGTGCACTCAAAAAAGTCAAAATTTGTACACATAGACCCCATCAAACGGGAGAAATTGGCCCGGATTGCTCTCATGTGCGTTACGGGGCATCGTTTCTCTCGCGCCGAATTCTCTCGAGCTGGGAAATCGCTCATTTTTGCGTCGCCAAATATCGTACGAACGCCGTGAAACTTCCACAGGCTTTTTCAGCAGATTTGCACCTGCACTCAAAAAAGTCAAAATTTTTACACATAGACCCCATCAAACGGGAGAAATTGGCCCGGATTGCTCTCATGTGCGTTACGGGGCATCGTTTCTGTCGCGCCGAATTCCATCGAGCTGGGAAATCGCTCATTTTTGCGTCGCCAAATATCGTACGAACGCCGTGAAACTTCCACAGGCTTTTCCAGCAGATTGGCACGTGCACTCAAAAAAGTCAAAATTTGTACACATAGACCCCATCAAACGGGAGAAATTGGCCGGGATTGCTCTCATGTGCGTTACGGGGCATCGTTTCTCTCGCTCCGAATTCCATCGAGCTGGGAAATCGCTCATTTTTGCGTCGCCAAATATCGTACGAACGCCGTGAAACTTCCACAGGCTTTTCCAGCAGATTTGCACGTGCACTCAAAAAAGTCAAAATTTTTACACATAGACCCCATCAAACGGGAGAAATTGGCCGGGATTGCTCTCATGTGCGTTACGGGGCATCGTTTCTCTCGCGCCGAATTCTCTCGAGCTGGGAAATCGCTCATTTTTGCGTCGCCAAATATCGTACGAACGCCGTGAAACTTCCACAGGCTTTTTCAGCAGATTTGCACGTGCACTCAAAAAAGTCAAAATTTTTACACATAGACCCCATCAAACGGGAGAAATTGGCCCGGATTGCTCTCATGTGCGTTACGGGGCATCGTTTCTGTCGCGCCGAATTCCATCGAGCTGGGAAATCGCTCATTTTTGCGTCGCCAAATATCGTACGAACGCCGTGAAACTTCCACAGGCTTTTTCAGCAGATTTGCACCTGCACTCAAAAAAGTCAAAATTTTTACACATAGACCCCATCAAACGGGAGAAATTGGCCCGGATTGCTCTCATGTGCGTTACGGGGCATCGTTTCTCTCGCGCCGAATTCTCTCGAGCTGGGAAATCGCTCATTTTTGCGTCGCCAAATATCGTACGAACGCCGTGAAACTTCCACAGGCTTTTTCAGCAGATTTGCACCTGCACTCAAAAAAGTCAAAATTTTTACACATAGACCCCATCAAACGGGAGAAATTGGCCCGGATTGCTCTCATGTGCGTTACGGGGCATCGTTTCTGTCGCGCCGAATTCCATCGAGCTGGGAAATCGCTCATTTTTGCGTCGCCAAATATCGTAC
>NC_136110.1:17492802-17497802 GCF_965212315.1 Lampetra planeri
TCCAGCTAATTTGTGAATGACTTAGCTCTCCTGCTTTCTCGAGAACGTGCTTTTTTCGTCGGATGAAACTTCCACAGGCTTTTCCAGCAGATTGGCACGTGCACTCAAAAAAGTCAAAATTTGTACACATAGACCCCATCAAACGGGAGAAATTGGCCGGGATTGCTCTCATGTGCGTTACGGGGCATCGTTTCTCTCGCTCCGAATTCCATCGAGCTGGGAAATCGCTCATTTTTGCGTCGCCAAATATCGTACGAACGCCGTGAAACTTCCACAGGCTTTTCCAGCAGATTTGCACGTGCACTCAAAAAAGTCAAAATTTTTACACATAGACCCCATCAAACGGGAGAAATTGGCCCGGATTGCTCTCATGTGCGTTACGGGGCATCGTTTCTCTCGCGCCGAATTCTCTCGAGCTGGGAAATCGCTCATTTTTGCGTCGCCAAATATCGTACGAACGCCGTGAAACTTCCACAGGCTTTTTCAGCAGATTTGCACGTGCACTCAAAAAAGTCAAAATTTTTACACATAGACCCCATCAAACGGGAGAAATTGGCCGGGATTGCTCTCATGTGCGTTACGGGGCATCGTTTCTCTCGCTCCGAATTCCATCGAGCTGGGAAATCGCTCATTTTTGCGTCGCCAAATATCGTACGAACGCCGTGAAACTTCCACAGGCTTTTTCAGCAGATTTGCACGTGCACTCAAAAAAGTCAAAATTTTTACACATAGACCCCATCAAACGGGAGAAATTGGCCGGGATTGCTCTCATGTGCGTTACGGGGCATCGTTTCTCTCGCGCCGAATTCCATCGAGCTGGGAAATCGCTCATTTTTGCGTCGCCAAATATCGTACGAACGCCGTGAAACTTCCACAGGCTTTTCCAGCAGATTGGCACGTGCACTCAAAAAAGTCAAAATTTGTACACATAGACCCCATCAAACGGGAGAAATTGGCCGGGATTGCTCTCATGTGCGTTACGGGGCATCGTTTCTCTCGCTCCGAATTCCATCGAGCTGGGAAATCGCTCATTTTTGCGTCGCCAAATATCGTACGAACGCCGTGAAACTTCCACAGGCTTTTCCAGCAGATTTGCACCTGCACTCAAAAAAGTCAAAATTTTTACACATAGACCCCATCAAACGGGAGAAATTGGCCCGGATTGCTCTCATGTGCGTTACGGGGCATCGTTTCTCTCGCGCCGAATTCTCTCGAGCTGGGAAATCGCTCATTTTTGCGTCGCCAAATATCGTACGAACGCCGTGAAACTTCCACAGGCTTTTTCAGCAGATTTGCACCTGCACTCAAAAAAGTCAAAATTTTTACACATAGACCCCATCAAACGGGAGAAATTGGCCCGGATTGCTCTCATGTGCGTTACGGGGCATCGTTTCTCTCGCGCCGAATTCCATCGAGCTGGGAAATCGCTCATTTTTGCGTCGCCAAATATCGTACGAACGCCGTGAAACTTCCACAGGCTTTTTCAGCAGATTTGCACCTGCACTCAAAAAAGTCAAAATTTTTACACATAGACCCCATCAAACGGGAGAAATTGGCCCGGATTGCTCTCATGTGCGTTACGGGGCATCGTTTCTCTCGCGCCGAATTCTCTCGAGCTGGGAAATCGCTCATTTTTGCGTCGCCAAATATCGTACGAACGCCGTGAAACTTCCACAGGCTTTTTCAGCAGATTTGCACGTGCACTCAAAAAAGTCAAAATTTTTACACATAGACCCCATCAAACGGGAGAAATTGGCCGGGATTGCTCTCATGTGCGTTACGGGGCATCGTTTCTCTCGCTCCGAATTCCATCGAGCTGGGAAATCGCTCATTTTTGCGTCGCCAAATATCGTACGAACGCCGTGAAACTTCCACAGGCTTTTTCAGCAGATTTGCACGTGCACTCAAAAAAGTCAAAATTTTTACACATAGACCCCATCAAACGGGAGAAATTGGCCGGGATTGCTCTCATGTGCGTTACGGGGCATCGTTTCTCTCGCGCCGAATTCCATCGAGCTGGGAAATCGCTCATTTTTGCGTCGCCAAATATCGTACGAACGCCGTGAAACTTCCACAGGCTTTTCCAGCAGATTTGCACCTGCACTCAAAAAAGTCAAAATTTTTACACATAGACCCCATCAAACGGGAGAAATTGGCCCGGATTGCTCTCATGTGCGTTACGGGGCATCGTTTCTCTCGCGCCGAATTCTCTCGAGCTGGGAAATCGCTCATTTTTGCGTCGCCAAATATCGTACGAACGCCGTGAAACTTCCACAGGCTTTTTCAGCAGATTTGCACCTGCACTCAAAAAAGTCAAAATTTTTACACATAGACCCCATCAAACGGGAGAAATTGGCCCGGATTGCTCTCATGTGCGTTACGGGGCATCGTTTCTCTCGCTCCGAATTCCATCGAGCTTGGAAATCGCTCATTTTTGCGTCGCCAAATATCGTACGAACGCCGTGAAACTTCCACAGGCTTTTCCAGCAGATTTGCACCTGCACTCAAAAAAGTCAAAATTTTTACACATAGACCCCATCAAACGGGAGAAATTGGCCCGGATTGCTCTCATGTGCGTTACGGGGCATCGTTTCTGTCGCGCCGAATTCCATCGAGCTGGGAAATCGCTCATTTTTGCGTCGCCAAATATCGTACGAACGCCGTTAAACTTCCACAGGCTTTTCCAGCAGATTGGCACGTGCACTCAAAAAAGTCAAAATTTGTACACATAGACCCCATCAAACGGGAGAAATTGGCCGGGATTGCTCTCATGTGCGTTACGGGGCATCGTTTCTCTCGCTCCGAATTCCATCGAGCTGGGAAATCGCTCATTTTTGCGTCGCCAAATATCGTACGAACGCCGTGAAACTTCCACAGGCTTTTTCAGCAGATTTGCACGTGCACTCAAAAAAGTCAAAATTTTTACACATAGACCCCATCAAACGGGAGAAATTGGCCGGGATTGCTCTCATGTGCGTTACGGGGCATCGTTTCTCTCGCGCCGAATTCCATCGAGCTGGGAAATCGCTCATTTTTGCGTCGCCAAATATCGTACGAACGCCGTGAAACTTCCACAGGCTTTTTCAGCAGATTTGCACGTGCTCTCAAAAAAGTCAAAATTTTTACACATAGACCCCATCAAACGGGAGAAATTGGCCCGGATTGCTCTCATGTGCGTTACGGGGCATCGTTTCTCTCGCGCCGAATTCTCTCGAGCTGGGAAATCGCTCATTTTTGCGTCGCCAAATATCGTACGAACGCCGTGAAACTTCCACAGGCTTTTTCAGCAGATTTGCACGTGCACTCAAAAAAGTCAAAATTTTTACACATAGACCCCATCAAACGGGAGAAATTGGCCCGGATTGCTCTCATGTGCGTTACGGGGCATCGTTTCTCTCGCGCCGAATTCTCTCGAGCTGGGAAATCGCTCATTTTTGCGTCGCCAAATATCGTACGAACGCCGTGAAACTTCCACAGGCTTTTTCAGCAGATTTGCACCTGCACTCAAAAAAGTCAAAATTTTTACACATAGACCCCATCAAACGGGAGAAATTGGCCCGGATTGCTCTCATGTGCGTTACGGGGCATCGTTTCTGTCGCGCCGAATTCCATCGAGCTGGGAAATCGCTCATTTTTGCGTCGCCAAATATCGTACGAACGCCGTGAAACTTCCACAGGCTTTTCCAGCAGATTGGCACGTGCACTCAAAAAAGTCAAAATTTGTACACATAGACCCCATCAAACGGGAGAAATTGGCCCGGATTGCTCTCATGTGCGTTACGGGGCATCGTTTCTCTCGCGCCGAATTCTCTCGAGCTGGGAAATCGCTCATTTTTGCGTCGCCAAATATCGTACGAACGCCGTGAAACTTCCACAGGCTTTTTCAGCAGATTTGCACCTGCACTCAAAAAAGTCAAAATTTTTACACATAGACCCCATCAAACGGGAGAAATTGGCCCGGATTGCTCTCATGTGCGTTACGGGGCATCGTTTCTGTCGCGCCGAATTCCATCGAGCTGGGAAATCGCTCATTTTTGCGTCGCCAAATATCGTACGAACGCCGTGAAACTTCCACAGGCTTTTCCAGCAGATTGGCACGTGCACTCAAAAAAGTCAAAATTTGTACACATAGACCCCATCAAACGGGAGAAATTGGCCGGGATTGCTCTCATGTGCGTTACGGGGCATCGTTTCTCTCGCTCCGAATTCCATCGAGCTGGGAAATCGCTCATTTTTGCGTCGCCAAATATCGTACGAACGCCGTGAAACTTCCACAGGCTTTTCCAGCAGATTTGCACGTGCACTCAAAAAAGTCAAAATTTTTACACATAGACCCCATCAAACGGGAGAAATTGGCCGGGATTGCTCTCATGTGCGTTACGGGGCATCGTTTCTCTCGCGCCGAATTCTCTCGAGCTGGGAAATCGCTCATTTTTGCGTCGCCAAATATCGTACGAACGCCGTGAAACTTCCACAGGCTTTTTCAGCAGATTTGCACGTGCACTCAAAAAAGTCAAAATTTTTACACATAGACCCCATCAAACGGGAGAAATTGGCCCGGATTGCTCTCATGTGCGTTACGGGGCATCGTTTCTGTCGCGCCGAATTCCATCGAGCTGGGAAATCGCTCATTTTTGCGTCGCCAAATATCGTACGAACGCCGTGAAACTTCCACAGGCTTTTTCAGCAGATTTGCACCTGCACTCAAAAAAGTCAAAATTTTTACACATAGACCCCATCAAACGGGAGAAATTGGCCCGGATTGCTCTCATGTGCGTTACGGGGCATCGTTTCTCTCGCGCCGAATTCTCTCGAGCTGGGAAATCGCTCATTTTTGCGTCGCCAAATATCGTACGAACGCCGTGAAACTTCCACAGGCTTTTTCAGCAGATTTGCACCTGCACTCAAAAAAGTCAAAATTTTTACACATAGACCCCATCAAACGGGAGAAATTGGCCCGGATTGCTCTCATGTGCGTTACGGGGCATCGTTTCTGTCGC
>NC_136110.1:17507802-17512802 GCF_965212315.1 Lampetra planeri
TACTGGCGTGCACTTAAAGGTTGATGCCGCTCTGTTACTTGGGAAACGAACCACAAGCCAAATCCAGCTAATTTGTGAATGACTTAGCTCTCCTGCTTTCTCGAGAACGTGCTTTTTTCGTCGGATGAAACTTCCACAGGCTTTTCCAGCAGATTGGCACGTGCACTCAAAAAAGTCAAAATTTGTACACATAGACCCCATCAAACGGGAGAAATTGGCAGGGATTGCTCTCATGTGCGTTACGGGGCATCGTTTCTCTCGCTCCGAATTCCATCGAGCTGGGAAATCGCTCATTTTTGCGTCGCCAAATATCGTACGAACGCCGTGAAACTTCCACAGGCTTTTCCAGCAGATTTGCACGTGCACTCAAAAAAGTCAAAATTTTTACACATAGACCCCATCAAACGGGAGAAATTGGCCCGGATTGCTCTCATGTGCGTTACGGGGCATCGTTTCTCTCGCGCCGAATTCTCTCGAGCTGGGAAATCGCTCATTTTTGCGTCGCCAAATATCGTACGAACGCCGTGAAACTTCCACAGGCTTTTTCAGCAGATTTGCACGTGCACTCAAAAAAGTCAAAATTTTTACACATAGACCCCATCAAACGGGAGAAATTGGCCGGGATTGCTCTCATGTGCGTTACGGGGCATCGTTTCTCTCGCTCCGAATTCCATCGAGCTGGGAAATCGCTCATTTTTGCGTCGCCAAATATCGTACGAACGCCGTGAAACTTCCACAGGCTTTTTCAGCAGATTTGCACGTGCACTCAAAAAAGTCAAAATTTTTACACATAGACCCCATCAAACGGGAGAAATTGGCCGGGATTGCTCTCATGTGCGTTACGGGGCATCGTTTCTCTCGCGCCGAATTCCATCGAGCTGGGAAATCGCTCATTTTTGCGTCGCCAAATATCGTACGAACGCCTTGAAACTTCCACAGGCTTTTCCAGCAGATTGGCACGTGCACTCAAAAAAGTCAAAATTTGTACACATAGACCCCATCAAACGGGAGAAATTGGCCGGGATTGCTCTCATGTGCGTTACGGGGCATCGTTTCTCTCGCTCCGAATTCCATCGAGCTGGGAAATCGCTCATTTTTGCGTCGCCAAATATCGTACGAACGCCGTGAAACTTCCACAGGCTTTTCCAGCAGATTTGCACCTGCACTCAAAAAAGTCAAAATTTTTACACATAGACCCCATCAAACGGGAGAAATTGGCCCGGATTGCTCTCATGTGCGTTACGGGGCATCGTTTCTCTCGCGCCGAATTCTCTCGAGCTGGGAAATCGCTCATTTTTGCGTCGCCAAATATCGTACGAACGCCGTGAAACTTCCACAGGCTTTTTCAGCAGATTTGCACCTGCACTCAAAAAAGTCAAAATTTTTACACATAGACCCCATCAAACGGGAGAAATTGGCCCGGATTGCTCTCATGTGCGTTACGGGGCATCGTTTCTCTCGCGCCGAATTCCATCGAGCTGGGAAATCGCTCATTTTTGCGTCGCCAAATATCGTACGAACGCCGTGAAACTTCCACAGGCTTTTTCAGCAGATTTGCACCTGCACTCAAAAAAGTCAAAATTTTTACACATAGACCCCATCAAACGGGAGAAATTGGCCCGGATTGCTCTCATGTGCGTTACGGGGCATCGTTTCTCTCGCGCCGAATTCTCTCGAGCTGGGAAATCGCTCATTTTTGCGTCGCCAAATATCGTACGAACGCCGTGAAACTTCCACAGGCTTTTTCAGCAGATTTGCACGTGCACTCAAAAAAGTCAAAATTTTTACACATAGACCCCATCAAACGGGAGAAATTGGCCGGGATTGCTCTCATGTGCGTTACGGGGCATCGTTTCTCTCGCTCCGAATTCCATCGAGCTGGGAAATCGCTCATTTTTGCGTCGCCAAATATCGTACGAACGCCGTGAAACTTCCACAGGCTTTTTCAGCAGATTTGCACGTGCACTCAAAAAAGTCAAAATTTTTACACATAGACCCCATCAAACGGGAGAAATTGGCCGGGATTGCTCTCATGTGCGTTACGGGGCATCGTTTCTCTCGCGCCGAATTCCATCGAGCTGGGAAATCGCTCATTTTTGCGTCGCCAAATATCGTACGAACGCCGTGAAACTTCCACAGGCTTTTCCAGCAGATTTGCACCTGCACTCAAAAAAGTCAAAATTTTTACACATAGACCCCATCAAACGGGAGAAATTGGCCCGGATTGCTCTCATGTGCGTTACGGGGCATCGTTTCTCTCGCGCCGAATTCTCTCGAGCTGGGAAATCGCTCATTTTTGCGTCGCCAAATATCGTACGAACGCCGTGAAACTTCCACAGGCTTTTTCAGCAGATTTGCACCTGCACTCAAAAAAGTCAAAATTTTTACACATAGACCCCATCAAACGGGAGAAATTGGCCCGGATTGCTCTCATGTGCGTTACGGGGCATCGTTTCTCTCGCTCCGAATTCCATCGAGCTTGGAAATCGCTCATTTTTGCGTCGCCAAATATCGTACGAACGCCGTGAAACTTCCACAGGCTTTTCCAGCAGATTTGCACCTGCACTCAAAAAAGTCAAAATTTTTACACATAGACCCCATCAAACGGGAGAAATTGGCCCGGATTGCTCTCATGTGCGTTACGGGGCATCGTTTCTGTCGCGCCGAATTCCATCGAGCTGGGAAATCGCTCATTTTTGCGTCGCCAAATATCGTACGAACGCCGTGAAACTTCCACAGGCTTTTCCAGCAGATTGGCACGTGCACTCAAAAAAGTCAAAATTTGTACACATAGACCCCATCAAACGGGAGAAATTGGCCGGGATTGCTCTCATGTGCGTTACGGGGCATCGTTTCTCTCGCTCCGAATTCCATCGAGCTGGGAAATCGCTCATTTTTGCGTCGCCAAATATCGTACGAACGCCGTGAAACTTCCACAGGCTTTTTCAGCAGATTTGCACGTGCACTCAAAAAAGTCAAAATTTTTACACATAGACCCCATCAAACGGGAGAAATTGGCCGGGATTGCTCTCATGTGCGTTACGGGGCATCGTTTCTCTCGCGCCGAATTCCATCGAGCTGGGAAATCGCTCATTTTTGCGTCGCCAAATATCGTACGAACGCCGTGAAACTTCCACAGGCTTTTTCAGCAGATTTGCACGTGCACTCAAAAAAGTCAAAATTTTTACACATAGACCCCATCAAACGGGAGAAATTGGCCCGGATTGCTCTCATGTGCGTTACGGGGCATCGTTTCTCTCGCGCCGAATTCTCTCGAGCTGGGAAATCGCTCATTTTTGCGTCGCCAAATATCGTACGAACGCCGTGAAACTTCCACAGGCTTTTTCAGCAGATTTGCACGTGCACTCAAAAAAGTCAAAATTTTTACACATAGACCCCATCAAACGGGAGAAATTGGCCCGGATTGCTCTCATGTGCGTTACGGGGCATCGTTTCTCTCGCGCCGAATTCTCTCGAGCTGGGAAATCGCTCATTTTTGCGTCGCCAAATATCGTACGAACGCCGTGAAACTTCCACAGGCTTTTTCAGCAGATTTGCACCTGCACTCAAAAAAGTCAAAATTTTTACACATAGACCCCATCAAACGGGAGAAATTGGCCCGGATTGCTCTCATGTGCGTTACGGGGCATCGTTTCTGTCGCGCCGAATTCCATCGAGCTGGGAAATCGCTCATTTTTGCGTCGCCAAATATCGTACGAACGCCGTGAAACTTCCACAGGCTTTTCCAGCAGATTGGCACGTGCACTCAAAAAAGTCAAAATTTGTACACATAGACCCCATCAAACGGGAGAAATTGGCCCGGATTGCTCTCATGTGCGTTACGGGGCATCGTTTCTCTCGCGCCGAATTCTCTCGAGCTGGGAAATCGCTCATTTTTGCGTCGCCAAATATCGTACGAACGCCGTGAAACTTCCACAGGCTTTTTCAGCAGATTTGCACCTGCACTCAAAAAAGTCAAAATTTTTACACATAGACCCCATCAAACGGGAGAAATTGGCCCGGATTGCTCTCATGTGCGTTACGGGGCATCGTTTCTGTCGCGCCGAATTCCATCGAGCTGGGAAATCGCTCATTTTTGCGTCGCCAAATATCGTACGAACGCCGTGAAACTTCCACAGGCTTTTCCAGCAGATTGGCACGTGCACTCAAAAAAGTCAAAATTTGTACACATAGACCCCATCAAACGGGAGAAATTGGCCGGGATTGCTCTCATGTGCGTTACGGGGCATCGTTTCTCTCGCTCCGAATTCCATCGAGCTGGGAAATCGCTCATTTTTGCGTCGCCAAATATCGTACGAACGCCGTGAAACTTCCACAGGCTTTTCCAGCAGATTTGCACGTGCACTCAAAAAAGTCAAAATTTTTACACATAGACCCCATCAAACGGGAGAAATTGGCCGGGATTGCTCTCATGTGCGTTACGGGGCATCGTTTCTCTCGCGCCGAATTCTCTCGAGCTGGGAAATCGCTCATTTTTGCGTCGCCAAATATCGTACGAACGCCGTGAAACTTCCACAGGCTTTTTCAGCAGATTTGCACGTGCACTCAAAAAAGTCAAAATTTTTACACATAGACCCCATCAAACGGGAGAAATTGGCCCGGATTGCTCTCATGTGCGTTACGGGGCATCGTTTCTGTCGCGCCGAATTCCATCGAGCTGGGAAATCGCTCATTTTTGCGTCGCCAAATATCGTACGAACGCCGTGAAACTTCCACAGGCTTTTTCAGCAGATTTGCACCTGCACTCAAAAAAGTCAAAATTTTTACACATAGACCCCATCAAACGGGAGAAATTGGCCCGGATTGCTCTCATGTGCGTTACGGGGCATCGTTTCTCTCGCGCCGAATTCTCTCGAGCTGGGAAATCGCTCATTTTTGCGTCGCCAAATATCGTACGAACGCCGTGAAACTTCCACAGGCTTTTTCAGCAGATTTGCACCTGCACTCAAAAAAGTCAAAATTTTTACACATAGACCCCA
>NC_136110.1:17522802-17527802 GCF_965212315.1 Lampetra planeri
GGCTTTTCCAGCAGATTTGCACGTGCACTCAAAAAAGTCAAAATTTTTACACATAGACCCCATCAAACGGGAGAAATTGGCCCGGATTGCTCTCATGTGCGTTACGGGGCATCGTTTCTCTCGCGCCGAATTCTCTCGAGCTGGGAAATCGCTCATTTTTGCGTCGCCAAATATCGTACGAACGCCGTGAAACTTCCACAGGCTTTTTCAGCAGATTTGCACGTGCACTCAAAAAAGTCAAAATTTTTACACATAGACCCCATCAAACGGGAGAAATTGGCCGGGATTGCTCTCATGTGCGTTACGGGGCATCGTTTCTCTCGCTCCGAATTCCATCGAGCTGGGAAATCGCTCATTTTTGCGTCGCCAAATATCGTACGAACGCCGTGAAACTTCCACAGGCTTTTTCAGCAGATTTGCACGTGCACTCAAAAAAGTCAAAATTTTTACACATAGACCCCATCAAACGGGAGAAATTGGCCGGGATTGCTCTCATGTGCGTTACGGGGCATCGTTTCTCTCGCGCCGAATTCCATCGAGCTGGGAAATCGCTCATTTTTGCGTCGCCAAATATCGTACGAACGCCGTGAAACTTCCACAGGCTTTTCCAGCAGATTGGCACGTGCACTCAAAAAAGTCAAAATTTGTACACATAGACCCCATCAAACGGGAGAAATTGGCCGGGATTGCTCTCATGTGCGTTACGGGGCATCGTTTCTCTCGCTCCGAATTCCATCGAGCTGGGAAATCGCTCATTTTTGCGTCGCCAAATATCGTACGAACGCCGTGAAACTTCCACAGGCTTTTCCAGCAGATTTGCACCTGCACTCAAAAAAGTCAAAATTTTTACACATAGACCCCATCAAACGGGAGAAATTGGCCCGGATTGCTCTCATGTGCGTTACGGGGCATCGTTTCTCTCGCGCCGAATTCTCTCGAGCTGGGAAATCGCTCATTTTTGCGTCGCCAAATATCGTACGAACGCCGTGAAACTTCCACAGGCTTTTTCAGCAGATTTGCACCTGCACTCAAAAAAGTCAAAATTTTTACACATAGACCCCATCAAACGGGAGAAATTGGCCCGGATTGCTCTCATGTGCGTTACGGGGCATCGTTTCTCTCGCGCCGAATTCCATCGAGCTGGGAAATCGCTCATTTTTGCGTCGCCAAATATCGTACGAACGCCGTGAAACTTCCACAGGCTTTTTCAGCAGATTTGCACCTGCACTCAAAAAAGTCAAAATTTTTACACATAGACCCCATCAAACGGGAGAAATTGGCCCGGATTGCTCTCATGTGCGTTACGGGGCATCGTTTCTCTCGCGCCGAATTCTCTCGAGCTGGGAAATCGCTCATTTTTGCGTCGCCAAATATCGTACGAACGCCGTGAAACTTCCACAGGCTTTTTCAGCAGATTTGCACGTGCACTCAAAAAAGTCAAAATTTTTACACATAGACCCCATCAAACGGGAGAAATTGGCCGGGATTGCTCTCATGTGCGTTACGGGGCATCGTTTCTCTCGCTCCGAATTCCATCGAGCTGGGAAATCGCTCATTTTTGCGTCGCCAAATATCGTACGAACGCCGTGAAACTTCCACAGGCTTTTTCAGCAGATTTGCACGTGCACTCAAAAAAGTCAAAATTTTTACACATAGACCCCATCAAACGGGAGAAATTGGCCGGGATTGCTCTCATGTGCGTTACGGGGCATCGTTTCTCTCGCGCCGAATTCCATCGAGCTGGGAAATCGCTCATTTTTGCGTCGCCAAATATCGTACGAACGCCGTGAAACTTCCACAGGCTTTTCCAGCAGATTTGCACCTGCACTCAAAAAAGTCAAAATTTTTACACATAGACCCCATCAAACGGGAGAAATTGGCCCGGATTGCTCTCATGTGCGTTACGGGGCATCGTTTCTCTCGCGCCGAATTCTCTCGAGCTGGGAAATCGCTCATTTTTGCGTCGCCAAATATCGTACGAACGCCGTGAAACTTCCACAGGCTTTTTCAGCAGATTTGCACCTGCACTCAAAAAAGTCAAAATTTTTACACATAGACCCCATCAAACGGGAGAAATTGGCCCGGATTGCTCTCATGTGCGTTACGGGGCATCGTTTCTCTCGCTCCGAATTCCATCGAGCTTGGAAATCGCTCATTTTTGCGTCGCCAAATATCGTACGAACGCCGTGAAACTTCCACAGGCTTTTCCAGCAGATTTGCACCTGCACTCAAAAAAGTCAAAATTTTTACACATAGACCCCATCAAACGGGAGAAATTGGCCCGGATTGCTCTCATGTGCGTTACGGGGCATCGTTTCTGTCGCGCCGAATTCCATCGAGCTGGGAAATCGCTCATTTTTGCGTCGCCAAATATCGTACGAACGCCGTGAAACTTCCACAGGCTTTTCCAGCAGATTGGCACGTGCACTCAAAAAAGTCAAAATTTGTACACATAGACCCCATCAAACGGGAGAAATTGGCCGGGATTGCTCTCATGTGCGTTACGGGGCATCGTTTCTCTCGCTCCGAATTCCATCGAGCTGGGAAATCGCTCATTTTTGCGTCGCCAAATATCGTACGAACGCCGTGAAACTTCCACAGGCTTTTTCAGCAGATTTGCACGTGCACTCAAAAAAGTCAAAATTTTTACACATAGACCCCATCAAACGGGAGAAATTGGCCGGGATTGCTCTCATGTGCGTTACGGGGCATCGTTTCTCTCGCGCCGAATTCCATCGAGCTGGGAAATCGCTCATTTTTGCGTCGCCAAATATCGTACGAACGCCGTGAAACTTCCACAGGCTTTTTCAGCAGATTTGCACGTGCACTCAAAAAAGTCAAAATTTTTACACATAGACCCCATCAAACGGGAGAAATTGGCCCGGATTGCTCTCATGTGCGTTACGGGGCATCGTTTCTCTCGCGCCGAATTCTCTCGAGCTGGGAAATCGCTCATTTTTGCGTCGCCAAATATCGTACGAACGCCGTGAAACTTCCACAGGCTTTTTCAGCAGATTTGCACGTGCACTCAAAAAAGTCAAAATTTTTACACATAGACCCCATCAAACGGGAGAAATTGGCCCGGATTGCTCTCATGTGCGTTACGGGGCATCGTTTCTCTCGCGCCGAATTCTCTCGAGCTGGGAAATCGCTCATTTTTGCGTCGCCAAATATCGTACGAACGCCGTGAAACTTCCACAGGCTTTTTCAGCAGATTTGCACCTGCACTCAAAAAAGTCAAAATTTTTACACATAGACCCCATCAAACGGGAGAAATTGGCCCGGATTGCTCTCATGTGCGTTACGGGGCATCGTTTCTGTCGCGCCGAATTCCATCGAGCTGGGAAATCGCTCATTTTTGCGTCGCCAAATATCGTACGAACGCCGTGAAACTTCCACAGGCTTTTCCAGCAGATTGGCACGTGCACTCAAAAAAGTCAAAATTTGTACACATAGACCCCATCAAACGGGAGAAATTGGCCCGGATTGCTCTCATGTGCGTTACGGGGCATCGTTTCTCTCGCGCCGAATTCTCTCGAGCTGGGAAATCGCTCATTTTTGCGTCGCCAAATATCGTACGAACGCCGTGAAACTTCCACAGGCTTTTTCAGCAGATTTGCACCTGCACTCAAAAAAGTCAAAATTTTTACACATAGACCCCATCAAACGGGAGAAATTGGCCCGGATTGCTCTCATGTGCGTTACGGGGCATCGTTTCTGTCGCGCCGAATTCCATCGAGCTGGGAAATCGCTCATTTTTGCGTCGCCAAATATCGTACGAACGCCGTGAAACTTCCACAGGCTTTTCCAGCAGATTGGCACGTGCACTCAAAAAAGTCAAAATTTGTACACATAGACCCCATCAAACGGGAGAAATTGGCCGGGATTGCTCTCATGTGCGTTACGGGGCATCGTTTCTCTCGCTCCGAATTCCATCGAGCTGGGAAATCGCTCATTTTTGCGTCGCCAAATATCGTACGAACGCCGTGAAACTTCCACAGGCTTTTCCAGCAGATTTGCACGTGCACTCAAAAAAGTCAAAATTTTTACACATAGACCCCATCAAACGGGAGAAATTGGCCGGGATTGCTCTCATGTGCGTTACGGGGCATCGTTTCTCTCGCGCCGAATTCTCTCGAGCTGGGAAATCGCTCATTTTTGCGTCGCCAAATATCGTACGAACGCCGTGAAACTTCCACAGGCTTTTTCAGCAGATTTGCACGTGCACTCAAAAAAGTCAAAATTTTTACACATAGACCCCATCAAACGGGAGAAATTGGCCCGGATTGCTCTCATGTGCGTTACGGGGCATCGTTTCTGTCGCGCCGAATTCCATCGAGCTGGGAAATCGCTCATTTTTGAGTCGCCAAATATCGTACGAACGCCGTGAAACTTCCACAGGCTTTTTCAGCAGATTTGCACCTGCACTCAAAAAAGTCAAAATTTTTACACATAGACCCCATCAAACGGGAGAAATTGGCCCGGATTGCTCTCATGTGCGTTACGGGGCATCGTTTCTCTCGCGCCGAATTCTCTCGAGCTGGGAAATCGCTCATTTTTGCGTCGCCAAATATCGTACGAACGCCGTGAAACTTCCACAGGCTTTTTCAGCAGATTTGCACCTGCACTCAAAAAAGTCAAAATTTTTACACATAGACCCCATCAAACGGGAGAAATTGGCCCGGATTGCTCTCATGTGCGTTACGGGGCATCGTTTCTGTCGCGCCGAATTCCATCGAGCTGGGAAATCGCTCATTTTTGCG
This sequence comes from Lampetra planeri, assembly GCF_965212315.1. Lineage (NCBI taxonomy): Eukaryota > Metazoa > Chordata > Hyperoartia > Petromyzontiformes > Petromyzontidae > Lampetra > Lampetra planeri. The sequence continues at coordinate 17,527,566 of NC_136110.1, forward strand.
TCGCCAAATATCGTACGAACGCCGTGAAACTTCCACAGGCTTTTCCAGCAGATTTGCACGTGCACTCAAAAAAGTCAAAATTTTTACACATAGACCCCATCAAACGGGAGAAATTGGCCGGGATTGCTCTCATGTGCGTTACGGGGCATCGTTTCTCTCGCTCCGAATTCCATCGAGCTGGGAAATCGCTCATTTTTGCGTCGCCAAATATCGTACGAACGCCGTGAAACTTCCACA
>NC_136110.1:17558639-17561139 GCF_965212315.1 Lampetra planeri
AAATTTTGACTTTTTTGAGTGCAGGTGCAAATCTGCTGGAAAAGCCTGTGGAAGTTTCACGGCGTTCGTACGATATTTGGCGACGCAAAAATGAGCGATTTCCAAGCTCGATGGAATTCGGAGCGAGAGAAACGATGCCCCGTAACGCACATGAGAGCAATCCGGGCCAATTTCTCCCGTTTGATGGGGTCTATGTGTAAAAATTTTGACTTTTTTGAGTGCAGGTGCAAATCTGCTGAAAAAGCCTGTGGAAGTTTCACGGCGTTCGTACGATATTTGGCGACGCAAAAATGAGCAATTTCCCAGCTCGAGAGAATTCGGCGCGAGAGAAACGATGCCCCGTAACGCACATGAGAGCAATCCGGGCCAATTTCTCCCGTTTGATGGGGTCTATGTGTAAAAATTTTGACTTTTTTGAGTGCACGTGCAAATCTGCTGGAAAAGCCTGTGGAAGTTTCACGGCGTTCGTACGATATTTGGCGACGCAAAAATGAGCGATTTCCCAGCTCGATGGAATTCGGCGCGACAGAAACGATGCCCCGTAACGCACATGAGAGCAATCCGGGCCAATTTCTCCCGTTTGATGGGGTCTATGTGTAAAAATTTTGACTTTTTTGAGTGCAGGTGCAAATCTGCTGAAAAAGCCTGTGGAAGTTTCACGGCGTTCGTACGATATTTGGCGACGCAAAAATGAGCGATTTCCCAGCTCGAGAGAATTCGGCGCGAGAGAAACGATGCCCCGTAACGCACATGAGAGCAATCCGGGCCAATTTCTCCCGTTTGATGGGGTCTATGTGTAAAAATTTTGACTTTTTTGAGTGCAGGTGCAAATCTGCTGGAAAAGCCTGTGGAAGTTTCACGGCGTTCGTACGATATTTGGCGACGCAAAAATGAGCGATTTCCCAGCTCGATGGAATTCGGAGCGAGAGAAACGATGCCCCGTAACGCACATGAGAGCAATCCCGGCCAATTTCTCCCGTTTGATGGGGTCTATGTGTACAAATTTTGACTTTTTTGAGTGCACGTGCCAATCTGCTGGAAAAGCCTGTGGAAGTTTCACGGCGTTCGTACGATATTTGGCGACGCAAAAATGAGCGATTTCCCAGCTCGATGGAATTCGGCGCGAGAGAAACGATGCCCCGTAACGCACATGAGAGCAATCCCGGCCAATTTCTCCCGTTTGATGGGGTCTATGTGTAAAAATTTTGACTTTTTTGAGTGCACGTGCAAATCTGCTGAAAAAGCCTGTGGAAGTTTCACGGCGTTCGTACGATATTTGGCGACGCAAAAATGAGCGATTTCCCAGCTCGATGGAATTCGGCGCGAGAGAAACGATGCCCCGTAACGCACATGAGAGCAATCCCGGCCAATTTCTCCCGTTTGATGGGGTCTATGTGTAAAAATTTTGACTTTTTTGAGTGCACGTGCAAATCTGCTGAAAAAGCCTGTGGAAGTTTCACGGCGTTCGTACGATATTTGGCGACGCAAAAATGAGCGATTTCCCAGCTCGATGGAATTCGGAGCGAGAGAAACGATGCCCCGTAACGCACATGAGAGCAATCCCGGCCAATTTCTCCCGTTTGATGGGGTCTATGTGTAAAAATTTTGACTTTTTTGAGTGCACGTGCAAATCTGCTGAAAAAGCCTGTGGAAGTTTCACGGCGTTCGTACGATATTTGGCGACGCAAAAATGAGCGATTTCCCAGCTCGAGAGAATTCGGCGCGAGAGAAACGATGCCCCGTAACGCACATGAGAGCAATCCGGGCCAATTTCTCCCGTTTGATGGGGTCTATGTGTAAAAATTTTGACTTTTTTGAGTGCACGTGCAAATCTGCTGGAAAAGCCTGTGGAAGTTTCACGGCGTTCGTACGATATTTGGCGACGCAAAAATGAGCGATTTCCCAGCTCGATGGAATTCGGCGCGACAGAAACGATGCCCCGTAACGCACATGAGAGCAATCCGGGCCAATTTCTCCCGTTTGATGGGGTCTATGTGTAAAAATTTTGACTTTTTTGAGTGCAGGTGCAAATCTGCTGAAAAAGCCTGTGGAAGTTTCACGGCGTTCGTACGATATTTGGCGACGCAAAAATGAGCGATTTCCCAGCTCGAGAGAATTCGGCGCGAGAGAAACGATGCCCCGTAACGCACATGAGAGCAATCCGGGCCAATTTCTCCCGTTTGATGGGGTCTATGTGTACAAATTTTGACTTTTTTGAGTGCACGTGCAAATCTGCTGAAAAAGCCTGTGGAAGTTTCACGGCGTTCGTACGATATTTGGCGACGCAAAAATGAGCGATTTCCCAGCTCGATGGAATTCGGCGCGACAGAAACGATGCCCCGTAACGCACATGAGAGCAATCCGGGCCAATTTCTCCCGTTTGATGGGGTCTATGTGTAAAAATTTTGACTTTTTTGAGTGCACGTGCAAATCTGCTGAAAAAGCCTGTGGAAGTTTCACGGCGTTCGTACGATATTTGGCGACGCAAAAATGAGCGATT
>NC_136110.1:17571139-17573639 GCF_965212315.1 Lampetra planeri
GCCTGTGGAAGTTTCACGGCGTTCGTACGATATTTGGCGACGCAAAAATGAGCGATTTCCCAGCTCGATGGAATTCGGCGCGAGAGAAACGATGCCCCGTAACGCACATGAGAGCAATCCCGGCCAATTTCTCCCGTTTGATGGGGTCTATGTGTAAAAATTTTGACTTTTTTGAGTGCACGTGCAAATCTGCTGAAAAAGCCTGTGGAAGTTTCACGGCGTTCGTACGATATTTGGCGACGCAAAAATGAGCGATTTCCCAGCTCGATGGAATTCGGAGCGAGAGAAACGATGCCCCGTAACGCACATGAGAGCAATCCCGGCCAATTTCTCCCGTTTGATGGGGTCTATGTGTACAAATTTTGACTTTTTTGAGTGCACGTGCAAATCTGCTGAAAAAGCCTGTGGAAGTTTCACGGCGTTCGTACGATATTTGGCGACGCAAAAATGAGCGATTTCCCAGCTCGAGAGAATTCGGCGCGAGAGAAACGATGCCCCGTAACGCACATGAGAGCAATCCGGGCCAATTTCTCCCGTTTGATGGGGTCTATGTGTAAAAATTTTGACTTTTTTGAGTGCACGTGCAAATCTGCTGAAAAAGCCTGTGGAAGTTTCACGGCGTTCGTACGATATTTGGCGACGCAAAAATGAGCGATTTCCCAGCTCGATGGAATTCGGCGCGAGAGAAACGATGCCCCGTAACGCACATGAGAGCAATCCGGGCCAATTTCTCCCGTTTGATGGGGTCTATGTGTAAAAATTTTGACTTTTTTGAGTGCAGGTGCAAATCTGCTGAAAAAGCCTGTGGAAGTTTCACGGCGTTCGTACGATATTTGGCGACGCAAAAATGAGCGATTTCCCAGCTCGAGAGAATTCGGCGCGAGAGAAACGATGCCCCGTAACGCACATGAGAGCAATCCGGGCCAATTTCTCCCGTTTGATGGGGTCTATGTGTAAAAATTTTGACTTTTTTGAGTGCAGGTGCAAATCTGCTGGAAAAGCCTGTGGAAGTTTCACGGCGTTCGTACGATATTTGGCGACGCAAAAATGAGCGATTTCCCAGCTCGATGGAATTCGGAGCGAGAGAAACGATGCCCCGTAACGCACATGAGAGCAATCCCGGCCAATTTCTCCCGTTTGATGGGGTCTATGTGTACAAATTTTGACTTTTTTGAGTGCACGTGCCAATCTGCTGGAAAAGCCTGTGGAAGTTTCACGGCGTTCGTACGATATTTGGCGACGCAAAAATGAGCGATTTCCCAGCTCGATGGAATTCGGCGCGAGAGAAACGATGCCCCGTAACGCACATGAGAGCAATCCCGGCCAATTTCTCCCGTTTGATGGGGTCTATGTGTAAAAATTTTGACTTTTTTGAGTGCACGTGCAAATCTGCTGAAAAAGCCTGTGGAAGTTTCACGGCGTTCGTACGATATTTGGCGACGCAAAAATGAGCGATTTCCCAGCTCGATGGAATTCGGCGCGAGAGAAACGATGCCCCGTAACGCACATGAGAGCAATCCCGGCCAATTTCTCCCGTTTGATGGGGTCTATGTGTAAAAATTTTGACTTTTTTGAGTGCACGTGCAAATCTGCTGAAAAAGCCTGTGGAAGTTTCACGGCGTTCGTACGATATTTGGCGACGCAAAAATGAGCGATTTCCCAGCTCGATGGAATTCGGAGCGAGAGAAACGATGCCCCGTAACGCACATGAGAGCAATCCCGGCCAATTTCTCCCGTTTGATGGGGTCTATGTGTAAAAATTTTGACTTTTTTGAGTGCACGTGCAAATCTGCTGAAAAAGCCTGTGGAAGTTTCACGGCGTTCGTACGATATTTGGCGACGCAAAAATGAGCGATTTCCCAGCTCGAGAGAATTCGGCGCGAGAGAAACGATGCCCCGTAACGCACATGAGAGCAATCCGGGCCAATTTCTCCCGTTTGATGGGGTCTATGTGTAAAAATTTTGACTTTTTTGAGTGCACGTGCAAATCTGCTGGAAAAGCCTGTGGAAGTTTCACGGCGTTCGTACGATATTTGGCGACGCAAAAATGAGCGATTTCCCAGCTCGATGGAATTCGGCGCGACAGAAACGATGCCCCGTAACGCACATGAGAGCAATCCGGGCCAATTTCTCCCGTTTGATGGGGTCTATGTGTAAAAATTTTGACTTTTTTGAGTGCAGGTGCAAATCTGCTGAAAAAGCCTGTGGAAGTTTCACGGCGTTCGTACGATATTTGGCGACGCAAAAATGAGCGATTTCCCAGCTCGAGAGAATTCGGCGCGAGAGAAACGATGCCCCGTAACGCACATGAGAGCAATCCGGGCCAATTTCTCCCGTTTGATGGGGTCTATGTGTACAAATTTTGACTTTTTTGAGTGCACGTGCAAATCTGCTGAAAAAGCCTGTGGAAGTTTCACGGCGTTCGTACGATATTTGGCGACGCAAAAATGAGCGATTTCCCAGCTCGATGGAATTCGGCGCGACAGAAACGATGCCCCGT
>NC_136110.1:17583639-17591139 GCF_965212315.1 Lampetra planeri
ACGCAAAAATGAGCGATTTCCCAGCTCGATGGAATTCGGCGCGAGAGAAACGATGCCCCGTAACGCACATGAGAGCAATCCCGGCCAATTTCTCCCGTTTGATGGGGTCTATGTGTAAAAATTTTGACTTTTTTGAGTGCACGTGCAAATCTGCTGAAAAAGCCTGTGGAAGTTTCACGGCGTTCGTACGATATTTGGCGACGCAAAAATGAGCGATTTCCCAGCTCGATGGAATTCGGAGCGAGAGAAACGATGCCCCGTAACGCACATGAGAGCAATCCCGGCCAATTTCTCCCGTTTGATGGGGTCTATGTGTACAAATTTTGACTTTTTTGAGTGCACGTGCAAATCTGCTGAAAAAGCCTGTGGAAGTTTCACGGCGTTCGTACGATATTTGGCGACGCAAAAATGAGCGATTTCCCAGCTCGAGAGAATTCGGCGCGAGAGAAACGATGCCCCGTAACGCACATGAGAGCAATCCGGGCCAATTTCTCCCGTTTGATGGGGTCTATGTGTAAAAATTTTGACTTTTTTGAGTGCACGTGCAAATCTGCTGAAAAAGCCTGTGGAAGTTTCACGGCGTTCGTACGATATTTGGCGACGCAAAAATGAGCGATTTCCCAGCTCGATGGAATTCGGCGCGAGAGAAACGATGCCCCGTAACGCACATGAGAGCAATCCGGGCCAATTTCTCCCGTTTGATGGGGTCTATGTGTAAAAATTTTGACTTTTTTGAGTGCAGGTGCAAATCTGCTGAAAAAGCCTGTGGAAGTTTCACGGCGTTCGTACGATATTTGGCGACGCAAAAATGAGCGATTTCCCAGCTCGAGAGAATTCGGCGCGAGAGAAACGATGCCCCGTAACGCACATGAGAGCAATCCGGGCCAATTTCTCCCGTTTGATGGGGTCTATGTGTAAAAATTTTGACTTTTTTGAGTGCAGGTGCAAATCTGCTGGAAAAGCCTGTGGAAGTTTCACGGCGTTCGTACGATATTTGGCGACGCAAAAATGAGCGATTTCCCAGCTCGATGGAATTCGGAGCGAGAGAAACGATGCCCCGTAACGCACATGAGAGCAATCCCGGCCAATTTCTCCCGTTTGATGGGGTCTATGTGTACAAATTTTGACTTTTTTGAGTGCACGTGCCAATCTGCTGGAAAAGCCTGTGGAAGTTTCACGGCGTTCGTACGATATTTGGCGACGCAAAAATGAGCGATTTCCCAGCTCGATGGAATTCGGCGCGAGAGAAACGATGCCCCGTAACGCACATGAGAGCAATCCCGGCCAATTTCTCCCGTTTGATGGGGTCTATGTGTAAAAATTTTGACTTTTTTGAGTGCACGTGCAAATCTGCTGAAAAAGCCTGTGGAAGTTTCACGGCGTTCGTACGATATTTGGCGACGCAAAAATGAGCGATTTCCCAGCTCGATGGAATTCGGAGCGAGAGAAACGATGCCCCGTAACGCACATGAGAGCAATCCCGGCCAATTTCTCCCGTTTGATGGGGTCTATGTGTAAAAATTTTGACTTTTTTGAGTGCACGTGCAAATCTGCTGAAAAAGCCTGTGGAAGTTTCACGGCGTTCGTACGATATTTGGCGACGCAAAAATGAGCGATTTCCCAGCTCGAGAGAATTCGGCGCGAGAGAAACGATGCCCCGTAACGCACATGAGAGCAATCCGGGCCAATTTCTCCCGTTTGATGGGGTCTATGTGTAAAAATTTTGACTTTTTTGAGTGCACGTGCAAATCTGCTGGAAAAGCCTGTGGAAGTTTCACGGCGTTCGTACGATATTTGGCGACGCAAAAATGAGCGATTTCCCAGCTCGATGGAATTCGGCGCGACAGAAACGATGCCCCGTAACGCACATGAGAGCAATCCGGGCCAATTTCTCCCGTTTGATGGGGTCTATGTGTAAAAATTTTGACTTTTTTGAGTGCAGGTGCAAATCTGCTGAAAAAGCCTGTGGAAGTTTCACGGCGTTCGTACGATATTTGGCGACGCAAAAATGAGCGATTTCCCAGCTCGAGAGAATTCGGCGCGAGAGAAACGATGCCCCGTAACGCACATGAGAGCAATCCGGGCCAATTTCTCCCGTTTGATGGGGTCTATGTGTACAAATTTTGACTTTTTCGAGTGCACGTGCCAATCTGCTGGAAAAGCCTGTGGAAGTTTCACGGCGTTCGTACGATATTTGGCGACGCAAAAATGAGCGATTTCCCAGCTCGATGGAATTCGGCGCGACAGAAACGATGCCCCGTAACGCACATGAGAGCAATCCGGGCCAATTTCTCCCGTTTGATGGGGTCTATGTGTAAAAATTTTGACTTTTTTGAGTGCAGGTGCAAATCTGCTGGAAAAGCCTGTGGAAGTTTCACGGCGTTCGTACGATATTTGGCGACGCAAAAATGAGCGATTTCCAAGCTCGATGGAATTCGGAGCGAGAGAAACGATGCCCCGTAACGCACATGAGAGCAATCCGGGCCAATTTCTCCCGTTTGATGGGGTCTATGTGTAAAAATTTTGACTTTTTTGAGTGCAGGTGCAAATCTGCTGAAAAAGCCTGTGGAAGTTTCACGGCGTTCGTACGATATTTGGCGACGCAAAAATGAGCGATTTCCCAGCTCGAGAGAATTCGGCGCGAGAGAAACGATGCCCCGTAACGCACATGAGAGCAATCCGGGCCAATTTCTCCCGTTTGATGGGGTCTATGTGTAAAAATTTTGACTTTTTTGAGTGCACGTGCAAATCTGCTGGAAAAGCCTGTGGAAGTTTCACGGCGTTCGTACGATATTTGGCGACGCAAAAATGAGCGATTTCCCAGCTCGATGGAATTCGGCGCGAGAGAAACGATGCCCCGTAACGCACATGAGAGCAATCCCGGCCAATTTCTCCCGTTTGATGGGGTCTATGTGTACAAATTTTGACTTTTTTGAGTGCACGTGCAAATCTGCTGAAAAAGCCTGTGGAAGTTTCACGGCGTTCGTACGATATTTGGCGACGCAAAAATGAGCGATTTCCCAGCTCGATGGAATTCGGAGCGAGAGAAACGATGCCCCGTAACGCACATGAGAGCAATCCCGGCCAATTTCTCCCGTTTGATGGGGTCTATGTGTACAAATTTTGACTTTTTTGAGTGCACGTGCCAATCTGCTGGAAAAGCCTGTGGAAGTTTCACGGCGTTCGTACGATATTTGGCGACGCAAAAATGAGCGATTTCCCAGCTCGATGGAATTCGGCGCGACAGAAACGATGCCCCGTAACGCACATGAGAGCAATCCGGGCCAATTTCTCCCGTTTGATGGGGTCTATGTGTAAAAATTTTGACTTTTTTGAGTGCAGGTGCAAATCTGCTGGAAAAGCCTGTGGAAGTTTCACGGCGTTCGTACGATATTTGGCGACGCAAAAATGAGCGATTTCCAAGCTCGATGGAATTCGGAGCGAGAGAAACGATGCCCCGTAACGCACATGAGAGCAATCCGGGCCAATTTCTCCCGTTTGATGGGGTCTATGTGTAAAAATTTTGACTTTTTTGAGTGCAGGTGCAAATCTGCTGAAAAAGCCTGTGGAAGTTTCACGGCGTTCGTACGATATTTGGCGACGCAAAAATGAGCGATTTCCCAGCTCGAGAGAATTCGGCGCGAGAGAAACGATGCCCCGTAACGCACATGAGAGCAATCCGGGCCAATTTCTCCCGTTTGATGGGGTCTATGTGTAAAAATTTTGACTTTTTTGAGTGCACGTGCAAATCTGCTGGAAAAGCCTGTGGAAGTTTCACGGCGTTCGTACGATATTTGGCGACGCAAAAATGAGCGATTTCCCAGCTCGATGGAATTCGGCGCGAGAGAAACGATGCCCCGTAACGCACATGAGAGCAATCCCGGCCAATTTCTCCCGTTTGATGGGGTCTATGTGTACAAATTTTGACTTTTTTGAGTGCACGTGCAAATCTGCTGAAAAAGCCTGTGGAAGTTTCACGGCGTTCGTACGATATTTGGCGACGCAAAAATGAGCGATTTCCCAGCTCGATGGAATTCGGAGCGAGAGAAACGATGCCCCGTAACGCACATGAGAGCAATCCCGGCCAATTTCTCCCGTTTGATGGGGTCTATGTGTACAAATTTTGACTTTTTTGAGTGCACGTGCAAATCTGCTGAAAAAGCCTGTGGAAGTTTCACGGCGTTCGTACGATATTTGGCGACGCAAAAATGAGCGATTTCCCAGCTCGAGAGAATTCGGCGCGAGAGAAACGATGCCCCGTAACGCACATGAGAGCAATCCGGGCCAATTTCTCCCGTTTGATGGGGTCTATGTGTAAAAATTTTGACTTTTTTGAGTGCACGTGCAAATCTGCTGAAAAAGCCTGTGGAAGTTTCACGGCGTTCGTACGATATTTGGCGACGCAAAAATGAGCGATTTCCCAGCTCGATGGAATTCGGCGCGAGAGAAACGATGCCCCGTAACGCACATGAGAGCAATCCGGGCCAATTTCTCCCGTTTGATGGGGTCTATGTGTAAAAATTTTGACTTTTTTGAGTGCAGGTGCAAATCTGCTGAAAAAGCCTGTGGAAGTTTCACGGCGTTCGTACGATATTTGGCGACGCAAAAATGAGCGATTTCCCAGCTCGAGAGAATTCGGCGCGAGAGAAACGATGCCCCGTAACGCACATGAGAGCAATCCGGGCCAATTTCTCCCGTTTGATGGGGTCTATGTGTAAAAATTTTGACTTTTTTGAGTGCAGGTGCAAATCTGCTGGAAAAGCCTGTGGAAGTTTCACGGCGTTCGTACGATATTTGGCGACGCAAAAATGAGCGATTTCCCAGCTCGATGGAATTCGGAGCGAGAGAAACGATGCCCCGTAACGCACATGAGAGCAATCCCGGCCAATTTCTCCCGTTTGATGGGGTCTATGTGTACAAATTTTGACTTTTTTGAGTGCACGTGCCAATCTGCTGGAAAAGCCTGTGGAAGTTTCACGGCGTTCGTACGATATTTGGCGACGCAAAAATGAGCGATTTCCCAGCTCGATGGAATTCGGCGCGAGAGAAACGATGCCCCGTAACGCACATGAGAGCAATCCCGGCCAATTTCTCCCGTTTGATGGGGTCTATGTGTAAAAATTTTGACTTTTTTGAGTGCACGTGCAAATCTGCTGAAAAAGCCTGTGGAAGTTTCACGGCGTTCGTACGATATTTGGCGACGCAAAAATGAGCGATTTCCCAGCTCGATGGAATTCGGCGCGAGAGAAACGATGCCCCGTAACGCACATGAGAGCAATCCCGGCCAATTTCTCCCGTTTGATGGGGTCTATGTGTAAAAATTTTGACTTTTTTGAGTGCACGTGCAAATCTGCTGAAAAAGCCTGTGGAAGTTTCACGGCGTTCGTACGATATTTGGCGACGCAAAAATGAGCGATTTCCCAGCTCGATGGAATTCGGAGCGAGAGAAACGATGCCCCGTAACGCACATGAGAGCAATCCCGGCCAATTTCTCCCGTTTGATGGGGTCTATGTGTAAAAATTTTGACTTTTTTGAGTGCACGTGCAAATCTGCTGAAAAAGCCTGTGGAAGTTTCACGGCGTTCGTACGATATTTGGCGACGCAAAAATGAGCGATTTCCCAGCTCGAGAGAATTCGGCGCGAGAGAAACGATGCCCCGTAACGCACATGAGAGCAATCCGGGCCAATTTCTCCCGTTTGATGGGGTCTATGTGTAAAAATTTTGACTTTTTTGAGTGCACGTGCAAATCTGCTGGAAAAGCCTGTGGAAGTTTCACGGCGTTCGTACGATATTTGGCGACGCAAAAATGAGCGATTTCCCAGCTCGATGGAATTCGGCGCGACAGAAACGATGCCCCGTAACGCACATGAGAGCAATCCGGGCCAATTTCTCCCGTTTGATGGGGTCTATGTGTAAAAATTTTGACTTTTTTGAGTGCAGGTGCAAATCTGCTGAAAAAGCCTGTGGAAGTTTCACGGCGTTCGTACGATATTTGGCGACGCAAAAATGAGCGATTTCCCAGCTCGAGAGAATTCGGCGCGAGAGAAACGATGCCCCGTAACGCACATGAGAGCAATCCGGGCCAATTTCTCCCGTTTGATGGGGTCTATGTGTACAAATTTTGACTTTTTTGAGTGCACGTGCAAATCTGCTGAAAAAGCCTGTGGAAGTTTCACGGCGTTCGTACGATATTTGGCGACGCAAAAATGAGCGATTTCCCAGCTCGATGGAATTCGGCGCGACAGAAACGATGCCCCGTAACGCACATGAGAGCAATCCGGGCCAATTTCTCCCGTTTGATGGGGTCTATGTGTAAAAATTTTGACTTTTTTGAGTGCACGTGCAAATCTGCTGAAAAAGCCTGTGGAAGTTTCACGGCGTTCGTACGATATTTGGCGACGCAAAAATGAGCGATTTCCCAGCTCGAGAGAATTCGGCGCGAGAGAAACGATGCCCCGTAACGCACATGAGAGCAATCCGGGCCAATTTCTCCCGTTTGATGGGGTCTATGTGTAAAAATTTTGACTTTTTTGAGTGCAGGTGCAAATCTGCTGAAAAAGCCTGTGGAAGTTTCACGGCGTTCGTACGATATTTGGCGACGCAAAAATGAGCGATTTCCCAGCTCGATGGAATTCGGCGCGAGAGAAACGATGCCCCGTAACGCACATGAGAGCAATCCGGGCCAATTTCTCCCGTTTGATGGGGTCTATGTGTAAAAATTTTGACTTTTTTGAGTGCAGGTGCAAATCTGCTGAAAAAGCCTGTGGAAGTTTCACGGCGTTCGTACGATATTTGGCGACGCAAAAATGAGCGATTTCCCAGCTCGAGAGAATTCGGCGCGAGAGAAACGATGCCCCGTAACGCACATGAGAGCAATCCGGGCCAATTTCTCCCGTTTGATGGGGTCTATGTGTAAAAATTTTGACTTTTTTGAGTGCAGGTGCAAATCTGCTGGAAAAGCCTGTGGAAGTTTCATCCGACGAAAAAAGCACGTTCTCGAGAAAGCAGGAGAGCTAAGTCATTCACAAATTAGCTGGATTTGGCTTGTGGTTCGTTTCCCAAGTAACAGAGCGGCATCAACCTTTAAGTGCACGCCAGTACATCCCCGTGGGATACAGGGGGTCTCGGCGGACTTTGCTCGGGGGAAAAACGTCGAGGTGAGCCGCCTGGCCATGCTGTTCATGGGTCTCTCCTTTTTAAGTTTCGCCTGCCAATTTATTTTCTCTAGCGGTTTTATACACTAACACTCGATGTTTTGGGAAAGGAATACAATTGTTCAAAAAACGTCTTCGCAATTCATGTCGTTAGATTGCTAATGAAAATTCGTAAAAAAACGTACACGCCATACATGTTCTTTGCTTCCCTCTCGATACAAGTGAAGGGGAAAAACAGCCTTAACGGTTGCTAAAAAAATCGCCCTTTACATATACATGGGTCGTCTTCCCCTCTCGACAACGGAGACAAGTAACCCACGCCAGGCACTGTCAGTAACTGCCAT
>NC_136110.1:17601139-17606139 GCF_965212315.1 Lampetra planeri
CGAGAGAAACGATGCCCCGTAACGCACATGAGAGCAATCCGGGCCAATTTCTCCCGTTTGATGGGGTCTATGTGTAAAAATTTTGACTTTTTTGAGTGCACGTGCAAATCTGCTGGAAAAGCCTGTGGAAGTTTCACGGCGTTCGTACGATATTTGGCGACGCAAAAATGAGCGATTTCCCAGCTCGATGGAATTCGGCGCGACAGAAACGATGCCCCGTAACGCACATGAGAGCAATCCGGGCCAATTTCTCCCGTTTGATGGGGTCTATGTGTAAAAATTTTGACTTTTTTGAGTGCACGTGCAAATCTGCTGAAAAAGCCTGTGGAAGTTTCACGGCGTTCGTACGATATTTGGCGACGCAAAAATGAGCGATTTCCCAGCTCGAGAGAATTCGGCGCGAGAGAAACGATGCCCCGTAACGCACATGAGAGCAATCCGGGCCAATTTCTCCCGTTTGATGGGGTCTATGTGTAAAAATTTTGACTTTTTTGAGTGCAGGTGCAAATCTGCTGGAAAAGCCTGTGGAAGTTTCACGGCGTTCGTACGATATTTGGCGACGCAAAAATGAGCGATTTCCCAGCTCGATGGAATTCGGAGCGAGAGAAACGATGCCCCGTAACGCACATGAGAGCAATCCCGGCCAATTTCTCCCGTTTGATGGGGTCTATGTGTAAAAATTTTGACTTTTTTGAGTGCACGTGCCAATCTGCTGGAAAAGCCTGTGGAAGTTTCACGGCGTTCGTACGATATTTGGCGACGCAAAAATGAGCGATTTCCCAGCTCGATGGAATTCGGCGCGAGAGAAACGATGCCCCGTAACGCACATGAGAGCAATCCCGGCCAATTTCTCCCGTTTGATGGGGTCTATGTGTAAAAATTTTGACTTTTTTGAGTGCACGTGCAAATCTGCTGAAAAAGCCTGTGGAAGTTTCACGGCGTTCGTACGATATTTGGCGACGCAAAAATGAGCGATTTCCCAGCTCGATGGAATTCGGAGCGAGAGAAACGATGCCCCGTAACGCACATGAGAGCAATCCCGGCCAATTTCTCCCGTTTGATGGGGTCTATGTGTAAAAATTTTGACTTTTTTGAGTGCACGTGCAAATCTGCTGAAAAAGCCTGTGGAAGTTTCACGGCGTTCGTACGATATTTGGCGACGCAAAAATGAGCGATTTCCCAGCTCGATGGAATTCGGAGCGAGAGAAACGATGCCCCGTAACGCACATGAGAGCAATCCCGGCCAATTTCTCCCGTTTGATGGGGTCTATGTGTACAAATTTTGACTTTTTTGAGTGCACGTGCAAATCTGCTGAAAAAGCCTGTGGAAGTTTCACGGCGTTCGTACGATATTTGGCGACGCAAAAATGAGCGATTTCCCAGCTCGAGAGAATTCGGCGCGAGAGAAACGATGCCCCGTAACGCACATGAGAGCAATCCGGGCCAATTTCTCCCGTTTGATGGGGTCTATGTGTAAAAATTTTGACTTTTTTGAGTGCACGTGCAAATCTGCTGAAAAAGCCTGTGGAAGTTTCACGGCGTTCGTACGATATTTGGCGACGCAAAAATGAGCGATTTCCCAGCTCGATGGAATTCGGCGCGAGAGAAACGATGCCCCGTAACGCACATGAGAGCAATCCGGGCCAATTTCTCCCGTTTGATGGGGTCTATGTGTAAAAATTTTGACTTTTTTGAGTGCAGGTGCAAATCTGCTGAAAAAGCCTGTGGAAGTTTCACGGCGTTCGTACGATATTTGGCGACGCAAAAATGAGCGATTTCCCAGCTCGAGAGAATTCGGCGCGAGAGAAACGATGCCCCGTAACGCACATGAGAGCAATCCGGGCCAATTTCTCCCGTTTGATGGGGTCTATGTGTAAAAATTTTGACTTTTTTGAGTGCAGGTGCAAATCTGCTGGAAAAGCCTGTGGAAGTTTCACGGCGTTCGTACGATATTTGGCGACGCAAAAATGAGCGATTTCCCAGCTCGATGGAATTCGGAGCGAGAGAAACGATGCCCCGTAACGCACATGAGAGCAATCCCGGCCAATTTCTCCCGTTTGATGGGGTCTATGTGTACAAATTTTGACTTTTTTGAGTGCACGTGCCAATCTGCTGGAAAAGCCTGTGGAAGTTTCACGGCGTTCGTACGATATTTGGCGACGCAAAAATGAGCGATTTCCCAGCTCGATGGAATTCGGCGCGAGAGAAACGATGCCCCGTAACGCACATGAGAGCAATCCCGGCCAATTTCTCCCGTTTGATGGGGTCTATGTGTAAAAATTTTGACTTTTTTGAGTGCACGTGCAAATCTGCTGAAAAAGCCTGTGGAAGTTTCACGGCGTTCGTACGATATTTGGCGACGCAAAAATGAGCGATTTCCCAGCTCGATGGAATTCGGAGCGAGAGAAACGATGCCCCGTAACGCACATGAGAGCAATCCCGGCCAATTTCTCCCGTTTGATGGGGTCTATGTGTAAAAATTTTGACTTTTTTGAGTGCACGTGCAAATCTGCTGAAAAAGCCTGTGGAAGTTTCACGGCGTTCGTACGATATTTGGCGACGCAAAAATGAGCGATTTCCCAGCTCGAGAGAATTCGGCGCGAGAGAAACGATGCCCCGTAACGCACATGAGAGCAATCCGGGCCAATTTCTCCCGTTTGATGGGGTCTATGTGTAAAAATTTTGACTTTTTTGAGTGCACGTGCAAATCTGCTGGAAAAGCCTGTGGAAGTTTCACGGCGTTCGTACGATATTTGGCGACGCAAAAATGAGCGATTTCCCAGCTCGATGGAATTCGGCGCGACAGAAACGATGCCCCGTAACGCACATGAGAGCAATCCGGGCCAATTTCTCCCGTTTGATGGGGTCTATGTGTAAAAATTTTGACTTTTTTGAGTGCAGGTGCAAATCTGCTGAAAAAGCCTGTGGAAGTTTCACGGCGTTCGTACGATATTTGGCGACGCAAAAATGAGCGATTTCCCAGCTCGAGAGAATTCGGCGCGAGAGAAACGATGCCCCGTAACGCACATGAGAGCAATCCGGGCCAATTTCTCCCGTTTGATGGGGTCTATGTGTACAAATTTTGACTTTTTTGAGTGCACGTGCAAATCTGCTGAAAAAGCCTGTGGAAGTTTCACGGCGTTCGTACGATATTTGGCGACGCAAAAATGAGCGATTTCCCAGCTCGATGGAATTCGGCGCGACAGAAACGATGCCCCGTAACGCACATGAGAGCAATCCGGGCCAATTTCTCCCGTTTGATGGGGTCTATGTGTAAAAATTTTGACTTTTTTGAGTGCACGTGCAAATCTGCTGAAAAAGCCTGTGGAAGTTTCACGGCGTTCGTACGATATTTGGCGACGCAAAAATGAGCGATTTCCCAGCTCGAGAGAATTCGGCGCGAGAGAAACGATGCCCCGTAACGCACATGAGAGCAATCCGGGCCAATTTCTCCCGTTTGATGGGGTCTATGTGTAAAAATTTTGACTTTTTTGAGTGCAGGTGCAAATCTGCTGAAAAAGCCTGTGGAAGTTTCACGGCGTTCGTACGATATTTGGCGACGCAAAAATGAGCGATTTCCCAGCTCGATGGAATTCGGCGCGAGAGAAACGATGCCCCGTAACGCACATGAGAGCAATCCGGGCCAATTTCTCCCGTTTGATGGGGTCTATGTGTAAAAATTTTGACTTTTTTGAGTGCAGGTGCAAATCTGCTGAAAAAGCCTGTGGAAGTTTCACGGCGTTCGTACGATATTTGGCGACGCAAAAATGAGCGATTTCCCAGCTCGAGAGAATTCGGCGCGAGAGAAACGATGCCCCGTAACGCACATGAGAGCAATCCGGGCCAATTTCTCCCGTTTGATGGGGTCTATGTGTAAAAATTTTGACTTTTTTGAGTGCAGGTGCAAATCTGCTGGAAAAGCCTGTGGAAGTTTCATCCGACGAAAAAAGCACGTTCTCGAGAAAGCAGGAGAGCTAAGTCATTCACAAATTAGCTGGATTTGGCTTGTGGTTCGTTTCCCAAGTAACAGAGCGGCATCAACCTTTAAGTGCACGCCAGTACATCCCCGTGGGATACAGGGGGTCTCGGCGGACTTTGCTCGGGGGAAAAACGTCGAGGTGAGCCGCCTGGCCATGCTGTTCATGGGTCTCTCCTTTTTAAGTTTCGCCTGCCAATTTATTTTCTCTAGCGGTTTTATACACTAACACTCGATGTTTTGGGAAAGGAATACAATTGTTCAAAAAACGTCTTCGCAATTCATGTCGTTAGATTGCTAATGAAAATTCGTAAAAAAACGTACACGCCATACATGTTCTTTGCTTCCCTCTCGATACAAGTGAAGGGGAAAAACAGCCTTAACGGTTGCTAAAAAAATCGCCCTTTACATATACATGGGTCGTCTTCCCCTCTCGACAACGGAGACAAGTAACCCACGCCAGGCACTGTCAGTAACTGCCATAGATCTGCTTTAAAATGCCCATTCGTCTTGCGTCGCTCACGTTCCCGGAGCTTTGGGTAATGTCTGAGGCCTATCCCCGCTAATTTCTACCGTTTGTCGGTAGCTGTCTGTAAAAATATAGCATACACCAAAACGAGAAAATATTTCCATCGCACCTGCACAAGTGTATGGACAATGGCAATCTTCATGCGATGCATAAGTGGTGTGTGTCAGCAGGTTTTGTTTCCCAAGTTTTCCGTGAATGAGCGAGTATCTTGAGCTGTGTGACTCAGCCCGAGGGAGCCTCTTCTCCTCCAGAGTGTGTGGGGAAGGCTGTCCCCTTGGGTTGGTGCTGCACGGGTTCGCTGCGCTGTTTGGTCTTGTGCCAAGGAAGGCTGCCAACTGTGCAAGAATTTTAGGGTTGGTTTCAATTGCCGTTGCCGGTCCATAGAGTAGCGAGCATTGTAAGGCCGCTCTAGAGGTTTGCAGGCATGTGGGGTCGACCCCTGCTCCTTCCCTCCCCACCCCACGTAGGGTGTGTGTGGTGCGCTTACAGCTGCCT
>NC_136110.1:17636139-17641139 GCF_965212315.1 Lampetra planeri
CCGTAACGCACATGAGAGCAATCCGGGCCAATTTCTCCCGTTTGATGGGGTCTATGTGTAAAAATTTTGACTTTTTTGAGTGCACGTGCAAATCTGCTGGAAAAGCCTGTGGAAGTTTCACGGCGTTCGTACGATATTTGGCGACGCAAAAATGAGCGATTTCCCAGCTCGATGGAATTCGGCGCGAGAGAAACGATGCCCCGTAACGCACATGAGAGCAATCCCGGCCAATTTCTCCCGTTTGATGGGGTCTATGTGTAAAAATTTTGACTTTTTTGAGTGCACGTGCAAATCTGCTGAAAAAGCCTGTGGAAGTTTCACGGCGTTCGTACGATATTTGGCGACGCAAAAATGAGCGATTTCCCAGCTCGATGGAATTCGGAGCGAGAGAAACGATGCCCCGTAACGCACATGAGAGCAATCCCGGCCAATTTCTCCCGTTTGATGGGGTCTATGTGTACAAATTTTGACTTTTTTGAGTGCACGTGCAAATCTGCTGAAAAAGCCTGTGGAAGTTTCACGGCGTTCGTACGATATTTGGCGACGCAAAAATGAGCGATTTCCCAGCTCGAGAGAATTCGGCGCGAGAGAAACGATGCCCCGTAACGCACATGAGAGCAATCCGGGCCAATTTCTCCCGTTTGATGGGGTCTATGTGTAAAAATTTTGACTTTTTTGAGTGCACGTGCAAATCTGCTGAAAAAGCCTGTGGAAGTTTCACGGCGTTCGTACGATATTTGGCGACGCAAAAATGAGCGATTTCCCAGCTCGATGGAATTCGGCGCGAGAGAAACGATGCCCCGTAACGCACATGAGAGCAATCCGGGCCAATTTCTCCCGTTTGATGGGGTCTATGTGTAAAAATTTTGACTTTTTTGAGTGCAGGTGCAAATCTGCTGAAAAAGCCTGTGGAAGTTTCACGGCGTTCGTACGATATTTGGCGACGCAAAAATGAGCGATTTCCCAGCTCGAGAGAATTCGGCGCGAGAGAAACGATGCCCCGTAACGCACATGAGAGCAATCCGGGCCAATTTCTCCCGTTTGATGGGGTCTATGTGTAAAAATTTTGACTTTTTTGAGTGCAGGTGCAAATCTGCTGGAAAAGCCTGTGGAAGTTTCACGGCGTTCGTACGATATTTGGCGACGCAAAAATGAGCGATTTCCCAGCTCGATGGAATTCGGAGCGAGAGAAACGATGCCCCGTAACGCACATGAGAGCAATCCCGGCCAATTTCTCCCGTTTGATGGGGTCTATGTGTACAAATTTTGACTTTTTTGAGTGCACGTGCCAATCTGCTGGAAAAGCCTGTGGAAGTTTCACGGCGTTCGTACGATATTTGGCGACGCAAAAATGAGCGATTTCCCAGCTCGATGGAATTCGGCGCGAGAGAAACGATGCCCCGTAACGCACATGAGAGCAATCCCGGCCAATTTCTCCCGTTTGATGGGGTCTATGTGTAAAAATTTTGACTTTTTTGAGTGCACGTGCAAATCTGCTGAAAAAGCCTGTGGAAGTTTCACGGCGTTCGTACGATATTTGGCGACGCAAAAATGAGCGATTTCCCAGCTCGATGGAATTCGGCGCGAGAGAAACGATGCCCCGTAACGCACATGAGAGCAATCCCGGCCAATTTCTCCCGTTTGATGGGGTCTATGTGTAAAAATTTTGACTTTTTTGAGTGCACGTGCAAATCTGCTGAAAAAGCCTGTGGAAGTTTCACGGCGTTCGTACGATATTTGGCGACGCAAAAATGAGCGATTTCCCAGCTCGATGGAATTCGGAGCGAGAGAAACGATGCCCCGTAACGCACATGAGAGCAATCCCGGCCAATTTCTCCCGTTTGATGGGGTCTATGTGTAAAAATTTTGACTTTTTTGAGTGCACGTGCAAATCTGCTGAAAAAGCCTGTGGAAGTTTCACGGCGTTCGTACGATATTTGGCGACGCAAAAATGAGCGATTTCCCAGCTCGAGAGAATTCGGCGCGAGAGAAACGATGCCCCGTAACGCACATGAGAGCAATCCGGGCCAATTTCTCCCGTTTGATGGGGTCTATGTGTAAAAATTTTGACTTTTTTGAGTGCACGTGCAAATCTGCTGGAAAAGCCTGTGGAAGTTTCACGGCGTTCGTACGATATTTGGCGACGCAAAAATGAGCGATTTCCCAGCTCGATGGAATTCGGCGCGACAGAAACGATGCCCCGTAACGCACATGAGAGCAATCCGGGCCAATTTCTCCCGTTTGATGGGGTCTATGTGTAAAAATTTTGACTTTTTTGAGTGCAGGTGCAAATCTGCTGAAAAAGCCTGTGGAAGTTTCACGGCGTTCGTACGATATTTGGCGACGCAAAAATGAGCGATTTCCCAGCTCGAGAGAATTCGGCGCGAGAGAAACGATGCCCCGTAACGCACATGAGAGCAATCCGGGCCAATTTCTCCCGTTTGATGGGGTCTATGTGTACAAATTTTGACTTTTTTGAGTGCACGTGCAAATCTGCTGAAAAAGCCTGTGGAAGTTTCACGGCGTTCGTACGATATTTGGCGACGCAAAAATGAGCGATTTCCCAGCTCGATGGAATTCGGCGCGACAGAAACGATGCCCCGTAACGCACATGAGAGCAATCCGGGCCAATTTCTCCCGTTTGATGGGGTCTATGTGTAAAAATTTTGACTTTTTTGAGTGCACGTGCAAATCTGCTGGAAAAGCCTGTGGAAGTTTCACGGCGTTCGTACGATATTTGGCGACGCAAAAATTAGCGATTTCCCAGCTCGATGGAATTCGGCGCGACAGAAACGATGCCCCGTAACGCACATGAGAGCAATCCGGGCCAATTTCTCCCGTTTGATGGGGTCTATGTGTAAAAATTTTGACTTTTTTGAGTGCAGGTGCAAATCTGCTGAAAAAGCCTGTGGAAGTTTCACGGCGTTCGTACGATATTTGGCGACGCAAAAATGAGCGATTTCCCAGCTCGAGAGAATTCGGCGCGAGAGAAACGATGCCCCGTAACGCACATGAGAGCAATCCGGGCCAATTTCTCCCGTTTGATGGGGTCTATGTGTACAAATTTTGACTTTTTTGAGTGCACGTGCAAATCTGCTGAAAAAGCCTGTGGAAGTTTCACGGCGTTCGTACGATATTTGGCGACGCAAAAATGAGCGATTTCCCAGCTCGATGGAATTCGGCGCGACAGAAACGATGCCCCGTAACGCACATGAGAGCAATCCGGGCCAATTTCTCCCGTTTGATGGGGTCTATGTGTAAAAATTTTGACTTTTTTGAGTGCACGTGCAAATCTGCTGAAAAAGCCTGTGGAAGTTTCACGGCGTTCGTACGATATTTGGCGACGCAAAAATGAGCGATTTCCCAGCTCGAGAGAATTCGGCGCGAGAGAAACGATGCCCCGTAACGCACATGAGAGCAATCCGGGCCAATTTCTCCCGTTTGATGGGGTCTATGTGTAAAAATTTTGACTTTTTTGAGTGCAGGTGCAAATCTGCTGAAAAAGCCTGTGGAAGTTTCACGGCGTTCGTACGATATTTGGCGACGCAAAAATGAGCGATTTCCCAGCTCGATGGAATTCGGCGCGAGAGAAACGATGCCCCGTAACGCACATGAGAGCAATCCGGGCCAATTTCTCCCGTTTGATGGGGTCTATGTGTAAAAATTTTGACTTTTTTGAGTGCAGGTGCAAATCTGCTGAAAAAGCCTGTGGAAGTTTCACGGCGTTCGTACGATATTTGGCGACGCAAAAATGAGCGATTTCCCAGCTCGAGAGAATTCGGCGCGAGAGAAACGATGCCCCGTAACGCACATGAGAGCAATCCGGGCCAATTTCTCCCGTTTGATGGGGTCTATGTGTAAAAATTTTGACTTTTTTGAGTGCAGGTGCAAATCTGCTGGAAAAGCCTGTGGAAGTTTCATCCGACGAAAAAAGCACGTTCTCGAGAAAGCAGGAGAGCTAAGTCATTCACAAATTAGCTGGATTTGGCTTGTGGTTCGTTTCCCAAGTAACAGAGCGGCATCAACCTTTAAGTGCACGCCAGTACATCCCCGTGGGATACAGGGGGTCTCGGCGGACTTTGCTCGGGGGAAAAACGTCGAGGTGAGCCGCCTGGCCATGCTGTTCATGGGTCTCTCCTTTTTAAGTTTCGCCTGCCAATTTATTTTCTCTAGCGGTTTTATACACTAACACTCGATGTTTTGGGAAAGGAATACAATTGTTCAAAAAACGTCTTCGCAATTCATGTCGTTAGATTGCTAATGAAAATTCGTAAAAAAACGTACACGCCATACATGTTCTTTGCTTCCCTCTCGATACAAGTGAAGGGGAAAAACAGCCTTAACGGTTGCTAAAAAAATCGCCCTTTACATATACATAGGTCGTCTTCCCCTCTCGACAACGGAGACAAGTAACCCACGCCAGGCACTGTCAGTAACTGCCATAGATCTGCTTTAAAATGCCCATTCGTCTTGCGTCGCTCACGTTCCCGGAGCTTTGGGTAATGTCTGAGGCCTATCCCCGCTAATTTCTACCGTTTGTCGGTAGCTGTCTGTAAAAATATAGCATACACCAAAACGAGAAAATATTTCCATCGCACCTGCACAAGTGTATGGACGATGGCAATCTTCATGCGATGCATAAGTGGTGTGTGTCAGCAGGTTTTGTTTCCCAAGTTTTCCGTGAATGAGCGAGTATCTTGAGCTGTGTGACTCAGCCCGAGGGAGCCTCTTCTCCTCCAGAGTGTGTGGGGAAGGCTGTCCCCTTGGGTTGGTGCTGCACGGGTTCGCTGCGCTGTTTGGTCTTGTGCCAAGGAAGGCTGCCAACTGTGCAAGAATTTTAGGGTTGGTTTCAATTGCCGTTGCCGGTCCATAGAGTAGCGAGCATTGTAAGGCCGCTCTAGAGGTTTGCAGGCATGTGGGGTCGACCCCTGCTCCTTCCCTCCCCACCCCACGTAGGGTGTGTGTGGTGCGCTTACAGCTGCCTCAAAGTGGCTGGCCTT
>NC_136110.1:17665809-17680809 GCF_965212315.1 Lampetra planeri
GGAGAAATTGGCCCGGATTGCTCTCATGTGCGTTACGGGGCATCGTTTCTCTCGCGCCGAATTCTCTCGAGCTGGGAAATCGCTCATTTTTGCGTCGCCAAATATCGTACGAACGCCGTGAAACTTCCACAGGCTTTTTCAGCAGATTTGCACGTGCACTCAAAAAAGTCAAAATTTTTACACATAGACCCCATCAAACGGGAGAAATTGGCCCGGATTGCTCTCATGTGCGTTACGGGGCATCGTTTCTCTCGCGCCGAATTCCATCGAGCTGGGAAATCGCTCATTTTTGCGTCGCCAAATATCGTACGAACGCCGTGAAACTTCCACAGGCTTTTTCAGCAGATTTGCACCTGCACTCAAAAAAGTCAAAATTTTTACACATAGACCCCATCAAACGGGAGAAATTGGCCCGGATTGCTCTCATGTGCGTTACGGGGCATCGTTTCTCTCGCGCCGAATTCTCTCGAGCTGGGAAATCGCTCATTTTTGCGTCGCCAAATATCGTACGAACGCCGTGAAACTTCCACAGGCTTTTTCAGCAGATTTGCACGTGCACTCAAAAAAGTCAAAATTTTTACACATAGACCCCATCAAACGGGAGAAATTGGCCCGGATTGCTCTCATGTGCGTTACGGGGCATCGTTTCTGTCGCGCCGAATTCCATCGAGCTGGGAAATCGCTCATTTTTGCGTCGCCAAATATCGTACGAACGCCGTGAAACTTCCACAGGCTTTTTCAGCAGATTTGCACGTGCACTCAAAAAAGTCAAAATTTGTACACATAGACCCCATCAAACGGGAGAAATTGGCCCGGATTGCTCTCATGTGCGTTACGGGGCATCGTTTCTCTCGCGCCGAATTCTCTCGAGCTGGGAAATCGCTCATTTTTGCGTCGCCAAATATCGTACGAACGCCGTGAAACTTCCACAGGCTTTTTCAGCAGATTTGCACGTGCACTCAAAAAAGTCAAAATTTTTACACATAGACCCCATCAAACGGGAGAAATTGGCCGGGATTGCTCTCATGTGCGTTACGGGGCATCGTTTCTCTCGCGCCGAATTCCATCGAGCTGGGAAATCGCTCATTTTTGCGTCGCCAAATATCGTACGAACGCCGTGAAACTTCCACAGGCTTTTCCAGCAGATTTGCACGTGCACTCAAAAAAGTCAAAATTTTTACACATAGACCCCATCAAACGGGAGAAATTGGCCCGGATTGCTCTCATGTGCGTTACGGGGCATCGTTTCTCTCGCGCCGAATTCTCTCGAGCTGGGAAATCGCTCATTTTTGCGTCGCCAAATATCGTACGAACGCCGTGAAACTTCCACAGGCTTTTTCAGCAGATTTGCACCTGCACTCAAAAAAGTCAAAATTTTTACACATAGACCCCATCAAACGGGAGAAATTGGCCCGGATTGCTCTCATGTGCGTTACGGGGCATCGTTTCTCTCGCTCCGAATTCCATCGAGCTTGGAAATCGCTCATTTTTGCGTCGCCAAATATCGTACGAACGCCGTGAAACTTCCACAGGCTTTTCCAGCAGATTTGCACCTGCACTCAAAAAAGTCAAAATTTTTACACATAGACCCCATCAAACGGGAGAAATTGGCCCGGATTGCTCTCATGTGCGTTACGGGGCATCGTTTCTCTCGCGCCGAATTCTCTCGAGCTGGGAAATCGCTCATTTTTGCGTCGCCAAATATCGTACGAACGCCGTGAAACTTCCACAGGCTTTTTCAGCAGATTTGCACCTGCACTCAAAAAAGTCAAAATTTGTACACATAGACCCCATCAAACGGGAGAAATTGGCCGGGATTGCTCTCATGTGCGTTACGGGGCATCGTTTCTCTCGCTCCGAATTCCATCGAGCTGGGAAATCGCTCATTTTTGCGTCGCCAAATATCGTACGAACGCCGTGAAACTTCCACAGGCTTTTTCAGCAGATTTGCACGTGCACTCAAAAAAGTCAAAATTTGTACACATAGACCCCATCAAACGGGAGAAATTGGCCGGGATTGCTCTCATGTGCGTTACGGGGCATCGTTTCTCTCGCGCCGAATTCCATCGAGCTGGGAAATCGCTCATTTTTGCGTCGCCAAATATCGTACGAACGCCGTGAAACTTCCACAGGCTTTTCCAGCAGATTTGCACGTGCACTCAAAAAAGTCAAAATTTTTACACATAGACCCCATCAAACGGGAGAAATTGGCCCGGATTGCTCTCATGTGCGTTACGGGGCATCGTTTCTCTCGCGCCGAATTCTCTCGAGCTGGGAAATCGCTCATTTTTGCGTCGCCAAATATCGTACGAACGCCGTGAAACTTCCACAGGCTTTTTCAGCAGATTTGCACCTGCACTCAAAAAAGTCAAAATTTTTACACATAGACCCCATCAAACGGGAGAAATTGGCCCGGATTGCTCTCATGTGCGTTACGGGGCATCGTTTCTCTCGCTCCGAATTCCATCGAGCTTGGAAATCGCTCATTTTTGCGTCGCCAAATATCGTACGAACGCCGTGAAACTTCCACAGGCTTTTCCAGCAGATTTGCACCTGCACTCAAAAAAGTCAAAATTTTTACACATAGACCCCATCAAACGGGAGAAATTGGCCCGGATTGCTCTCATGTGCGTTACGGGGCATCGTTTCTGTCGCGCCGAATTCCATCGAGCTGGGAAATCGCTCATTTTTGCGTCGCCAAATATCGTACGAACGCCGTGAAACTTCCACAGGCTTTTCCAGCAGATTTGCACGTGCACTCAAAAAAGTCAAAATTTTTACACATAGACCCCATCAAACGGGAGAAATTGGCCCGGATTGCTCTCATGTGCGTTACGGGGCATCGTTTCTCTCGCGCCGAATTCTCTCGAGCTGGGAAATCGCTCATTTTTGCGTCGCCAAATATCGTACGAACGCCGTGAAACTTCCACAGGCTTTTTCAGCAGATTTGCACCTGCACTCAAAAAAGTCAAAATTTTTACACATAGACCCCATCAAACGGGAGAAATTGGCCCGGATTGCTCTCATGTGCGTTACGGGGCATCGTTTCTCTCGCTCCGAATTCCATCGAGCTTGGAAATCGCTCATTTTTGCGTCGCCAAATATCGTACGAACGCCGTGAAACTTCCACAGGCTTTTCCAGCAGATTTGCACCTGCACTCAAAAAAGTCAAAATTTTTACACATAGACCCCATCAAACGGGAGAAATTGGCCGGGATTGCTCTCATGTGCGTTACGGGGCATCGTTTCTCTCGCTCCGAATTCCATCGAGCTGGGAAATCGCTCATTTTTGCGTCGCCAAATATCGTACGAACGCCGTGAAACTTCCACAGGCTTTTTCAGCAGATTTGCACGTGCACTCAAAAAAGTCAAAATTTGTACACATAGACCCCATCAAACGGGAGAAATTGGCCGGGATTGCTCTCATGTGCGTTACGGGGCATCGTTTCTCTCGCGCCGAATTCCATCGAGCTGGGAAATCGCTCATTTTTGCGTCGCCAAATATCGTACGAACGCCGTGAAACTTCCACAGGCTTTTTCAGCAGATTTGCACGTGCACTCAAAAAAGTCAAAATTTTTACACATAGACCCCATCAAACGGGAGAAATTGGCCGGGATTGCTCTCATGTGCGTTACGGGGCATCGTTTCTCTCGCTCCGAATTCCATCGAGCTGGGAAATCGCTCATTTTTGCGTCGCCAAATATCGTACGAACGCCGTGAAACTTCCACAGGCTTTTTCAGCAGATTTGCACGTGCACTCAAAAAAGTCAAAATTTTTACACATAGACCCCATCAAACGGGAGAAATTGGCCGGGATTGCTCTCATGTGCGTTACGGGGCATCGTTTCTCTCGCGCCGAATTCCATCGAGCTGGGAAATCGCTCATTTTTGCGTCGCCAAATATCGTACGAACGCCGTGAAACTTCCACAGGCTTTTCCAGCAGATTGGCACGTGCACTCAAAAAAGTCAAAATTTGTACACATAGACCCCATCAAACGGGAGAAATTGGCCGGGATTGCTCTCATGTGCGTTACGGGGCATCGTTTCTCTCGCTCCGAATTCCATCGAGCTGGGAAATCGCTCATTTTTGCGTCGCCAAATATCGTACGAACGCCGTGAAACTTCCACAGGCTTTTCCAGCAGATTTGCACCTGCACTCAAAAAAGTCAAAATTTTTACACATAGACCCCATCAAACGGGAGAAATTGGCCCGGATTGCTCTCATGTGCGTTACGGGGCATCGTTTCTCTCGCGCCGAATTCTCTCGAGCTGGGAAATCGCTCATTTTTGCGTCGCCAAATATCGTACGAACGCCGTGAAACTTCCACAGGCTTTTTCAGCAGATTTGCACCTGCACTCAAAAAAGTCAAAATTTTTACACATAGACCCCATCAAACGGGAGAAATTGGCCCGGATTGCTCTCATGTGCGTTACGGGGCATCGTTTCTCTCGCGCCGAATTCCATCGAGCTGGGAAATCGCTCATTTTTGCGTCGCCAAATATCGTACGAACGCCGTGAAACTTCCACAGGCTTTTTCAGCAGATTTGCACGTGCACTCAAAAAAGTCAAAATTTTTACACATAGACCCCATCAAACGGGAGAAATTGGCCCGGATTGCTCTCATGTGCGTTACGGGGCATCGTTTCTCTCGCGCCGAATTCTCTCGAGCTGGGAAATCGCTCATTTTTGCGTCGCCAAATATCGTACGAACGCCGTGAAACTTCCACAGGCTTTTTCAGCAGATTTGCACGTGCACTCAAAAAAGTCAAAATTTGTACACATAGACCCCATCAAACGGGAGAAATTGGCCGGGATTGCTCTCATGTGCGTTACGGGGCATCGTTTCTCTCGCTCCGAATTCCATCGAGCTGGGAAATCGCTCATTTTTGCGTCGCCAAATATCGTACGAACGCCGTGAAACTTCCACAGGCTTTTTCAGCAGATTTGCACGTGCACTCAAAAAAGTCAAAATTTTTACACATAGACCCCATCAAACGGGAGAAATTGGCCGGGATTGCTCTCATGTGCGTTACGGGGCATCGTTTCTCTCGCGCCGAATTCCATCGAGCTGGGAAATTGCTCATTTTTGCGTCGCCAAATATCGTACGAACGCCGTGAAACTTCCACAGGCTTTTCCAGCAGATTTGCACGTGCACTCAAAAAAGTCAAAATTTTTACACATAGACCCCATCAAACGGGAGAAATTGGCCCGGATTGCTCTCATGTGCGTTACGGGGCATCGTTTCTCTCGCGCCGAATTCTCTCGAGCTGGGAAATCGCTCATTTTTGCGTCGCCAAATATCGTACGAACGCCGTGAAACTTCCACAGGCTTTTTCAGCAGATTTGCACCTGCACTCCAAAAAGTCAAAATTTTTACACATAGACCCCATCAAACGGGAGAAATTGGCCCGGATTGCTCTCATGTGCGTTACGGGGCATCGTTTCTCTCGCTCCGAATTCCATCGAGCTTGGAAATCGCTCATTTTTGCGTCGCCAAATATCGTACGAACGCCGTGAAACTTCCACAGGCTTTTCCAGCAGATTTGCACCTGCACTCAAAAAAGTCAAAATTTTTACACATAGACCCCATCAAACGGGAGAAATTGGCCCGGATTGCTCTCATGTGCGTTACGGGGCATCGTTTCTGTCGCGCCGAATTCCATCGAGCTGGGAAATCGCTCATTTTTGCGTCGCCAAATATCGTACGAACGCCGTGAAACTTCCACAGGCTTTTCCAGCAGATTGGCACGTGCACTCAAAAAAGTCAAAATTTGTACACATAGACCCCATCAAACGGGAGAAATTGGCCGGGATTGCTCTCATGTGCGTTACGGGGCATCGTTTCTCTCGCTCCGAATTCCATCGAGCTGGGAAATCGCTCATTTTTGCGTCGCCAAATATCGTACGAACGCCGTGAAACTTCCACAGGCTTTTTCAGCAGATTTGCACGTGCACTCAAAAAAGTCAAAATTTGTACACATAGACCCCATCAAACGGGAGAAATTGGCCCGGATTGCTCTCATGTGCGTTACGGGGCATCGTTTCTCTCGCGCCGAATTCCATCGAGCTGGGAAATCGCTCATTTTTGCGTCGCCAAATATCGTACGAACGCCGTGAAACTTCCACAGGCTTTTCCAGCAGATTTGCACCTGCACTCAAAAAAGTCAAAATTTTTACACATAGACCCCATCAAACGGGAGAAATTGGCCCGGATTGCTCTCATGTGCGTTACGGGGCATCGTTTCTCTCGCGCCGAATTCTCTCGAGCTGGGAAATCGCTCATTTTTGCGTCGCCAAATATCGTACGAACGCCGTGAAACTTCCACAGGCTTTTTCAGCAGATTTGCACCTGCACTCAAAAAAGTCAAAATTTTTACACATAGACCCCATCAAACGGGAGAAATTGGCCCGGATTGCTCTCATGTGCGTTACGGGGCATCGTTTCTCTCGCGCCGAATTCCATCGAGCTGGGAAATCGCTCATTTTTGCGTCGCCAAATATCGTACGAACGCCGTGAAACTTCCACAGGCTTTTTCAGCAGATTTGCACGTGCACTCAAAAAAGTCAAAATTTTTACACATAGACCCCATCAAACGGGAGAAATTGGCCCGGATTGCTCTCATGTGCGTTACGGGGCATCGTTTCTCTCGCGCCGAATTCTCTCGAGCTGGGAAATCGCTCATTTTTGCGTCGCCAAATATCGTACGAACGCCGTGAAACTTCCACAGGCTTTTTCAGCAGATTTGCACGTGCACTCAAAAAAGTCAAAATTTGTACACATAGACCCCATCAAACGGGAGAAATTGGCCGGGATTGCTCTCATGTGCGTTACGGGGCATCGTTTCTCTCGCTCCGAATTCCATCGAGCTGGGAAATCGCTCATTTTTGCGTCGCCAAATATCGTACGAACGCCGTGAAACTTCCACAGGCTTTTTCAGCAGATTTGCACGTGCACTCAAAAAAGTCAAAATTTTTACACATAGACCCCATCAAACGGGAGAAATTGGCCGGGATTGCTCTCATGTGCGTTACGGGGCATCGTTTCTCTCGCGCCGAATTCCATCGAGCTGGGAAATCGCTCATTTTTGCGTCGCCAAATATCGTACGAACGCCGTGAAACTTCCACAGGCTTTTCCAGCAGATTTGCACCTGCACTCAAAAAAGTCAAAATTTTTACACATAGACCCCATCAAACGGGAGAAATTGGCCCGGATTGCTCTCATGTGCGTTACGGGGCATCGTTTCTCTCGCTCCGAATTCCATCGAGCTTGGAAATCGCTCATTTTTGCGTCGCCAAATATCGTACGAACGCCGTGAAACTTCCACAGGCTTTTCCAGCAGATTTGCACCTGCACTCAAAAAAGTCAAAATTTTTACACATAGACCCCATCAAACGGGAGAAATTGGCCCGGATTGCTCTCATGTGCGTTACGGGGCATCGTTTCTCTCGCGCCGAATTCTCTCGAGCTGGGAAATCGCTCATTTTTGCGTCGCCAAATATCGTACGAACGCCGTGAAACTTCCACAGGCTTTTTCAGCAGATTTGCACCTGCACTCAAAAAAGTCAAAATTTGTACACATAGACCCCATCAAACGGGAGAAATTGGCCCGGATTGCTCTCATGTGCGTTACGGGGCATCGTTTCTCTCGCTCCGAATTCCATCGAGCTTGGAAATCGCTCATTTTTGCGTCGCCAAATATCGTACGAACGCCGTGAAACTTCCACAGGCTTTTCCAGCAGATTTGCACCTGCACTCAAAAAAGTCAAAATTTTTACACATAGACCCCATCAAACGGGAGAAATTGGCCCGGATTGCTCTCATGTGCGTTACGGGGCATCGTTTCTGTCGCGCCGAATTCCATCGAGCTGGGAAATCGCTCATTTTTGCGTCGCCAAATATCGTACGAACGCCGTGAAACTTCCACAGGCTTTTCCAGCAGATTGGCACGTGCACTCAAAAAAGTCAAAATTTGTACACATAGACCCCATCAAACGGGAGAAATTGGCCGGGATTGCTCTCATGTGCGTTACGGGGCATCGTTTCTCTCGCTCCGAATTCCATCGAGCTGGGAAATCGCTCATTTTTGCGTCGCCAAATATCGTACGAACGCCGTGAAACTTCCACAGGCTTTTTCAGCAGATTTGCACCTGCACTCAAAAAAGTCAAAATTTTTACACATAGACCCCATCAAACGGGAGAAATTGGCCCGGATTGCTCTCATGTGCGTTACGGGGCATCGTTTCTCTCGCGCCGAATTCCATCGAGCTGGGAAATCGCTCATTTTTGCGTCGCCAAATATCGTACGAACGCCGTGAAACTTCCACAGGCTTTTTCAGCAGATTTGCACGTGCACTCAAAAAAGTCAAAATTTGTACACATAGACCCCATCAAACGGGAGAAATTGGCCCGGATTGCTCTCATGTGCGTTACGGGGCATCGTTTCTCTCGCGCCGAATTCTCTCGAGCTGGGAAATCGCTCATTTTTGCGTCGCCAAATATCGTACGAACGCCGTGAAACTTCCACAGGCTTTTTCAGCAGATTTGCACGTGCACTCAAAAAAGTCAAAATTTGTACACATAGACCCCATCAAACGGGAGAAATTGGCCGGGATTGCTCTCATGTGCGTTACGGGGCATCGTTTCTCTCGCTCCGAATTCCATCGAGCTGGGAAATCGCTCATTTTTGCGTCGCCAAATATCGTACGAACGCCGTGAAACTTCCACAGGCTTTTTCAGCAGATTTGCACGTGCACTCAAAAAAGTCAAAATTTTTACACATAGACCCCATCAAACGGGAGAAATTGGCCGGGATTGCTCTCATGTGCGTTACGGGGCATCGTTTCTCTCGCGCCGAATTCCATCGAGCTGGGAAATCGCTCATTTTTGCGTCGCCAAATATCGTACGAACGCCGTGAAACTTCCACAGGCTTTTCCAGCAGATTTGCACCTGCACTCAAAAAAGTCAAAATTTTTACACATAGACCCCATCAAACGGGAGAAATTGGCCCGGATTGCTCTCATGTGCGTTACGGGGCATCGTTTCTCTCGCTCCGAATTCCATCGAGCTTGGAAATCGCTCATTTTTGCGTCGCCAAATATCGTACGAACGCCGTGAAACTTCCACAGGCTTTTCCAGCAGATTTGCACCTGCACTCAAAAAAGTCAAAATTTTTACACATAGACCCCATCAAACGGGAGAAATTGGCCCGGATTGCTCTCATGTGCGTTACGGGGCATCGTTTCTCTCGCGCCGAATTCTCTCGAGCTGGGAAATCGCTCATTTTTGCGTCGCCAAATATCGTACGAACGCCGTGAAACTTCCACAGGCTTTTTCAGCAGATTTGCACCTGCACTCAAAAAAGTCAAAATTTGTACACATAGACCCCATCAAACGGGAGAAATTGGCCGGGATTGCTCTCATGTGCGTTACGGGGCATCGTTTCTCTCGCTCCGAATTCCATCGAGCTGGGAAATCGCTCATTTTTGCGTCGCCAAATATCGTACGAACGCCGTGAAACTTCCACAGGCTTTTTCAGCAGATTTGCACGTGCACTCAAAAAAGTCAAAATTTGTACACATAGACCCCATCAAACGGGAGAAATTGGCCGGGATTGCTCTCATGTGCGTTACGGGGCATCGTTTCTCTCGCGCCGAATTCCATCGAGCTGGGAAATCGCTCATTTTTGCGTCGCCAAATATCGTACGAACGCCGTGAAACT
The DNA here is from genome assembly GCF_965212315.1 of Lampetra planeri. Lineage (NCBI taxonomy): Eukaryota > Metazoa > Chordata > Hyperoartia > Petromyzontiformes > Petromyzontidae > Lampetra > Lampetra planeri. The sequence goes on from NC_136110.1 coordinate 17,675,535, forward strand.
TCCACAGGCTTTTCCAGCAGATTTGCACGTGCACTCAAAAAAGTCAAAATTTTTACACATAGACCCCATCAAACGGGAGAAATTGGCCCGGATTGCTCTCATGTGCGTTACGGGGCATCGTTTCTCTCGCGCCGAATTCTCTCGAGCTGGGAAATCGCTCATTTTTGCGTCGCCAAATATCGTACGAACGCCGTGAAACTTCCACAGGCTTTTCCAGCAGATTTGCACGTGCACTCAAAAAAGTCAAAATTTTTACACATAGACCCCATCAAACGGGAGAAATTGGCCGGGATTGCTCTCATGTGCGTTACGGGGCATCGTTTCTCTCGCTCCGAATTCCATCGAGCTGGGAAATCGCTCATTTTTGCGTCGCCAAATATCGTACGAACGCCGTGAAACTTCCACAGGCTTTTTCAGCAGATTTGCACGTGCACTCAAAAAAGTCAAAATTTTTACACATAGACCCCATCAAACGGGAGAAATTGGCCGGGATTGCTCTCATGTGCGTTACGGGGCATCGTTTCTCTCGCGCCGAATTCCATCGAGCTGGGAAATCGCTCATTTTTGCGTCGCCAAATATCGTACGAACGCCGTGAAACTTCCACAGGCTTTTCCAGCAGATTGGCACGTGCACTCAAAAAAGTCAAAATTTGTACACATAGACCCCATCAAACGGGAGAAATTGGCCGGGATTGCTCTCATGTGCGTTACGGGGCATCGTTTCTCTCGCTCCGAATTCCATCGAGCTGGGAAATCGCTCATTTTTGCGTCGCCAAATATCGTACGAACGCCGTGAAACTTCCACAGGCTTTTCCAGCAGATTTGCACCTGCACTCAAAAAAGTCAAAATTTTTACACATAGACCCCATCAAACGGGAGAAATTGGCCCGGATTGCTCTCATGTGCGTTACGGGGCATCGTTTCTCTCGCGCCGAATTCTCTCGAGCTGGGAAATCGCTCATTTTTGCGTCGCCAAATATCGTACGAACGCCGTGAAACTTCCACAGGCTTTTTCAGCAGATTTGCACCTGCACTCAAAAAAGTCAAAATTTTTACACATAGACCCCATCAAACGGGAGAAATTGGCCCGGATTGCTCTCATGTGCGTTACGGGGCATCGTTTCTCTCGCGCCGAATTCCATCGAGCTGGGAAATCGCTCATTTTTGCGTCGCCAAATATCGTACGAACGCCGTGAAACTTCCACAGGCTTTTTCAGCAGATTTGCACGTGCACTCAAAAAAGTCAAAATTTGTACACATAGACCCCATCAAACGGGAGAAATTGGCCCGGATTGCTCTCATGTGCGTTACGGGGCATCGTTTCTCTCGCGCCGAATTCTCTCGAGCTGGGAAATCGCTCATTTTTGCGTCGCCAAATATCGTACGAACGCCGTGAAACTTCCACAGGCTTTTTCAGCAGATTTGCACCTGCACTCAAAAAAGTCAAAATTTTTACACATAGACCCCATCAAACGGGAGAAATTGGCCCGGATTGCTCTCATGTGCGTTACGGGGCATCGTTTCTGTCGCGCCGAATTCCATCGAGCTGGGAAATCGCTCATTTTTGCGTCGCCAAATATCGTACGAACGCCGTGAAACTTCCACAGGCTTTTCCAGCAGATTTGCACGTGCACTCAAAAAAGTCAAAATTTTTACACATAGACCCCATCAAACGGGAGAAATTGGCCCGGATTGCTCTCATGTGCGTTACGGGGCATCGTTTCTCTCGCGCCGAATTCTCTCGAGCTGGGAAATCGCTCATTTTTGCGTCGCCAAATATCGTACGAACGCCGTGAAACTTCCACAGGCTTTTTCAGCAGATTTGCACGTGCACTCAAAAAAGTCAAAATTTTTACACATAGACCCCATCAAACGGGAGAAATTGGCCGGGATTGCTCTCATGTGCGTTACGGGGCATCGTTTCTCTCGCTCCGAATTCCATCGAGCTGGGAAATCGCTCATTTTTGCGTCGCCAAATATCGTACGAACGCCGTGAAACTTCCACAGGCTTTTTCAGCAGATTTGCACGTGCACTCAAAAAAGTCAAAATTTTTACACATAGACCCCATCAAACGGGAGAAATTGGCCGGGATTGCTCTCATGTGCGTTACGGGGCATCGTTTCTCTCGCGCCGAATTCCATCGAGCTGGGAAATCGCTCATTTTTGCGTCGCCAAATATCGTACGAACGCCGTGAAACTTCCACAGGCTTTTTCAGCAGATTGGCACGTGCACTCAAAAAAGTCAAAATTTGTACACATAGACCCCATCAAACGGGAGAGAAATTGGCCGGGATTGCTCTCATGTGCGTTACGGGGCATCGTTTCTCTCGCTCCGAATTCCATCGAGCTGGGAAATCGCTCATTTTTGCGTCGCCAAATATCGTACGAACGCCGTGAAACTTCCACAGGCTTTTCCAGCAGATTTGCACCTGCACTCAAAAAAGTCAAAATTTTTACACATAGACCCCATCAAACGGGAGAAATTGGCCCGGATTGCTCTCATGTGCGTTACGGGGCATCGTTTCTCTCGCGCCGAATTCTCTCGAGCTGGGAAATCGCTCATTTTTGCGTCGCCAAATATCGTACGAACGCCGTGAAACTTCCACAGGCTTTTTCAGCAGATTTGCACGTGCACTCAAAAAAGTCAAAATTTTTACACATAGACCCCATCAAACGGGAGAAATTGGCCCGGATTGCTCTCATGTGCGTTACGGGGCATCGTTTCTGTCGCGCCGAATTCCATCGAGCTGGGAAATCGCTCATTTTTGCGTCGCCAAATATCGTACGAACGCCGTGAAACTTCCACAGGCTTTTTCAGCAGATTTGCACGTGCACTCAAAAAAGTCAAAATTTGTACACATAGACCCCATCAAACGGGAGAAATTGGCCCGGATTGCTCTCATGTGCGTTACGGGGCATCGTTTCTCTCGCGCCGAATTCTCTCGAGCTGGGAAATCGCTCATTTTTGCGTCGCCAAATATCGTACGAACGCCGTGAAACTTCCACAGGCTTTTTCAGCAGATTTGCACGTGCACTCAAAAAAGTCAAAATTTTTACACATAGACCCCATCAAACGGGAGAAATTGGCCCGGATTGCTCTCATGTGCGTTACGGGGCATCGTTTCTGTCGCGCCGAATTCCATCGAGCTGGGAAATCGCTCATTTTTGCGTCGCCAAATATCGTACGAACGCCGTGAAACTTCCACAGGCTTTTCCAGCAGATTTGCACGTGCACTCAAAAAAGTCAAAATTTTTACACATAGACCCCATCAAACGGGAGAAATTGGCCGGGATTGCTCTCATGTGCGTTACGGGGCATCGTTTCTCTCGCGCCGAATTCCATCGAGCTGGGAAATCGCTCATTTTTGCGTCGCCAAATATCGTACGAACGCCGTGAAACTTCCACAGGCTTTTCCAGCAGATTTGCACGTGCACTCAAAAAAGTCAAAATTTTTACACATAGACCCCATCAAACGGGAGAAATTGGCCCGGATTGCTCTCATGTGCGTTACGGGGCATCGTTTCTCTCGCGCCGAATTCTCTCGAGCTGGGAAATCGCTCATTTTTGCGTCGCCAAATATCGTACGAACGCCGTGAAACTTCCACAGGCTTTTTCAGCAGATTTGCACCTGCACTCCAAAAAGTCAAAATTTTTACACATAGACCCCATCAAACGGGAGAAATTGGCCCGGATTGCTCTCATGTGCGTTACGGGGCATCGTTTCTCTCGCTCCGAATTCCATCGAGCTTGGAAATCGCTCATTTTTGCGTCGCCAAATATCGTACGAACGCCGTGAAACTTCCACAGGCTTTTCCAGCAGATTTGCACCTGCACTCAAAAAAGTCAAAATTTTTACACATAGACCCCATCAAACGGGAGAAATTGGCCCGGATTGCTCTCATGTGCGTTACGGGGCATCGTTTCTGTCGCGCCGAATTCCATCGAGCTGGGAAATCGCTCATTTTTGCGTCGCCAAATATCGTACGAACGCCGTGAAACTTCCACAGGCTTTTCCAGCAGATTGGCACGTGCACTCAAAAAAGTCAAAATTTGTACACATAGACCCCATCAAACGGGAGAAATTGGCCGGGATTGCTCTCATGTGCGTTACGGGGCATCGTTTCTCTCGCTCCGAATTCCATCGAGCTGGGAAATCGCTCATTTTTGCGTCGCCAAATATCGTACGAACGCCGTGAAACTTCCACAGGCTTTTTCAGCAGATTTGCACGTGCACTCAAAAAAGTCAAAATTTGTACACATAGACCCCATCAAACGGGAGAAATTGGCCCGGATTGCTCTCATGTGCGTTACGGGGCATCGTTTCTCTCGCGCCGAATTCCATCGAGCTGGGAAATCGCTCATTTTTGCGTCGCCAAATATCGTACGAACGCCGTGAAACTTCCACAGGCTTTTCCAGCAGATTTGCACCTGCACTCAAAAAAGTCAAAATTTTTACACATAGACCCCATCAAACGGGAGAAATTGGCCCGGATTGCTCTCATGTGCGTTACGGGGCATCGTTTCTCTCGCGCCGAATTCTCTCGAGCTGGGAAATCGCTCATTTTTGCGTCGCCAAATATCGTACGAACGCCGTGAAACTTCCACAGGCTTTTTCAGCAGATTTGCACCTGCACTCAAAAAAGTCAAAATTTTTACACATAGACCCCATCAAACGGGAGAAATTGGCCCGGATTGCTCTCATGTGCGTTACGGGGCATCGTTTCTCTCGCGCCGAATTCCATCGAGCTGGGAAATCGCTCATTTTTGCGTCGCCAAATATCGTACGAACGCCGTGAAACTTCCACAGGCTTTTTCAGCAGATTTGCACGTGCACTCAAAAAAGTCAAAATTTTTACACATAGACCCCATCAAACGGGAGAAATTGGCCCGGATTGCTCTCATGTGCGTTACGGGGCATCGTTTCTCTCGCGCCGAATTCTCTCGAGCTGGGAAATCGCTCATTTTTGCGTCGCCAAATATCGTACGAACGCCGTGAAACTTCCACAGGCTTTTTCAGCAGATTTGCACGTGCACTCAAAAAAGTCAAAATTTGTACACATAGACCCCATCAAACGGGAGAAATTGGCCGGGATTGCTCTCATGTGCGTTACGGGGCATCGTTTCTCTCGCTCCGAATTCCATCGAGCTGGGAAATCGCTCATTTTTGCGTCGCCAAATATCGTACGAACGCCGTGAAACTTCCACAGGCTTTTTCAGCAGATTTGCACGTGCACTCAAAAAAGTCAAAATTTTTACACATAGACCCCATCAAA
>NC_136110.1:17728309-17743901 GCF_965212315.1 Lampetra planeri
ATGAATTGCGAAGACGTTTTTTGAACAATTGTATTCCTTTCCCAAAACATCGAGTGCTAGTGTATAAAACCGCTAGAGAAAATAAATTGGCAGGCGAAACTTAAAAAGGAGAGACCCATGAACAGCATGGCCAGGCGGCTCACCTCGACGTTTTTCCCCCGAGCAAAGTCCGCCGAGACCCCCTGTATCCCACGGGGATGTACTGGCGTGCACTTAAAGGTTGATGCCGCTCTGTTACTTGGGAAACGAACCACAAGCCAAATCCAGCTAATTTGTGAATGACTTAGCTCTCCTGCTTTCTCGAGAACGTGCTTTTTTCGTCGGATGAAACTTCCACAGGCTTTTCCAGCAGATTTGCACCTGCACTCAAAAAAGTCAAAATTTTTACACATAGACCCCATCAAACGGGAGAAATTGGCCCGGATTGCTCTCATGTGCGTTACGGGGCATCGTTTCTCTCGCGCCGAATTCTCTCGAGCTGGGAAATCGCTCATTTTTGCGTCGCCAAATATCGTACGAACGCCGTGAAACTTCCACAGGCTTTTTCAGCAGATTTGCACGTGCACTCAAAAAAGTCAAAATTTTTACACATAGACCCCATCAAACGGGAGAAATTGGCCCGGATTGCTCTCATGTGCGTTACGGGGCATCGTTTCTCTCGCGCCGAATTCCATCGAGCTGGGAAATCGCTCATTTTTGCGTCGCCAAATATCGTACGAACGCCGTGAAACTTCCACAGGCTTTTTCAGCAGATTTGCACCTGCACTCAAAAAAGTCAAAATTTTTACACATAGACCCCATCAAACGGGAGAAATTGGCCCGGATTGCTCTCATGTGCGTTACGGGGCATCGTTTCTCTCGCGCCGAATTCTCTCGAGCTGGGAAATCGCTCATTTTTGCGTCGCCAAATATCGTACGAACGCCGTGAAACTTCCACAGGCTTTTTCAGCAGATTTGCACGTGCACTCAAAAAAGTCAAAATTTTTACACATAGACCCCATCAAACGGGAGAAATTGGCCCGGATTGCTCTCATGTGCGTTACGGGGCATCGTTTCTGTCGCGCCGAATTCCATCGAGCTGGGAAATCGCTCATTTTTGCGTCGCCAAATATCGTACGAACGCCGTGAAACTTCCACAGGCTTTTTCAGCAGATTTGCACGTGCACTCAAAAAAGTCAAAATTTGTACACATAGACCCCATCAAACGGGAGAAATTGGCCCGGATTGCTCTCATGTGCGTTACGGGGCATCGTTTCTCTCGCGCCGAATTCTCTCGAGCTGGGAAATCGCTCATTTTTGCGTCGCCAAATATCGTACGAACGCCGTGAAACTTCCACAGGCTTTTTCAGCAGATTTGCACGTGCACTCAAAAAAGTCAAAATTTTTACACATAGACCCCATCAAACGGGAGAAATTGGCCGGGATTGCTCTCATGTGCGTTACGGGGCATCGTTTCTCTCGCGCCGAATTCCATCGAGCTGGGAAATCGCTCATTTTTGCGTCGCCAAATATCGTACGAACGCCGTGAAACTTCCACAGGCTTTTCCAGCAGATTTGCACGTGCACTCAAAAAAGTCAAAATTTTTACACATAGACCCCATCAAACGGGAGAAATTGGCCCGGATTGCTCTCATGTGCGTTACGGGGCATCGTTTCTCTCGCGCCGAATTCTCTCGAGCTGGGAAATCGCTCATTTTTGCGTCGCCAAATATCGTACGAACGCCGTGAAACTTCCACAGGCTTTTTCAGCAGATTTGCACCTGCACTCAAAAAAGTCAAAATTTTTACACATAGACCCCATCAAACGGGAGAAATTGGCCCGGATTGCTCTCATGTGCGTTACGGGGCATCGTTTCTCTCGCTCCGAATTCCATCGAGCTTGGAAATCGCTCATTTTTGCGTCGCCAAATATCGTACGAACGCCGTGAAACTTCCACAGGCTTTTCCAGCAGATTTGCACCTGCACTCAAAAAAGTCAAAATTTTTACACATAGACCCCATCAAACGGGAGAAATTGGCCCGGATTGCTCTCATGTGCGTTACGGGGCATCGTTTCTCTCGCGCCGAATTCTCTCGAGCTGGGAAATCGCTCATTTTTGCGTCGCCAAATATCGTACGAACGCCGTGAAACTTCCACAGGCTTTTTCAGCAGATTTGCACCTGCACTCAAAAAAGTCAAAATTTGTACACATAGACCCCATCAAACGGGAGAAATTGGCCGGGATTGCTCTCATGTGCGTTACGGGGCATCGTTTCTCTCGCTCCGAATTCCATCGAGCTGGGAAATCGCTCATTTTTGCGTCGCCAAATATCGTACGAACGCCGTGAAACTTCCACAGGCTTTTTCAGCAGATTTGCACGTGCACTCAAAAAAGTCAAAATTTGTACACATAGACCCCATCAAACGGGAGAAATTGGCCGGGATTGCTCTCATGTGCGTTACGGGGCATCGTTTCTCTCGCGCCGAATTCCATCGAGCTGGGAAATCGCTCATTTTTGCGTCGCCAAATATCGTACGAACGCCGTGAAACTTCCACAGGCTTTTCCAGCAGATTTGCACGTGCACTCAAAAAAGTCAAAATTTTTACACATAGACCCCATCAAACGGGAGAAATTGGCCCGGATTGCTCTCATGTGCGTTACGGGGCATCGTTTCTCTCGCGCCGAATTCTCTCGAGCTGGGAAATCGCTCATTTTTGCGTCGCCAAATATCGTACGAACGCCGTGAAACTTCCACAGGCTTTTTCAGCAGATTTGCACCTGCACTCAAAAAAGTCAAAATTTTTACACATAGACCCCATCAAACGGGAGAAATTGGCCCGGATTGCTCTCATGTGCGTTACGGGGCATCGTTTCTCTCGCTCCGAATTCCATCGAGCTTGGAAATCGCTCATTTTTGCGTCGCCAAATATCGTACGAACGCCGTGAAACTTCCACAGGCTTTTCCAGCAGATTTGCACCTGCACTCAAAAAAGTCAAAATTTTTACACATAGACCCCATCAAACGGGAGAAATTGGCCCGGATTGCTCTCATGTGCGTTACGGGGCATCGTTTCTGTCGCGCCGAATTCCATCGAGCTGGGAAATCGCTCATTTTTGCGTCGCCAAATATCGTACGAACGCCGTGAAACTTCCACAGGCTTTTCCAGCAGATTTGCACGTGCACTCAAAAAAGTCAAAATTTTTACACATAGACCCCATCAAACGGGAGAAATTGGCCCGGATTGCTCTCATGTGCGTTACGGGGCATCGTTTCTCTCGCGCCGAATTTTCTCGAGCTGGGAAATCGCTCATTTTTGCGTCGCCAAATATCGTACGAACGCCGTGAAACTTCCACAGGCTTTTTCAGCAGATTTGCACCTGCACTCAAAAAAGTCAAAATTTTTACACATAGACCCCATCAAACGGGAGAAATTGGCCCGGATTGCTCTCATGTGCGTTACGGGGCATCGTTTCTCTCGCTCCGAATTCCATCGAGCTTGGAAATCGCTCATTTTTGCGTCGCCAAATATCGTACGAACGCCGTGAAACTTCCACAGGCTTTTCCAGCAGATTTGCACCTGCACTCAAAAAAGTCAAAATTTTTACACATAGACCCCATCAAACGGGAGAAATTGGCCGGGATTGCTCTCATGTGCGTTACGGGGCATCGTTTCTCTCGCTCCGAATTCCATCGAGCTGGGAAATCGCTCATTTTTGCGTCGCCAAATATCGTACGAACGCCGTGAAACTTCCACAGGCTTTTTCAGCAGATTTGCACGTGCACTCAAAAAAGTCAAAATTTGTACACATAGACCCCATCAAACGGGAGAAATTGGCCGGGATTGCTCTCATGTGCGTTACGGGGCATCGTTTCTCTCGCGCCGAATTCCATCGAGCTGGGAAATCGCTCATTTTTGCGTCGCCAAATATCGTACGAACGCCGTGAAACTTCCACAGGCTTTTTCAGCAGATTTGCACGTGCACTCAAAAAAGTCAAAATTTTTACACATAGACCCCATCAAACGGGAGAAATTGGCCGGGATTGCTCTCATGTGCGTTACGGGGCATCGTTTCTCTCGCTCCGAATTCCATCGAGCTGGGAAATCGCTCATTTTTGCGTCGCCAAATATCGTACGAACGCCGTGAAACTTCCACAGGCTTTTTCAGCAGATTTGCACGTGCACTCAAAAAAGTCAAAATTTTTACACATAGACCCCATCAAACGGGAGAAATTGGCCGGGATTGCTCTCATGTGCGTTACGGGGCATCGTTTCTCTCGCGCCGAATTCCATCGAGCTGGGAAATCGCTCATTTTTGCGTCGCCAAATATCGTACGAACGCCGTGAAACTTCCACAGGCTTTTCCAGCAGATTGGCACGTGCACTCAAAAAAGTCAAAATTTGTACACATAGACCCCATCAAACGGGAGAAATTGGCCGGGATTGCTCTCATGTGCGTTACGGGGCATCGTTTCTCTCGCTCCGAATTCCATCGAGCTGGGAAATCGCTCATTTTTGCGTCGCCAAATATCGTACGAACGCCGTGAAACTTCCACAGGCTTTTCCAGCAGATTTGCACCTGCACTCAAAAAAGTCAAAATTTTTACACATAGACCCCATCAAACGGGAGAAATTGGCCCGGATTGCTCTCATGTGCGTTACGGGGCATCGTTTCTCTCGCGCCGAATTCTCTCGAGCTGGGAAATCGCTCATTTTTGCGTCGCCAAATATCGTACGAACGCCGTGAAACTTCCACAGGCTTTTTCAGCAGATTTGCACCTGCACTCAAAAAAGTCAAAATTTTTACACATAGACCCCATCAAACGGGAGAAATTGGCCCGGATTGCTCTCATGTGCGTTACGGGGCATCGTTTCTCTCGCGCCGAATTCCATCGAGCTGGGAAATCGCTCATTTTTGCGTCGCCAAATATCGTACGAACGCCGTGAAACTTCCACAGGCTTTTTCAGCAGATTTGCACGTGCACTCAAAAAAGTCAAAATTTTTACACATAGACCCCATCAAACGGGAGAAATTGGCCCGGATTGCTCTCATGTGCGTTACGGGGCATCGTTTCTCTCGCGCCGAATTCTCTCGAGCTGGGAAATCGCTCATTTTTGCGTCGCCAAATATCGTACGAACGCCGTGAAACTTCCACAGGCTTTTTCAGCAGATTTGCACGTGCACTCAAAAAAGTCAAAATTTGTACACATAGACCCCATCAAACGGGAGAAATTGGCCGGGATTGCTCTCATGTGCGTTACGGGGCATCGTTTCTCTCGCTCCGAATTCCATCGAGCTGGGAAATCGCTCATTTTTGCGTCGCCAAATATCGTACGAACGCCGTGAAACTTCCACAGGCTTTTTCAGCAGATTTGCACGTGCACTCAAAAAAGTCAAAATTTTTACACATAGACCCCATCAAACGGGAGAAATTGGCCGGGATTGCTCTCATGTGCGTTACGGGGCATCGTTTCTCTCGCGCCGAATTCCATCGAGCTGGGAAATTGCTCATTTTTGCGTCGCCAAATATCGTACGAACGCCGTGAAACTTCCACAGGCTTTTCCAGCAGATTTGCACGTGCACTCAAAAAAGTCAAAATTTTTACACATAGACCCCATCAAACGGGAGAAATTGGCCCGGATTGCTCTCATGTGCGTTACGGGGCATCGTTTCTCTCGCGCCGAATTCTCTCGAGCTGGGAAATCGCTCATTTTTGCGTCGCCAAATATCGTACGAACGCCGTGAAACTTCCACAGGCTTTTTCAGCAGATTTGCACCTGCACTCCAAAAAGTCAAAATTTTTACACATAGACCCCATCAAACGGGAGAAATTGGCCCGGATTGCTCTCATGTGCGTTACGGGGCATCGTTTCTCTCGCTCCGAATTCCATCGAGCTTGGAAATCGCTCATTTTTGCGTCGCCAAATATCGTACGAACGCCGTGAAACTTCCACAGGCTTTTCCAGCAGATTTGCACCTGCACTCAAAAAAGTCAAAATTTTTACACATAGACCCCATCAAACGGGAGAAATTGGCCCGGATTGCTCTCATGTGCGTTACGGGGCATCGTTTCTGTCGCGCCGAATTCCATCGAGCTGGGAAATCGCTCATTTTTGCGTCGCCAAATATCGTACGAACGCCGTGAAACTTCCACAGGCTTTTCCAGCAGATTGGCACGTGCACTCAAAAAAGTCAAAATTTGTACACATAGACCCCATCAAACGGGAGAAATTGGCCGGGATTGCTCTCATGTGCGTTACGGGGCATCGTTTCTCTCGCTCCGAATTCCATCGAGCTGGGAAATCGCTCATTTTTGCGTCGCCAAATATCGTACGAACGCCGTGAAACTTCCACAGGCTTTTTCAGCAGATTTGCACGTGCACTCAAAAAAGTCAAAATTTGTACACATAGACCCCATCAAACGGGAGAAATTGGCCCGGATTGCTCTCATGTGCGTTACGGGGCATCGTTTCTCTCGCGCCGAATTCCATCGAGCTGGGAAATCGCTCATTTTTGCGTCGCCAAATATCGTACGAACGCCGTGAAACTTCCACAGGCTTTTCCAGCAGATTTGCACCTGCACTCAAAAAAGTCAAAATTTTTACACATAGACCCCATCAAACGGGAGAAATTGGCCCGGATTGCTCTCATGTGCGTTACGGGGCATCGTTTCTCTCGCGCCGAATTCTCTCGAGCTGGGAAATCGCTCATTTTTGCGTCGCCAAATATCGTACGAACGCCGTGAAACTTCCACAGGCTTTTTCAGCAGATTTGCACCTGCACTCAAAAAAGTCAAAATTTTTACACATAGACCCCATCAAACGGGAGAAATTGGCCCGGATTGCTCTCATGTGCGTTACGGGGCATCGTTTCTCTCGCGCCGAATTCCATCGAGCTGGGAAATCGCTCATTTTTGCGTCGCCAAATATCGTACGAACGCCGTGAAACTTCCACAGGCTTTTTCAGCAGATTTGCACGTGCACTCAAAAAAGTCAAAATTTTTACACATAGACCCCATCAAACGGGAGAAATTGGCCCGGATTGCTCTCATGTGCGTTACGGGGCATCGTTTCTCTCGCGCCGAATTCTCTCGAGCTGGGAAATCGCTCATTTTTGCGTCGCCAAATATCGTACGAACGCCGTGAAACTTCCACAGGCTTTTTCAGCAGATTTGCACGTGCACTCAAAAAAGTCAAAATTTGTACACATAGACCCCATCAAACGGGAGAAATTGGCCGGGATTGCTCTCATGTGCGTTACGGGGCATCGTTTCTCTCGCTCCGAATTCCATCGAGCTGGGAAATCGCTCATTTTTGCGTCGCCAAATATCGTACGAACGCCGTGAAACTTCCACAGGCTTTTTCAGCAGATTTGCACGTGCACTCAAAAAAGTCAAAATTTTTACACATAGACCCCATCAAACGGGAGAAATTGGCCGGGATTGCTCTCATGTGCGTTACGGGGCATCGTTTCTCTCGCGCCGAATTCCATCGAGCTGGGAAATCGCTCATTTTTGCGTCGCCAAATATCGTACGAACGCCGTGAAACTTCCACAGGCTTTTCCAGCAGATTTGCACCTGCACTCAAAAAAGTCAAAATTTTTACACATAGACCCCATCAAACGGGAGAAATTGGCCCGGATTGCTCTCATGTGCGTTACGGGGCATCGTTTCTCTCGCTCCGAATTCCATCGAGCTTGGAAATCGCTCATTTTTGCGTCGCCAAATATCGTACGAACGCCGTGAAACTTCCACAGGCTTTTCCAGCAGATTTGCACCTGCACTCAAAAAAGTCAAAATTTTTACACATAGACCCCATCAAACGGGAGAAATTGGCCCGGATTGCTCTCATGTGCGTTACGGGGCATCGTTTCTCTCGCGCCGAATTCTCTCGAGCTGGGAAATCGCTCATTTTTGCGTCGCCAAATATCGTACGAACGCCGTGAAACTTCCACAGGCTTTTTCAGCAGATTTGCACCTGCACTCAAAAAAGTCAAAATTTGTACACATAGACCCCATCAAACGGGAGAAATTGGCCCGGATTGCTCTCATGTGCGTTACGGGGCATCGTTTCTCTCGCTCCGAATTCCATCGAGCTTGGAAATCGCTCATTTTTGCGTCGCCAAATATCGTACGAACGCCGTGAAACTTCCACAGGCTTTTCCAGCAGATTTGCACCTGCACTCAAAAAAGTCAAAATTTTTACACATAGACCCCATCAAACGGGAGAAATTGGCCCGGATTGCTCTCATGTGCGTTACGGGGCATCGTTTCTGTCGCGCCGAATTCCATCGAGCTGGGAAATCGCTCATTTTTGCGTCGCCAAATATCGTACGAACGCCGTGAAACTTCCACAGGCTTTTCCAGCAGATTGGCACGTGCACTCAAAAAAGTCAAAATTTGTACACATAGACCCCATCAAACGGGAGAAATTGGCCGGGATTGCTCTCATGTGCGTTACGGGGCATCGTTTCTCTCGCTCCGAATTCCATCGAGCTGGGAAATCGCTCATTTTTGCGTCGCCAAATATCGTACGAACGCCGTGAAACTTCCACAGGCTTTTTCAGCAGATTTGCACCTGCACTCAAAAAAGTCAAAATTTTTACACATAGACCCCATCAAACGGGAGAAATTGGCCCGGATTGCTCTCATGTGCGTTACGGGGCATCGTTTCTCTCGCGCCGAATTCCATCGAGCTGGGAAATCGCTCATTTTTGCGTCGCCAAATATCGTACGAACGCCGTGAAACTTCCACAGGCTTTTTCAGCAGATTTGCACGTGCACTCAAAAAAGTCAAAATTTGTACACATAGACCCCATCAAACGGGAGAAATTGGCCCGGATTGCTCTCATGTGCGTTACGGGGCATCGTTTCTCTCGCGCCGAATTCTCTCGAGCTGGGAAATCGCTCATTTTTGCGTCGCCAAATATCGTACGAACGCCGTGAAACTTCCACAGGCTTTTTCAGCAGATTTGCACGTGCACTCAAAAAAGTCAAAATTTGTACACATAGACCCCATCAAACGGGAGAAATTGGCCGGGATTGCTCTCATGTGCGTTACGGGGCATCGTTTCTCTCGCTCCGAATTCCATCGAGCTGGGAAATCGCTCATTTTTGCGTCGCCAAATATCGTACGAACGCCGTGAAACTTCCACAGGCTTTTTCAGCAGATTTGCACGTGCACTCAAAAAAGTCAAAATTTTTACACATAGACCCCATCAAACGGGAGAAATTGGCCGGGATTGCTCTCATGTGCGTTACGGGGCATCGTTTCTCTCGCGCCGAATTCCATCGAGCTGGGAAATCGCTCATTTTTGCGTCGCCAAATATCGTACGAACGCCGTGAAACTTCCACAGGCTTTTCCAGCAGATTTGCACCTGCACTCAAAAAAGTCAAAATTTTTACACATAGACCCCATCAAACGGGAGAAATTGGCCCGGATTGCTCTCATGTGCGTTACGGGGCATCGTTTCTCTCGCTCCGAATTCCATCGAGCTTGGAAATCGCTCATTTTTGCGTCGCCAAATATCGTACGAACGCCGTGAAACTTCCACAGGCTTTTCCAGCAGATTTGCACCTGCACTCAAAAAAGTCAAAATTTTTACACATAGACCCCATCAAACGGGAGAAATTGGCCCGGATTGCTCTCATGTGCGTTACGGGGCATCGTTTCTCTCGCGCCGAATTCTCTCGAGCTGGGAAATCGCTCATTTTTGCGTCGCCAAATATCGTACGAACGCCGTGAAACTTCCACAGGCTTTTTCAGCAGATTTGCACCTGCACTCAAAAAAGTCAAAATTTGTACACATAGACCCCATCAAACGGGAGAAATTGGCCGGGATTGCTCTCATGTGCGTTACGGGGCATCGTTTCTCTCGCTCCGAATTCCATCGAGCTGGGAAATCGCTCATTTTTGCGTCGCCAAATATCGTACGAACGCCGTGAAACTTCCACAGGCTTTTTCAGCAGATTTGCACGTGCACTCAAAAAAGTCAAAATTTGTACACATAGACCCCATCAAACGGGAGAAATTGGCCGGGATTGCTCTCATGTGCGTTACGGGGCATCGTTTCTCTCGCGCCGAATTCCATCGAGCTGGGAAATCGCTCATTTTTGCGTCGCCAAATATCGTACGAACGCCGTGAAACTTCCACAGGCTTTTCCAGCAGATTTGCACGTGCACTCAAAAAAGTCAAAATTTTTACACATAGACCCCATCAAACGGGAGAAATTGGCCCGGATTGCTCTCATGTGCGTTACGGGGCATCGTTTCTCTCGCGCCGAATTCTCTCGAGCTGGGAAATCGCTCATTTTTGCGTCGCCAAATATCGTACGAACGCCGTGAAACTTCCACAGGCTTTTCCAGCAGATTTGCACGTGCACTCAAAAAAGTCAAAATTTTTACACATAGACCCCATCAAACGGGAGAAATTGGCCGGGATTGCTCTCATGTGCGTTACGGGGCATCGTTTCTCTCGCTCCGAATTCCATCGAGCTGGGAAATCGCTCATTTTTGCGTCGCCAAATATCGTACGAACGCCGTGAAACTTCCACAGGCTTTTTCAGCAGATTTGCACGTGCACTCAAAAAAGTCAAAATTTTTACACATAGACCCCATCAAACGGGAGAAATTGGCCGGGATTGCTCTCATGTGCGTTACGGGGCATCGTTTCTCTCGCGCCGAATTCCATCGAGCTGGGAAATCGCTCATTTTTGCGTCGCCAAATATCGTACGAACGCCGTGAAACTTCCACAGGCTTTTCCAGCAGATTGGCACGTGCACTCAAAAAAGTCAAAATTTGTACACATAGACCCCATCAAACGGGAGAAATTGGCCGGGATTGCTCTCATGTGCGTTACGGGGCATCGTTTCTCTCGCTCCGAATTCCATCGAGCTGGGAAATCGCTCATTTTTGCGTCGCCAAATATCGTACGAACGCCGTGAAACTTCCACAGGCTTTTCCAGCAGATTTGCACCTGCACTCAAAAAAGTCAAAATTTTTACACATAGACCCCATCAAACGGGAGAAATTGGCCCGGATTGCTCTCATGTGCGTTACGGGGCATCGTTTCTCTCGCGCCGAATTCTCTCGAGCTGGGAAATCGCTCATTTTTGCGTCGCCAAATATCGTACGAACGCCGTGAAACTTCCACAGGCTTTTTCAGCAGATTTGCACCTGCACTCAAAAAAGTCAAAATTTTTACACATAGACCCCATCAAACGGGAGAAATTGGCCCGGATTGCTCTCATGTGCGTTACGGGGCATCGTTTCTCTCGCGCCGAATTCCATCGAGCTGGGAAATCGCTCATTTTTGCGTCGCCAAATATCGTACGAACGCCGTGAAACTTCCACAGGCTTTTTCAGCAGATTTGCACGTGCACTCAAAAAAGTCAAAATTTGTACACATAGACCCCATCAAACGGGAGAAATTGGCCCGGATTGCTCTCATGTGCGTTACGGGGCATCGTTTCTCTCGCGCCGAATTCTCTCGAGCTGGGAAATCGCTCATTTTTGCGTCGCCAAATATCGTACGAACGCCGTGAAACTTCCACAGGCTTTTTCAGCAGATTTGCACGTGCACTCAAAAAAGTCAAAATTTTTACACATAGACCCCATCAAACGGGAGAAATTGGCCCGGATTGCTCTCATGTGCGTTACGGGGCATCGTTTCTCTCGCGCCGAATTCCATCGAGCTGGGAAATCGCTCATTTTTGCGTCGCCAAATATCGTACGAACGCCGTGAAACTTCCACAGGCTTTTTCAGCAGATTTGCACCTGCACTCAAAAAAGTCAAAATTTTTACACATAGACCCCATCAAACGGGAGAAATTGGCCCGGATTGCTCTCATGTGCGTTACGGGGCATCGTTTCTCTCGCGCCGAATTCTCTCGAGCTGGGAAATCGCTCATTTTTGCGTCGCCAAATATCGTACGAACGCCGTGAAACTTCCACAGGCTTTTTCAGCAGATTTGCACGTGCACTCAAAAAAGTCAAAATTTTTACACATAGACCCCATCAAACGGGAGAAATTGGCCCGGATTGCTCTCATGTGCGTTACGGGGCATCGTTTCTGTCGCGCCGAATTCCATCGAGCTGGGAAATCGCTCATTTTTGCGTCGCCAAATATCGTACGAACGCCGTGAAACTTCCACAGGCTTTTTCAGCAGATTTGCACGTGCACTCAAAAAAGTCAAAATTTGTACACATAGACCCCATCAAACGGGAGAAATTGGCCCGGATTGCTCTCATGTGCGTTACGGGGCATCGTTTCTCTCGCGCCGAATTCTCTCGAGCTGGGAAATCGCTCATTTTTGCGTCGCCAAATATCGTACGAACGCCGTGAAACTTCCACAGGCTTTTTCAGCAGATTTGCACGTGCACTCAAAAAAGTCAAAATTTTTACACATAGACCCCATCAAACGGGAGAAAATTGGCCGGGATTGCTCTCATGTGCGTTACGGGGCATCGTTTCTCTCGCGCCGAATTCCATCGAGCTGGGAAATCGCTCATTTTTGCGTCGCCAAATATCGTACGAACGCCGTGAAACTTCCACAGGCTTTTCCAGCAGATTTGCACGTGCACTCAAAAAAGTCAAAATTTTTACACATAGACCCCATCAAACGGGAGAAATTGGCCCGGATTGCTCTCATGTGCGTTACGGGGCATCGTTTCTCTCGCGCCGAATTCTCTCGAGCTGGGAAATCGCTCATTTTTGCGTCGCCAAATATCGTACGAACGCCGTGAAACTTCCACAGGCTTTTTCAGCAGATTTGCACCTGCACTCAAAAAAGTCAAAATTTTTACACATAGACCCCATCAAACGGGAGAAATTGGCCCGGATTGCTCTCATGTGCGTTACGGGGCATCGTTTCTCTCGCTCCGAATTCCATCGAGCTTGGAAATCGCTCATTTTTGGCGTCGCCAAATATCGTACGAACGCCGTGAAACTTCCACAGGCTTTTCCAGCAGATTTGCACCTGCACTCAAAAAAGTCAAAATTTTTACACATAGACCCCATCAAACGGGAGAAATTGGCCCGGATTGCTCTCATGTGCGTTACGGGGCATCGTTTCTCTCGCGCCGAATTCTCTCGAGCTGGGAAATCGCTCATTTTTGCGTCGCCAAATATCGTACGAACGCCGTGAAACTTCCACAGGCTTTTTCAGCAGATTTGCACCTGCACTCAAAAAAGTCAAAATTTGTACACATAGACCCCATCAAACGGGAGAAATTGGCCGGGATTGCTCTCATGTGCGTTACGGGGCATCGTTTCTCTCGCTCCGAATTCCATCGA
This sequence comes from Lampetra planeri, assembly GCF_965212315.1. Taxonomy (NCBI): domain Eukaryota; kingdom Metazoa; phylum Chordata; class Hyperoartia; order Petromyzontiformes; family Petromyzontidae; genus Lampetra; species Lampetra planeri. Next base: position 17,741,589 of record NC_136110.1, read on the forward strand.
GCTGGGAAATCGCTCATTTTTGCGTCGCCAAATATCGTACGAACGCCGTGAAACTTCCACAGGCTTTTTCAGCAGATTTGCACGTGCACTCAAAAAAGTCAAAATTTGTACACATAGACCCCATCAAACGGGAGAAATTGGCCGGGATTGCTCTCATGTGCGTTACGGGGCATCGTTTCTCTCGCGCCGAATTCCATCGAGCTGGGAAATCGCTCATTTTTGCGTCGCCAAATATCGTACGAACGCCGTGAAACTTCCACAGGCTTTTCCAGCAGATTTGCACGTGCACTCAAAAAAGTCAAAATTTTTACACATAGACCCCATCAAACGGGAGAAATTGGCCCGGATTGCTCTCATGTGCGTTACGGGGCATCGTTTCTCTCGCGCCGAATTCTCTCGAGCTGGGAAATCGCTCATTTTTGCGTCGCCAAATATCGTACGAACGCCGTGAAACTTCCACAGGCTTTTTCAGCAGATTTGCACCTGCACTCAAAAAGTCAAAATTTTTACACATAGACCCCATCAAACGGGAGAAATTGGCCCGGATTGCTCTCATGTGCGTTACGGGGCATCGTTTCTCTCGCTCCGAATTCATCGAGCTTGGAAATCGCTCATTTTTGCGTCGCCAAATATCGTACGAACGCCGTGAAACTTCCACAGGCTTTTCAGCAGATTTGCACCTGCACTCAAAAAAGTCAAAATTTTTACACATAGACCCCATCAAACGGGAGAAATTGGCCCGGATTGCTCTCATGTGCGTTACGGGGCATCGTTTCTGCTCGCGCCGAATTCCATCGAGCTGGGAAATCGCTCATTTTTGCGTCGCCAAATATCGTACGAACGCCGTGAAACTTCCACAGGCTTTTCCAGCAGATTTGCACGTGCACTCAAAAAAGTCAAAATTTTTACACATAGACCCCATCAAACGGGAGAAATTGGCCCGGATTGCTCTCATGTGCGTTACGGGGCATCGTTTCTCTCGCGCCGAATTCCTCGAGCTGGGAAATCGCTCATTTTTGCGTCGCCAAATATCGTACGAACGCCGTGAAACTTCCACAGGCTTTTTCAGCAGATTTGCACTGCACTCAAAAAAGTCAAAATTTTTACACATAGACCCCATCAAACGGGAGAAATTGGCCCGGATTGCTCTCATGTGCGTTACGGGGCATCGTTTCTCTCGCTCCGAATTCCATCGAGCTGGGAAATCGCTCATTTTTGCGTCGCCAAATATCGTACGAACGCCGTGAAACTTCCACAGGCTTTTCAGCAGATTTGCACCGTGCACTCAAAAAGTCAAAATTTTTACACATAGACCCCATCAAACGGGAGAAATTGGCCGGGATTGCTCTCATGTGCGTTACGGGGCATCGTTTCTCTCGCTCCGAATTCCATCGAGCTGGGAAATCGCTCATTTTTGCGTCGCCAAATATCGTACGAACGCCGTGAAACTTCCACAGGCTTTTTCCAGCAGATTTGCACGTGCACTCAAAAAAGTCAAAATTTTTACACATAGACCCCATCAAACGGGAGAAATTGGCCGGGATTGCTCTCATGTGCGTTACGGGGCATCGTTTCTCTCGCTCCGAATTCCATCGAGCTGGGAAATCGCTCATTTTTGCGTCGCCAAATATCGTACGAACGCCGTGAAACTTCCACAGGCTTTTTCAGCAGATTTGCACGTGCACTCAAAAAAGTCAAAATTTTACACATAGACCCCATCAAACGGGAGAAATTGGCCGGGATTGCTCTCATGTGCGTTACGGGGCATCGTTTCTCTCGCGCCGAATTCCATCGAGCTGGGAAATCGCTCATTTTTTGCGTCGCCAAATATCGTACGAACGCCGTGAAACTTCCACAGGCTTTTCCAGCAGATTTGCACGTGCACTCAAAAAAGTCAAAATTTTTACACATAGACCCCATCAAACGGGAGAAATTGGCCGGGATTGCTCTCATGTGCGTTACGGGGCATCGTTTCTCTCGCTCCGAATTCCATCGAGCTGGGAAATCGCTCATTTTTGCGTCGCCAAATATCGTACGAACGCCGTGAAACTTCCACAGGCTTTTCCAGCAGATTTGCACGTGCACTCAAAAAAGTCAAAATTTGTACACATAGACCCCATCAAACGGGAGAAATTGGCCGGGATTGCTCTCATGTGCGTTACGGGGCATCGTTTCTCTCGCTCGAATTCCATCGAGCTGGGAAATCGCTCATTTTTGCGTCGCCAAATATCGTACGAACGCCGTGAAACTTCCACAGGCCTTTTCCAGCAGATTTGCACCTGCACTCAAAAAAGTCAAAATTTTTACACATAG
>NC_136110.1:17744101-17821601 GCF_965212315.1 Lampetra planeri
TCAGGCCCCTCCCCTGACCCCCCCCCCCTCAGGCCCCTCCCCTTACCCCCCCTCAGGCCCCTCCCCTGACCCCCCCCCCTCAGGCCCCTCCCCTGACCCCCCCCTCAGGCCTCTCCCCTGACCACCCCCTCAGGCCCCTCCCCTAACCCCCCTCTCTCAGGCCCCTCCCCTGACCACCCCTTCAGGCCCCTCCCCTGACCCCCCTCAGGCCCCTCCCCTGACCCCCCTCTCTCAGGCCCCTCCCCTGACCCCCCCCCTCCCTCAGGCCCCTCCCCTGACACCCTTTTCTCAGGCCCCTCCCTGACCCCACCCACTCAGGGCCCTCCCTTGACCCCCCCCCCCCTCACTCAGGCCCCCTCCCCTGACACCCCCCCCTCAGGCCTCTCCCCTGACACCCCCCCTCAGGTCCCTCGCCTGACCCCCCCCTCAGGCCCCTCCCCTGACACCCCCTCTCAGGCCCCTCCCCTGACCCCACCCTCTCAGGCCCCTCCCCTGACCCCCCCCTCACTCAGGCCCCTCCCCTGACACCCCCCCTCAGGCCCCTCCCCTGACCCCCCCCCATCAGGCCCCCTCCCCTGACCCCCCCTCAGGCCCATCCCTGACCCCCCCCCCCTCAGGCCCCTCCCCTGACCCCCCCCTCAGGCCCCTCCCCTGACCCCCCCCTCAGGCCCTTCCCCTGACCCCCCTCTCTCAGGCCCCTCCCCTGACTCCCCCTCCCTCAGGCCCCTCCCCTGACCCCCCCTCAGGCCCCTCCCCTGACCCCCTTCTCTCAGGCCCCTCCCCTGACCCCCCCTCTCCCTCAGGCCCCTCCCCTGACACCCCCTTCTCAGGCCCCTCCCCTGACCCCCCCCACTCAGGCCCCTCCCCTGACCCCCCCCCTCACTCAGGCCGCTCCCCTGACACCCCCCCTTCAGGCCCCTCCCCTGACCACCCCCTCAGGCCCCTCCCCTGACCCCCACCCCCTCAGGCCCTTCCCCTGACCCCCTCACTCAGGCCCCTCCCCTGACACCCCCCCCTCAGGCCTCTCCCCTGACACCCCCCCTCAGGACCCTCCCCTGACCCCCCCCTCAGGCCCCTCCCCTGACCCCCCCCTCAGGCCCCTCCTCTGACCGCCCTCTCTCAGGCCCCTCCCCTGACCCCCCCCCCTCCCTCAGGCCCCTCCCCTGACACCCCCCATTCAGGCCCCTCCCCTGACCCCCCCCCTCAGGCCCCTCCCCTGAACCCCCCCCCTCAGGCCCCTCCCCTGACCCCCCCTTTTCAGGCCCCTCCCCTGACCCCCCCCTCCCTCAGGCCCCTCCCATGACACCCCCCCTCAGGCCCCTCCCCTGACCCCATCCCCTCAGGCCCCTCCCCTGACCCCCCCCCTCACTCAGGCCCCTCCCCTGACACCCCCCCCTCAGGCCCCCCCTGAACCCCCCCCCCCTCAGGCCACTCCCCTGACCCCCCCCTCAGGCCCTCCCCTGACCCCCCCCCCTCAGGCCCCTCCCCTGAAACCCCCCTCAGGCCCCTCCCCTGACCCCCCCCACTCAGGCCCCTCCCTGACCCCCCCCCTCACTCAGGCCCCTCCCCTGACACCCCCCCCTCAGGCCCCTCCCTTGAATCCCCCCCCATCAGGCCCCTTCCCTTACCCCTCCCCCCCTCACTCAGGCCCCTCCCCTGACACCACCCCTCAGGCCCCTCCCCTGACCCCCCCCCCTCAGGCCCCTCCCCTGACCCCCCCTCTGGCCCCTCCCCTGACCCCCCCTCAGGCCCCTCCCCTGACCCCCCTCTCTCAGGCCCCTCCCCTGACCCACCCACCTCCCTCAGGCCCCTCCCCTGACCACCCCCCCTCTCAGGCCCCTCCCCTGACCCCCCCCACTCAGGCCCCTCCCCTGACCTCCCCCCTCACTCAGGCCCCTCCCCTGACACCCCCCCTCAGGCCCCTCCCTTGAACCCCCCCCCTCAGCCCCTTCTCTGACCCCCCCTCCCTCAGGCCCCTCCCCTGACCCCCCCTTTTCAGGCCCCTCCCCTGACTCCCCCTCCCTCAGGCCCCTCCCCTGACACCCCCCCTCAGGCCCCTCCCTGACCCCACCCCCTCAGGCCCCTCCCCTGACCCCCCCCTCACTCAGGCCCCTCCCCTGACACCCCCGCCTCAGGCCCCTCCCTGAACCCCCCCCCCTCAAGCCCCTCCCCTGACCCCCCCCCTCAGGCCCCTCCCCTGACCCCCCCCCCCTCAGACCCCTCCCCTGACCCCCCCTCAGGCCGCTCCCCTGACCCCCCCCTCAGGCCCCTCCCCTGACCCCCCCCCCTCAGGCCCCTCCCCTGACCCCCTCTCTCAGGCCCCTCCCCTGACCACCCCTCCCTCAGGCCCCTCGCCGGACACCCCCCTCTAAGTCCCCTCCCCTGACCCCCCCCACTCAGGCCCGTCCCCTGACCCCCCCCTCACTCAGGCCCCTCTCCTGACACCCTCCTCAGGCCCCTCCCTTGACCCCCCCAACCCTCAGGCCCCTTCCCTGACCCACCCTCACTCAGGCCCCTCCCCTGACACACCCCCCTCAGGCCCCCCCCTGAACCCCCCCCCCTCAGGCCCCTTCTCTGACCCCCCCTCCCTCAGGGCCCCTCCCCTGACCCCCCCCTTTTCAGCCCCTCCCCTGACTCCCCCCCTCCCTCAGGCCCCTCCCCTGACACCCCCCCTCAGGCCCCTCCCCTGACCCCACCCCCTCAGGCCCCTCCCCTGACCCCCCCTCACTCAGGCCCCTCCCCTGACACCCCCCCTCAGGCCCCTCCCCTGAACCCCCCCCCCTCAAGCCCCTCCCCTGACCCCCCCCTCAGGCCCCTCCCCTGACCCCCCCCCCTCAGACCCCTCCCCTGACCCCCCCTCAGGCCGCTCCCCTGACCCCCCCCTCAGGCCCCTCCCCTGACCCCCCCCTCAGGCCCCTCCCCTGACCCCCCTCTCTCAGGCCCTCCCCTGACCACCCCCTCCCTCAGGCCCCTCGCCGGACACCCCCCTCTAAGTCCCCTCCCCTGACCCCCCCCACTCAGGCCCGTCCCCTGACCCCCCCTCACTCAGGCCCCTCTCCTGACACCCCTCCTCAGGCCCCTCCCTTGACCCCCCCAACCCTCAGGCCCCTTCCCTGACCCACCCTCACTCAGGCCCCTCCCCTGACACACCCCCCTCAGGCCCCCCCCTGAACCCCCCCCTCAGGACCCTCCCCTGACCCCCCCCCCTCAGGCCCCTCCCCTGAAACCCCCCTCAGGCCCCTCCCCTGACCCCCCCCACTTAGGCCCCTCCCCTGACCCCCCCCCCCTCAGGCCCCTCCCCTGAAACCCCCCTCAGGCCCCTCCCCTGACCCCCCCCACTTAGGCCCTCCCCTGACACCCCCCCTCAGGCCCCTCCCTTGAACCCCCCCCATCAGGCCCCTTCCTTGACTCCCCCCCTCACTCAGGCCCCTCCCCTGACACCCCCCCTCAGGCCCCTCCCCTGACCCCCCCCCCCCTCAGGCCCCTCCCCTGACCCCCCCACTCAGGCCCCTCCCCTGACCCCCCCCTCAGGCCCCTCCCCTGACTCCCCTCTCTTAGGCCCCTCCCCTAAACCCCCCCTCCCTCAGGCCCCTCCCCTGACACCCCCCTCTCAGGCCCCTCCCCTGACCCCTCCCCCTCAGGCCCCTCCCCTGACCCCCCGCTCACTCAGGCCCCTCCCCTGACACCCCCCCCTCAGGACCCTCCCCTGACCCCCCCCACTCAGGCCCCTCCCCTGACCCCCCCCCTCAGGCCCCTCCCCTGACCACCCCCCTCAGGCCCCTCCCCTGACCCCCCCCCTCAAGCCCCTCTCCTGACCCCCCCCCCTGAAGCCCCTCCGCTGAGCACCCCCCTCAGGCCCCTCCGCTGACCCCCCCCCCTCAGGCCCCTCCCCTGAAACCCCCCCTCAGGCCCCTCCCCTGACCCCCCCTTTCAAGGCCCCTCCCCTGACCCCCCCCTCCCTCAGGCCCCTCCATGACACCCCCTTCAGGCCCCTCCCTTGACCCCATCCCCTCAGGCCCCTCCCCTGACCCCCCCCCTCACTCAGGCCCCTCCCCTGACCCCCCCTCAGGCCCCTCCCCTGACCCCACCCCCTCAGGCCCCTCCCCTAACCCCCCCCCCCTAGGCAATTGACCCAATACCCCTCTAGCCAATTGATCCAATACCCCTCTTGTCAATTGACCTAATACCCTCTCTAAGCAATTGACCCAATACCCCTCTAGGCAACTGACCCAATACCCCTCTAGGCATATGACCCAATACCCCTCTAGGCAATTGACCCAATACCCCTCTAGGCAATTGACCCAATACCCCTGTAGGCAATCGACCCAATACCCCTGTAGGCAATTGACCCAATACCCCTCGAGGCAATTGACCCAATACCCCTCTAGGCAATTGCCCCAATACCCCGCTCGGCAATTGACCCAATACCCCTCTAGGCAAATGACCCAATACCCCTCTAGGCAATTGACCAATACCCCTCTAGGCAATTGACCCAATACCCCTCTAGGCAATTGACCCAATACCCCTCTAGGCAATTGACCCAATACCCCTCTAGGCAATTGACCCAATACCCCTCTAGGCAATTGACCCAATACCCATGTAAGCAATTGACCCAATTCCCCTCTAGGCAATTGACCCAATAACCCTTTAGGCAATTGACCCAATACCCCTCTAGGCAATTGCCCCAATACCCCTCTAGGCAATTGCTTCAATACCCCTCTAGGCAATTGACCCAATACCCCTCTAGGCAATTGCCCCAATACCCCTCGAGGCAATTGACCCAATACCCCTCTAGTCAATTGACCCAATACCCCTCTAGGCAATTTACCCAATACCTCTCTAGGCAATTGACCCAATACCCTTCTAGGCAATTGACCCAATACCCCTGTAGGCAATTGACCCAATACCCCTCTAGGGAATTGACCCAATACCCTCTAGGCAATTGACCCAATACCCCTCTAGGCAATTGAACCAATACCCCCTCTAGGCAATTGACTCAATACCCCTCTAGGCAATTTACCCAATACCCTTCTAGGCAATTGACCCAATACCCCTCTAGGCAATTGACCCAATACCCATCTAGGCAATTGACCCAATTCCCCTCTAGGCAAATGACCCAATACCCCTCTAGGCAATTGACCCATTACCCCTCTAGGCAATTGCCCCAATACCCCTCTAGGCAGTTGCCCCAATACCCCTCTAGGCAATTGACCCAAAACCCCTCTAGGCAATTGCCCCAATACCCCTCTAGGCAATTGACCCAATACCCCTCTAGACAATTGACCCAATACCCCTCTAGGCAATTGACCCAATACCCCTCTAGGCAATTGACCCAATACCCCTCTAGGCAACTGACCCAATGCCCCTCTTGGCAATTGACCCAATACCCCTCTAGGCAATTGACCCAATACCCCTCTAGGCAATTGACCCAATACCCATCTAGGCAATTGACCCAATACCCCTCTAGGCAATTGACCCAATACCCCTCTAGGCAATTGACCCAATACCCCTCTAGGCAATTGACCCAATACCCCTCTAGGCAGTTGACCCAATACCCCTGTAGGCAATTGACCCAATACCCCTCGAGGAAATTGACCCAATACCCCTCTAGGCAATTGACCCAATACCCCTCTAGGCAACTGACCCAATACCCCTCTAGGCAATTGACCCAATACCCCTGTAGGCAATTGACCCAATACCCCTCGAGGCAATTGACCCAATACCCCTCTAGGCAATTGCCCCAATACCCCTCGAGGCAATTGACCCAATACCCTTCTAGGCAATTGACCCAATACCCCTCTAGGCAATTTACCCAATACCTCTCCTAGGCAATTGACCCAATACCCTTCTAGGCAATTGACCCAATACCTCTGTAGGCAATTGACCCAATAACCCTTTAGGCAATTGACCCAATACCCCTCTAGGCAATTGCCCCAATACCCCTCTAGGCAATTGCTTCAATACCCCTCTAGGCAATTTACCCAATACCCCTCTAGGCAATTGCCCCAATACCCCTCGAGGCAATTGACCCAATACCCCTCTAGGCAATTGACCCAATACCCCTCTAGGCAATTTACCCAATACCTCTCTAGGCAATTGACCCAATACCCTTCTAGGCAATTGACCCAATCCCCTGTAGGCAATTGACCCAATACCCCTCTAGGGAATTGACCCAATACCCCTCTAGGCAATTGACCCAATACCCCTCTAGGCAATTGAACCAATACCCCTCTAGGCAATTGACTCAATACCCCTCTAGGCAATTTACCCAATACCCTTCTAGGCAATTGACCCAATACCCCTCTAGGCAATTGACCCAATACCCATCTAGGCAATTGACCCAATTCCCCTCTAGGCAAATGACCCAATACCCCTCTAGGCAATTGACCCATTACCCCTCTAGGCAATTGCCCCAATACCCCTCTAGGCAGTTGCCCCAATACCCCTCTAGGCAATTGACCCAAAACCCCTCTAGGCAATTGCCCCAATACCCCTCTAGGCAATTGACCCAATACCCCTCTAGACAATTGTCCCAATACCCCTCTAGGCAATTGACCCAATACCCCTCTAGGCAATTGACCCAATACCCCTCTAGGCAACTGACCCAATGCCCCTCTTGGCAATTGACCCAATACTCCTCTAGGCAATTGACCCAATACCCCTCTAGGCAATTGACCCAATACCCATCTAGGCAATTGACCCAATACCCCTCTAGGCAATTGACCCAATACCCCTCTAGGCAATTGACCCAATACCCCTCTAGGCAATTGACCCAATACCCCTCTAGGCAGTTGACCCAATACCCCTGTAGGCAATTGACCCAATACCCCTCGAGGAAATTGACCCAATACCCCTCTAGGCAATTGACCCAATACCCCTCTAGGCAACTGACCCAATACCCCTCTAGGCAATTGACCCAATACCCCTGTAGGCAATTGACCCAATACCCCTCGAGGCAATTGACCCAATACCCCTCTAGGCAATTGCCCCAATACCCCTCGAGGCAATTGACCCAATACCCCTCTAGGCAATTGACCCAATACCCCTCTAGGCAATTTACCCAATACCTCTCTAGGCAATTGACCCAATACCCTTCTAGGCAATTGACCCAATACCTCTGTAGGCAATTGACCCAATACCCCTCTAGGGAATTGACCCAATAACCCTCTAGGCAATTGACCCAATACCCCTCTAGGCAATTTACCCAATACCCCTCTAGGCAATTGACCCAATACCCCTCTAGGCAATTGACCCAATACCCCTCTAGGCAATTCACCCAATACCTCTCTAGGCAATTGACCCAATACCCTTCTAGGCAATTGACCCAATACCCCTGTAGGCAATTGACCCAATACCCCTCTAGGGAATTGAACCAATACCCCTCTAGGCAATTGACTCAACACCTTTCTAGGCAATTTACCCAATACTCCTCTAGGCAATTGACCCAATACCCCTCTAGGCAATTGACCCAATACCCATCTAGGCAATTGACCCAATTCCCCTCTAGGCAAATGACCCAATACCCCTCTAGGCAATTGACCCATTACCCCTCTAGGCAATTGCCCCAATACCCCTCTAGGCAGTTGCCCTAATACCCCTCTAGGCAATTGACCCAAAACCCCTCTAGGCAATTGCCCCAACACCCCTCTAGGCAATTGACCCAATACCCCTCTAGGCAATTGACCCAATACCCCTCTAGGCAATTGACCCAATACCCCTCTAGGCAATTGACCCAATACCCCTCTAGGCAATTGACCCAATACCCCTCTTGGCAATTGACCCAATACCCCTCTAGGCAATTGACCCAATACCCCTCTAGGCAATTGACCCACTATCCCTCTAGGCAATTGACCCCATACCCCTCTAGGCAATTGACCCAATACCCGTCTAGGCAATTGACCCAATACCCCTCTAGGCAATTGACCCAATACTCCTCTAGGCAATTGACCAAATACCCTTCTAGGCAATTGACCCAATACCCATCTAGGCAATTGACCCAATACCCCTCTAGGCAATTGACCCAATACCCCTTTCGGCAATTGACCCAATACCCCTCTAGGCAATTGACCCAATACCCCTCTAGGCAATTGACCCAATACCCCTGTAGGCAATTGACCCAATACCCCTCTAGGAAATTGACCCAATACCCCTCTAGGCAATTGACCCAATACCCCTCTAGTCAACTGACCCAATACCCCTCTAGGCAATTGACCCAATACCCCTGTAGGCAATTGACCCAATACCCCTCGAGGCAATTGACCCAATACCCCTCTAGGCAATTGCCCCAATACCCCTCTAGGCAATTGACCCAATACCCCTCTAGGCAAATGACCCAATACCCCTCTAGGCAATTGACCCAATACCCCTCTAGGCAATTGACCCAATACCCCTCTAGGCAATTGACCCAATACCCCTCTAGGCAATTGACCCAATACCCCTCTAGGCAATTGACCCAATACCCCTCTAGGCAATTGACCTAATACCCATGTAAGCAATTGACCCAATTCTCCTCTAGGCAATTGACCCAATAACCCTTTAGACAATTGACCCAATACCCCTCTAGGCAATTACCCCAATACCCCTCTAGGCAATTGCTTCAATAACCCTCTAGGCAATTGACCCAATACCCCTCTAGGCAATTGCCCCAATACCCCTCTAGGCAATTGCCCCAATACGCCTCTAGGCAATTGACCCAATACCCCTCGAGGCAATTGACCCAATACCCCTCTAGGCAATTGACCCAATACCCCTCTAGGCAATTGACCCAATACCTCTCTAGGCAATTGACCCAATACCCCTCTAGGCAATTGACCCAATACCCCTGTAGGCAATTGACCCAATACCCCTCTAGGGAATTGACCCAATACCTCTCTAGGCAATTGACCCAATACCCCTCTAGGCAATTGAACCAATACCCCTCTAGGCAATTAACTCAATACCCCTCTAGGCAATTTACCCAATACCCCTCTAGGCAATTGACCCAATACCCCTCTAGGCAATTGACCCAATACCCATCTAGGCAATTGACCCAATTCCCCTCTAGGCAATTGACCCAATACCCCTCTAGGCAATTGACCCATTACCCCTCTAGGCAATTGCCCCAATACCCCTCTAGGCAGTTGCCCCAATACCCCTCTAGGCAATTGACCCAATACCCCTCTAGGCAATTGCCCCAATACCCCTCTAGGCAATTGATCCAATACCCCTCTAGGCAATTGACCCAATACCCCTCTAGGCAATTGACCCAATACCCCTCTATGCAATTGACCCAATACCCCTCTAGGCAATTGACCCAATACCCCTCTTGGCAATTGTCCCAATACCCCTCTAGGCAATTGACCCAATTCCCCTCTAGGCAATTGACCCACTATCCCTCTAGGCAATTGACCCAATACCCCTCTAGGCAATTGACCCAATACCCCTCTAGTCAACTGACCCAATACCCCTCTAGGCAATTGACCCAATACCTCTCTAGGCAATTGACCCAATACCCCTCTAGGCAATTGAACCAATACCCCTCTAGGCAATTGACTCAATACCCCTCTAGGCAATTTACCCAATACCCCTCTAGGCAATTGACCCAATACCCCTCTAGGCAATTGACCCAATACCCATCTAGGCAATTGACCCAATTCCCCTCTAGGCAATTGACCCAATACCCCTCTAGGCAATTGACCCATTACCCCTCTAGGCAATTTACCCAATACCCCTCTAGGCAATTGACCCAATACCCCTCTAGGCAATTGACCCAATACCCATCTAGGCAATTGACCCAATTCCCCTCTAGGCAATTGACCCAATACCCCTCTAGGCAATTGACCCATTACCCCTCTAGGCAATTGCCCCAATACCCCTCTAGGCAGTTGCCCCAATACCCCTCTAGGCAATTGACCCAATACCCCTCTAGGCAATTGCCCCAATACCCCTCTAGGCAATTGATCCAATACCCCTCTAGGCAATTGACCCAATACCCCTCTAGGCAATTGACCCAATACCCCTCTATGCAATTGACCCAATACCCCTCTAGGCAATTGACCCAATACCCCTCTTGGCAATTGTCCCAATACCCCTCTAGGCAATTGACCCAATTCCCCTCTAGGCAATTGACCCACTATCCCTCTAGGCAATTGACCCAATACCCCTCTAGGCAATTGACCCAATACCCCTCTAGTCAACTGACCCAATACCCCTCTAGGCAATTGACCCAATACCTCTCTAGGCAATTGACCCAATACCCCTCTAGGCAATTGAACCAATACCCCTCTAGGCAATTGACTCAATACCCCTCTAGGCAATTTACCCAATACCCCTCTAGGCAATTGACCCAATACCCCTCTAGGCAATTGACCCAATACCCATCTAGGCAATTGACCCAATTCCCCTCTAGGCAATTGACCCAATACCCCTCTAGGCAATTGACCCATTACCCCTCTAGGCAATTGCCCCAATACCCCTCTAGGCAGTTGCCCCAATACCCCTCTAGGCAATTGACCCAATACCCCTCTAGGCAATTGCCCCAATACCCCTCTAGGCAATTGATCCAATACCCCTCTAGGCAATTGACCCAATACCCCTCTAGGCAATTGACCCAATACCCCTCTATGCAATTGACCCAATACCCCTCTAGGCAATTGACCCAATACCCCTCTTGGCAATTGTCCCAATACCCCTCTAGGCAATTGACCCAATTCCCCTCTAGGCAATTGACCCACTATCCCTCTAGGCAATTGACCCAATACCCCTCTAGGCAATTGACCCAATACCCCTCTAGTCAACTGACCCAATACCCCTCTAGGCAATTGACCCAATACCCCTGTAGGCAATTGACCCAATACCCCTCGAGGCAATTGACCCAATACCCCTCTAGGCAATTGACCCAATACCCCTCTAGGCAGTTGACCCAATACCCCTGTAGGCAATTGACCCAATACCCCTCGAGGAAATTGACCCAATACCCCTCTAGGCAATTGACCCAATACCCCTCTAGGCAACTGACCCAATACCCCTCTAGGCAATTGACCCAATACCCCTGTAGGCAATTGACCCATTACCCCTCGAGGCAATTGACCCAATACCCCTCTAGGCAATTGCCCCAATACCCCTCGAGGCAATTGACCCAATACCCCTCTAGGCAATTGACCCAATACCCCTCTAGGCAATTTACCCAATACCTCTCTAGGCAATTGACCCAATACCCTTCTAGGCAATTGACCCAATACCTCTGTAGGCAATTGACCCAATAACCCTTTAGGCAATTGACCCAATACCCCTCTAGGCAATTGCCCCAATACCCCTCTAGGCAATTGCTTCAATACCCCTCTAGGCAATTGACCCAATACCCCTCTAGGCAATTGCCCCAATACCCCTCGAGGCAATTGACCCAATACCCCTCTAGGCAATTGACCCAATACCCCTCTAGGCAATTTACCCAATACCTCTCTAAGCAATTGACCCAATACCCTTCTAGGCAATTGACCCAATACCCCTGTAGGCAATTGACCCAATACCCTTCTAGGGAATTGACCCAATACCCCTCTAGGCAATTGACCCAATACCCCTCTAGGCAATTGAACCAATACCCCTCTAGGCAATTGACTCAATACCCCTCTAGGCAATTTACCCAATACCCTTCTAGGCAATTGACCCAATACCCCTCTAGGCAATTGACCCAATACCCATCTAGGCAATTGACCCAATTCCCCTCTAGGCAAATGACCCAATACCCCTCTAGGCAATTGACCCATTACCCCTCTAGGCAATTGCCCCAATACCCCTCTAGGCAGTTGCCCCAATACCCCTCTAGGCAATTGACCCAAAACCCCTCTAGGCAATTGCCCCAATACCCCTCTAGGCAATTGACCCAATACCCCTCTAGACAATTGACCCAATACCCCTCTAGGCAATTGACCCAATACCCCTCTAGGCAATTGACCCAATACCCCTCTAGGCAACTGCCCCAATACCCATCTAGGCAATTGACCCAATACCCCTCTAGGCAATTGACCCAATACCCCTCTAGGAAATTGACCCAATACCCCTCTAGGCAATTCACCCAATACCCCTCTAGGCAATTGACCCAATACCCCTGTAGGCAATTGACCCAATACCCCTCGAGGCAATTGACCCAATACCCCTCTAGGCAATTGCCCTAATAGCCCTCTAGTCAATTGACCCAATACCCCTCTAGGCAATTGAACCAATACCCCTCTAAGCAATTGACCCAATACCCCTCTAGGCAATTTACCCAATACCCCTCTTGGCAATTGACCCAATAGCCCTCTAGGCAATTGACCCAATATCCCTCTAGGCAATTGACCCAATACCCCTCTAGGCAATTGACCCAATACCCCTCTAGGCAATTGACCCAATACCCCTCTAGACAATTGACCCAATACCCCTCTTAGCAATTGACCCAATACCCCTCTAGGCAATTGACCCAATACCCATCTAGGCAATTGACCCAATACCCCTCTAGGCAATTGACCCAATACCCCTCTAGGCAATTGACCCAATACCCCTCTAGGCAATTGACCCAATACCCCTCCAGGCAATTGACCCAATACCCCTGTAGGCAATTGACCCAATACCCCTCGAGGCAATTGACCCAATACCCCTCTAGGCAATTGCCCCAATACCCCTCTAGGCAATTGACCCAATACCCCTCTAGGCAAATGACCCAATACCCCTCTAGGCAATTGACCCAATACCCCTCTAGGCAATTGACCCAATACCCCTCTAGGCAATTGACCCAATACCCCTCTAGGCAATTGACCCAATACCCCTCTAGTCAATTCACCCAATACCCCTCTAGGCAATTGACCCAATACCCCTCTAGGCAATTGACCCAATACCCCTCTAGGCAATTAATCCAATACCCCTCTAGGCAATTGACCCAATACCCCTCTAGGCAAATGACCAAATACCCCTCTAGGCAATTGACCCAATACCCCTCTAGAAAATTGACCCAATACCCCTCTAGGCAATTGACCCAATACCCCTCTAGGCAATTGACACAATACCCCTCTAGGCAATTGACCCAATACCCCTCTAGGCAATTGACCCAATACCCCTCTAGGCAATTAACCCAATACCCCTCTAGGCAATTGACCCAATACCCATGTAGGCAATTGACCCAATTCCCCTCTAGGCAATTGACCCAATAACCCTTTAGGCAATGGACCCAATACCCCTCTAGGCAATTGCCCCAATACCCCTCTAGGCAATTGCCCCAATACCCCTCTAGGCAATTGACCCAATACCCCTTTAGGCAATTGCCCCAATACCCATCTAGGCAATTGCCCCAATACCCCTCTAGGCAATTGACCCAATACCCCTCGAAGCAATTGACCCAATACCCCTCTATGCAATTGACCCAATACCCCTCTAGGCAATTGACCCAATACCCCTCTAGGAAATTGACCCAATACCCCTCTAGGCAATTGACCCAATACCCCTCTAGGCAATTGACCCAATACCCCTCTAGGCAATTGACCCAATACCCATCTAGGCAATTGACCCAATACCCCACTAGGCAATTGACCCAATACCCCTCTAGGCAATTGACCCAATACCCCTCTAGGCAATTGACCCAATACCCCTCTAGGCAATTGACCCAATACCCCTCTAGGCAATTGACCCAATACCCCTCTAGGCAATTGACCCAATACCCCTCTAGGCAACTGCCCCAATACCCATCTAGGCAATTGACCCAATACCCCTCTAGGCAATTGACCCAATACCCCTCTAGGAAATTGACCCAATACCCCTCTATGCAATTCACCCAATACCCCTCGAGGCAATTGACCCAATACCCCTGTAGGCAATTGACCCAATACCCCTCGAGGCAATTGACCCAATACCCCTCTAGGCAATTGCCCCAATAGCCCTCTAGGCAATTGACCCAATACCCCTCTAGGCAATTGAACCAATACCCCTCTAAGCAATTGACCCAATACCCCTCTAGGCAATTGACCCAATACCCCTCTAGGCAATTGACCCAATACCCCTCTAGGCAATTGACCCAATATCCCTCTAGGCAATTGACCCAATACCCCTCTAGGCAATTGACCCAATACCCCTCGAGGCAATTGACCCAATACCCCTCTAGGCAATTGACCCAATACCCCTCTTAGCAATTGACCCAATACCCCTCTAGGCAATTGACCCAATACCCATCTAGGCAATTGACCCAATACCCCTCTAGGCAATTGACCCAATACCCCTCTAGGCAATTGACCCAATACCCCTCTAGGCAATTGACCCAATACCCCTGTAGGCAATTGACCCAATACCCCTCGAGGCAATTGACCCAATACCCCTCTAGGCAATTGCCCCAATAGCCCTCTAGGCAATTGACCCAATACCCCTCTAGGCAATTGAACCAATACCCCTCTAAGCAATTGACCCAATACCCCTCTAGGCAATTGACCCAATACCCCTCTAGGCAATTGACCCAATACCCCTCTAGGCAATTGACCCAATATCCCTCTAGGCAATTGACCCAATACCCCTCTAGGCAATTGACCCAATACCCCTCTAGGCAATTGACCCAATACCCCTCTAGGCAATTGACCCAATACTCCTCTTAGCAATTGACCCAATACCCCTCTAGGCAATTGACCCAATACCCATCTAGGCAATTGACCCAATACCCCTCTTGGCAATTGACCCAATACCCCTCTAGGCAATTGACCCAATACCCCTCTAGGCAATTGACCCAATACCCCTCTAGGCAATTTACCCAATACCCCGCTAGGCAATTGACCCAATACCCATCTAGGCAATTGACCCAATACCCCTCTAGGCAATTGACCCAATACCCCTCTAGGCAATTGACCCAATACCCCTCTAGGCAATTGACCCAATACCCCTCTAGGCAATTGAGCCAATACCCCTGTAGGCAATTGACCCAATACCCCTCGAGGCAATTGACCCAATACCCCTCTAGGCAATTGCCCCAATATCCCTCTCGGCAATTGACCCAATACCCCTCTAGGCAATTGAACCAATACCCCTCTAAGCAATTGACCCAATACCCCTCTAGGCAATTGACCCAATACCCCTCTAGGCAAATGACCCAATACCCCTCTAGGCAATTGACCCAATATCCCTCTAGGCAATTGACCCAATACCCCTCTAGGCAATTGACCCAATACCCCTCTAGGCAATTGACCCAATACCCCTCTAGGCAATTGACCCAATACCCCTCTAGGCAATTGACCCAATACCCCTCTAGGCAATTGACCAAATACCCATCTAGGCAATTGACCCAATACCCCTCTAGGCAATTGACCCAATATTCCTCTAGGCAATTGACCCAATACCCATGTAAGCAATTGAACCAATTCCCCTCTAGGCAATTGACACAATAAACCTTTTGGCAATTGACCCAATACCCCTCTAGGCAATTTCCCCAATACCCCTCTAGGCAATTGCCCCAATACCCCTCTAGGCAGTTGCCCCAATACCCCTCTAGGCAATTGCCGCAATACCCCTCTAGGCAATTGACCCAATACCCCTCTAGGCCATTCACCCAATACCCCTCTAGGCAATTGACCCAATACCCCTCTAGGCAATTGACCCAATACCCCTCTAGGCAATTGACCCAATACCCCTCTTGGCAATTGTCCCAATACCCCTCTAGGCAATTGACCCAATACCCCTCTAGGCAATTGACCCAATACCCCTCTAGGCAATTGACCCAATACCCCTCTAGGCAATTGACCCAATACCCCTCTAGGCAATTGACCCAATACCCCTCTAGGCAATTGACCCAATACCCCTCTAGGCAATTGACCCAATACCCCTCTAGGCAATTGACCCAATACCCCTCTAGGCAATTGACCCAATACCCCTCTAGGCAATTTACCCAATACCCCTCTAGGCAATTGTCCCAATACCCATCTAGGCAATTGACCCAATACCCCTCTAGGGAATTGACCCAATACCCCTCTAGGCAATTGACCCAATACCCCTCTAGGCAATTGACCCAATACCCCTCAAGGCAATTGACCCAATACCCCTGTAGGCAATTGACCCAATACCCCTCGAGGCAATTGACCCAATACCCCTCTAGGCAATTGCCCCAATAGCCCTCTAGGCAATTGACCCAATACCCCTCTAGGCAATTGAACCAATACCCCTCTAAGCAATTGACCCAATACCCCTCTAGGCAATTGACCCAATACCCCTCTAGGCAATTGACCCAATACCCCTCTAGGCAATTGACCCAATACCCCTCAAGGCAATTGACCCAATACCCCTCTAGGCAATTGACCCAATACCCCTCTAGGCAATTGACCCAATACCCCTCTAGGCAATTGACCCAATACCCATCTAGGCAATTGACCCAATACCCCTCAAGGCAATTGACCCAATACCCCTCTAGGCAATTGACCCAATACCCCTCTAGGCAATTGACCCAATACCCCTCTAGGCAATTGACCCAATACCCCTGTAGGCAATTGACCCAATACCCCTCGAGGCAATTAACCCAATACCCCTCTAGGCAATTGCCCCAATACCCCTCTAGGCAATTGACCCAATACCCCTCTAGGCAAATGACCCAATACCCCTCTAGGCAATTGGCCCAATACCCCTCTAGGCAATTGACCCAATACCCCTCTAGGCAATTGACCCAATACCCCTCTAGGCAATTGACCCAATACCCCTCTAGGCAATTGACCCAATGCCCCTCTAGGCAATTGACCCAATACCCCTCTAGGCAATTGACCCAATATTCCTCTAGGCAATTGACCCAATACCCATGTAAGCAATTGAACCAATTCCCCTCTAGGCAATTGACACAATAAACCTTTTGGCAATTGACCCAATACCCCTCTAGGCAATTTCCCCAATACCCCTCTAGGCAATTGCCCCAATACCCCTCTAGGCAGTTGCCCCAATACCCCTCTAGGCAATTGCCGCAATACCCCTCTAGGCAATTGACCCAATACCCCTCTAGGCCATTGACCCAATACCCCTCTAGGCAATTGACCCAATACCCCTCTAGGCAATTGACCCAATACCCCTCTAGGCAATTGACCCAATACCCCTCTTGGCAATTGTCCCAATACCCCTCTAGGCAATTGACCCAATACCCCTCTAGGCAATTGACCCAATACCCCTCTAGGCAATTGACCCAATATCCCTCTAGGCAATTGACCCAATACCCCTCTAGGCAATTGACCCAATACCCCTCTAGGCAATTGACCCAATACCCCTCTAGGCAATTGACCCAATACCCCTCTAGGCAATTGACCCAATACCCCTCTAGGCAATTGACCCAATACCCCTCTAGGCAATTTACCCAATACCCCTCTAGGCAATTGTCCCAATACCCATCTAGGCAATTGACCCAATACCCCTCTAGGGAATTGACCCAATACCCCTCTAGGCAATTGACCCAATACCCCTCTAGGCAATTGACCCAATACCCCTCAAGGCAATTGACCCAATACCCCTGTAGGCAATTGACCCAATACCCCTCGAGGCAATTGACCCAATACCCCTCTAGGCAATTGCCCCAATAGCCCTCTAGGCAATTGACCCAATACCCCTCTAGGCAATTGAACCAATACCCCTCTAAGCAATTGACCCAATACCCCTCTAGGCAATTGACCCAATACCCCTCTAGGCAATTGACCCAATACCCCTCTAGGCAATTGACCCAATACCCCTCAAGGCAATTGACCCAATACCCCTCTAGGCAATTGACCCAATACCCCTCTAGGCAATTGACCCAATACCCCTCTAGGCAATTGACCCAATACCCATCTAGGCAATTGACCCAATACCCCTCAAGGCAATTGACCCAATACCCCTCTAGGCAATTGACCCAATACCCCTCTAGGCAATTGACCCAATACCCCTCTAGGCAATTGACCCAATAACCCTGTAGGCAATTGACCCAATACCCCTCGAGGCAATTAACCCAATACCCCTCTAGGCAATTGCCCCAATACCCCTCTAGGCAATTTACCCAATACCCCTCTAGGCAAATGACCCAATACCCCTCTAGGCAATTGGCCCAATACCCCTCTAGGCAATTGACCCAATACCCCTCTAGGCAATTGACCCAATACCCCTCTAGGCAATTGACCCAATACCCCTCTAGGCAATTGACCCAATGCCCCTCTAGGCAATTGACCCAATACCCCTCTAGGCAATTGACCCAATATTCCTCTAGGCAATTGACCCAATACCCATGTAAGCAATTGAACCAATTCCCCTCTAGGCAATTGACCCAATAACCTTTTAGGCAATTGACCCAATACCACTCTAGGCAATTGACCCAATACCCCTCTAGGCAATTGACCCAATACCCATCTAGGCAATTGACCCAATACCCCTCTAGGCAATTGACCCAATACCCCTCTAGGCAATTGACCCAATACCCCTCTAGGCAATTGACCCAATACCCTTCTAGGCAATTGACCCAATACCCCTCTAGGCAATTGACCCAATACCCCTCTAGGCAATTTACCCAATACCCCTCTAGGCAATTGACCCAATACCCCTCTCGGCAATTGACCCAATAACTCTCTAGGCAATTGACCCAATACCCCTCTAGGCAATTGACCCAATATTCCTCTAGGCAAATTGACCCAATATCCCTCTAGGCAATTGACCCAATACCCCTCTAGGCAATTGACCCAATACCCCTCTAGGCAATTGACCCAATACCCCTCTAGGCAATTTACCCAATACCCCTCTAGGCAATTGACCCAATACCCATCTAGGCAATTGACCCAATACCCCTCTAGGCAATTGACCCAATACCCCTCTAGGCAATTGACCCAATACCCCTCTAGGCAATTGACCCAATACCCCTCTAGGCAATTGACCCAATACCCCTGTAGGCAATTGCCCCAATACCCCTCTAGGCAATTTACCCAATACCCCTCTAGACAAATGACCCAATACCCCTCTAGGCAATTGGCCCAATACCCCTCTAGGCAATTGACCCAATACCCCTCTAGGCAATTGACCCAATACCCCTCTAGGCAATTGACCCAATACCCCTCTAGGCAATTGACCCAATGCCCCTCTAGGCAATTGACCCAATACCCCTCTAGGCAATTGACCCAATATTCCTCTAGGCAATTGACCCAATACCCATGTAAGCAATTGAACCAATTCCCCTCTAGGCAATTGACCCAATAACCTTTTAGGCAATTGACCCAATACCACTCTAGGCAATTGACCCAATACCCCTCTAGGCAATTGACCCAATACCCATCTAGGCAATTGACCCAATACCCCTCTAGGCAATTGACCCAATACCCCTCTAGGCAATTGACCCAATACCCCTCTAGGCAATTGACCCAATACCCTTCTAGGCAATTGACCCAATACCCCTCTAGGCAATTGACCCAATACCCCTCTAGGCAATTTACCCAATACCCCTCTAGGCAATTGACCCAATACCCATCTAGGCAATTGACCCAATACCCCTCTAGGCAATTGACCCAATACCCCTCTAGGCAATTGACCCAATACCCCTCTAGGCAATTGACCCAATACCCCTCTAGGCAATTGACCCAATACCCCTGTAGGCAATTGACCCAATACCCCTCGAGGCAATTGACCCAATACCCCTCTAGGCAATTGCCCCAATAGCCCTCTCGGCAATTGACCCAATACCCCTCTAGGCAATTGAACCAATACCCCTCTAAGCAATTGACCCAATACCCCTCTCGGCAATTGACCCAATAACCCTCTAGGCAATTGACCCAATACCCCTCTAGGCAATTGACCCAATATTCCTCTAGGCAAATTGACCCAATATCCCTCTAGGCAATTGACCCAATACCCCTCTAGGCAATTGACCCAATACCCCTCTAGGCAATTGACCCAATACCCCTCTAGGCAATTGACCCAATAACCCTCTAGGCAATTGACCCAATACCCCTCTAGGCAATTGACCCAATACCCCTCTAGGCAATTGACCCAAAATTCCTCTAGGCAATTGACCCAATACCCATGTAAGCAATTGAACCAATTCCCCTCTAAGCAATTGACCCAATACACCTTTAGGCAATTTACCCAATACCCCTCTAGGCAATTGCCCCAATACCCCTCTAGGCAATTGCTTCAATTCCCCTCTAGGCAATTGACCCAATACCCCTCTAGGCAATTGCCCCAATACCCCTCTAGGCAATTGCCCCAATACCCCTCTAGGCAGTTGCCCCAATACCCCTCTAGGCAATTTCCCCAATACCCCTCTAGGCAATTGACCCAATACCCCTCTAGGCAATTGACCCAATACCCCTATAGGCAATTGACCCAATACCCCTCTAGGCAATTGACCCAATACCCCTCTAGGCAATTGACCCAATACCCCTCTTGTCAATTGTCCCAATACCCCTCTAGTCAATTGACCCAATACCCCTCTAGGCAATTGACCCAATACCCATCTAGGCAATTGACCCAATACCCCTCTAGGCAATTGACCCAATACCCCTCTAGGCAATTGACCCAATACCCCTCTAGGCAATTGACCCAATACCCATCTAGGCAATTGACCCAATACCCCTCTAGGCAATTGACCCAATACCCCTCTAGGCAATTGACCCAATACCCCTCTAGGCAATTGACCCAATACCCCTCTAGGCAATTGACCCAATACCCCTGTAGGCAATTGACCCAATACCCCTCGAGGCAATTGACCCAATACCCCTCTAGGCAATTGCCCCAATAGCCCTCTCGGCAATTGACCCAATACCCCTCTAGGCAATTGAACCAATACCCCTCTAAGCAATTGACCCAATACCCCTCTCGGCAATTGACCCAATACCCCTCTAGGCAATTGACCCAATACCCCTCTAGGCAATTGACCCAATATTCCTCTAGGCAAATTGACCCAATATCCCTCTAGGCAATTGACCCAATACCCCTCTAGGCAATTGACCCAATACCCCTCTAGGCAATTGACCCAATACCCCTCTAGGCAATTGACCCAATAACCCTCTAGGCAATTGACCCAATACCCCTCTAGGCAATTGACCCAATACCCCTCTAGGCAATTGACCCAATATTCCTCTAGGCAATTGACCCAATACCCTTGTAAGCAATTGAAACAATTCCCCTCTAAGCAATTGACCCAATACACCTTTAGGCAATTGACCCAATACCCCTCTAGGCAATTTACCCAATACCCCTCTAGGCAATTTGACCCAATACCCATCTAGGCAATTGACCCAATACCCCTCTAGGCAATTGACCCAATACCCCTCTAGGCAATTGACCCAATACCCCTCTAAGCAATTGACCCAATACCCCTCTAGGCAATTGACCCAATACCCCTGTAGGCAATTGACCCAATACCCCTCGAGGCAATTGACCCAATACCCCTCTAGGCAATTGCCCCAATAGCCCTCTCGGCAATTGACCCAATACCCCTCTAGGCAATTGACCCAATACCCCTCTAGGCAATTGACCCAATACCCCTCGAGGCAATTGACCCAATACCCCTCTAGGCAATTGCCCCAATAGCCCTCTCGGCAATTGACCCAATACCCCTCTAGGCAATTGAACCAATACCCCTCTAAGCAATTGACCCAATACCCCTCTAGGCAATTGACCCAATACCCCTCTAGGCAATTGAACCAATACCCCTCTAAGCAATTGACCCAATACCCCTCTAGGCAATTGACCCAATACCCCTCTAGGCAATTGACCCAATACCTCTCTAGGCAATTGACCCAATACCCCTCTAGGCAATTGACCCAATACCCCTTTAGGCATTTGCCCCAATACCCCTCTAGGCAATTGCCCCAATACCCCTCTAGGCAATTGACCCAATACCCCTCGAAGCAATTGATCCAATTCCCCTCTAGGCAATTGACCCAATACCCCTCGAGGCAATTGACCCAATACCCCTCTAGGCTATTGACGCAATACCCCTCTAGGCAATTGACCCAATACCCCTCTAGGCAATTGACCCAATACCCCTCTAGGCAATTGACCCAATACCCCTCTAGGCAATTGACCCAATACCCCTCTAGGCAAATGACCCAATACCCCTCTAGGCAATTGACCCAATACCCCTCTAGGCAATTGACCCAATACCCCTCTAGGCAATTGACCCAATACCCCTCTAGGCAATTGACCCAATACCCCTCTAGGCAATTGACCCAATACCCCTCTAGGAAATTGACCCAATACCCCTCTAGGCAATTGACCCAATACCCCTCTAGGCAATTAACCCAATACCCCTCTAGGCAATTGACCCAATACCCATGTAGGCCATTGACCCAATTCCCCTCTAGGCAATTGACCCAATAACCCTTTAGGCAATGGACCCAATACCCATCTAGGCAATTGCCCCAATACCCCTCTAGGCAATTGACCCAATACCCCTCGAAGCAATTGACCCAATACCCCTTTAGGCAATTGACCCAATACCCCTCGAGGCAATTGACCCAATACCCCTTTAGGCAATTGCCCCAATACGCCTCTTGGCAATTGCCCCAATACCCCTCTAGGCAATTGACCCAATACCCCTCGAAGCAATTGACCCAATACCCCTTTAGGCAATTGACCCAATACCCCTCGAGGCAATTGACCCAATACCCCTCTAGGCAATTGCCCCAATACCCTTCTAGGCAATTGACCCAATACCCCTCTAGGCAAATGACCCAATACCCCTCTAGGCAATTGACCCAATACCCCTCTAGGCAATTGACCCAATACCCCTGTAGGCAATTGACCCATTACCCCTCGAGGCAATTGACCCAATACCCCTCTAGGCAATTGCCCCAATAGCCCTCTCGGCAATTGACCCAATACCCCTCTAGGCAATTGAACCAATACCCCTCTAAGCAATTGACCCAATACCCCTCTAGGCAATTGACCCAATACCCCTCTAGGCAATTGACCCAATACCCCTCTAGGCAATTGACCCAATATCCCTCTAGGCAATTGACCCAATACCCCTCTAGGCAATTGACCCAATACCCCTCTAGGCAATTGACCCAATACCCCTCTAGGCAATTGACCCAATACCCCTCTAGGCAATTGACCCAATACCCCTCTAGGCAATTGACCCAATACCCCTCTAGGCAATTGACCCAATACCCCTCTAGGCAATTGACCCAATACCCCTCTAGGCAATTGACCCAATACCCCTCGAAGCAATTGACCCAATACCCCTTTAGGCAATTGACCCAATACCCCTCGAGGCAATTGACCCAATACCCCTCTAGGCAATTGCCCCAATACCCTTCTAGGCAATTGACCCAATACCCCTCTAGGCAAATGACCCAATACCCCTCTAGGCAATTGACCCAATACCCCTCTAGGCAATTGACCCAATACCCCTGTAGGCAATTGACCCATTACCCCTCGAGGCAATTGACCCAATACCCCTCTAGGCAATTGCCCCAATAGCCCTCTCGGCAATTGACCCAATACCCCTCTAGGCAATTGAACCAATACCCCTCTAAGCAATTGACCCAATACCCCTCTAGGCAATTGACCCAATACCCCTCTAGGCAATTGACCCAATACCCCTCTAGGCAATTGACCCAATATCCCTCTAGGCAATTGACCCAATACCCCTCTAGGCAATTGACCCAATACCCCTCTAGGCAATTGACCCAATACCCCTCTAGGCAATTGACCCAATACCCCTCTAGGCAATTGACCCAATACCCCTCTAGGCAATTGACCCAATACCCCTCTAGGCAATTGACCCAATACCCCTCTAGGCAATTGACCCAATACCCCTCTAGGCAATTGACCCAATACCCCTCTAGGCAATTGACCCAATACCACTCTAGGCAATTGACCCAATACCCCTCTAGGCAATTGACCCAATACCCCTCTAGGCAATTGACCCAATACCCCTCTAGGCAATTGACCCAATACCCATCTAGGCAATTGACCCAATACCCCTCTAGGCAATTGCCCCAATACCCCTCTAGGCAATTGACCCAATACCCCTCGAAGCAATTGACCCAATACCCCTTTAGGCAATTGACCCAATACCCCTCGAGGCAATTGACCCAATACCCCTCTAGGCTATTGACCCAATACCCCTCTAGGCAATTGAACCAATACCCCTCTAGGCAATTGACCCAATACCCCTCTAGGCAATTGACCCAAAACCCCTCTAGGCAATTGACCCAATACCCCTCTAGGCAAATGACCCAATTCCCCTCTAGGCAATTGACCCAATACCCCTCTAGGCAATTGACCCAATACCCCTCTAGGCAATTGACCCAATACCCCTCTAGGCAATTGACCCAATACCCATGTAGGCAATTGACCCAATTCCCCTCTAGGCAATTGACCCAATACCCCTCTAGGCAATTGACCCAATACCCCTCTAGGCAATTGACCCAATACCTCTCTAGGCAATTGACCCAATACCCATCTAGGCAATTGACCCAATACCCCTCTAGGCAATTGCCCCAATACCTCTCTAGGCAATTGACCCAATACCCCTCGAAGCAATTGACCCAATACCCCTTTAGGCAATTGACCCAATACCCCTCGAGGCAATTGACCCAATACCCCTCTAGGCTATTTACCCAATACCCCTCTAGGCAATTGACCCAATACCCCTCTAGGCAATTGACCCAATACCCCTCTAGGCAATTGACCCAATACCCCTCTAGGCAATTGACCCAATACCCCTCTAGGCAAATGACCCAATACGCCTCTAGGCAATTGACCCAATACCCCTCTAGGCAATTGACCCAATACCCCTCTAGGCAATTGACCCAATACCCCTCTAGGCAATTGACCCAATACCCCTCTAGGCAATTGACCCAATATCCCTCTAGGAAATTGACCCAATACCCCTCTAGGCAATTAACCCAATACCCCTCTAGGCAATTGACCCAATACCCATGTAGGCAATTGACCCAATTCCCCTCTAGGCAATTGACCCAATAACCCTTTAGGCAATGGACCCAATACCCATCTAGGCAATTGCCCCAATACCCCTCTAGGCAATTGCCCCAATACCCCTCTAGGCAATTGACCCAATACCCCTTTAGGCAATTGCCCCAATACGCCTCTTGGCAATTGCCCCAATACCCCTCTAGGCAATTGACCCAATACCCCTCGAAGCAATTGACCCAATACCCCTTTAGGCAATTGACCCAATACCCCTCGAGGCAATTGACCCAATACCCCTCTAGGCAATTGCCCCAATACCCCTCTAGGCAATTGACCCAATACCCCTCTAGGCAAATGACCCAATACTCCGCTAGGCAATTGACCCAATACCCCTCTAGGCAATTGACCCAATACCCCTGTAGGCAATTGACCCAATACCCCTCGAGGCAATTGACCCAATACCCCTCTAGGCAATTGCCCCAATAGCCCTCTCGGCAATTGACCCAATACCCCTCTAGGCAATTGAACCAATACCCCTCTAAGCAATTGACCCAATACCCCTCTAGGCAATTGACCCAATACCCCTCTAGGCAATTGACCCAATACCCCTCTAGGCAATTGACCCAATATCCCTCTAGGCAATTGACCCAATACCCCTCTAGGCAATTGACCCAATACCCCTCTAGGCAATTGACCCAATACCCCTCTAGGCAATTGACCCAATACCCCTCTAGGCAATTGACCCAATACCCCTCTAGGCAATTGACCCAATACCCCTCTAGGCAATTGACCCAATACCCCTCTAGGCAATTGACCCAATATTCCTCTAGGCAATTGACCCAATACCCATGTAAGCAATTGAACCAATTCCCCTCTAGGCAATTGACCCAATAAACCTTTAGGCAATTGACCCAATACCCCTCTAGGCAATTGCCCCAATACCCCTCTAGGCAATTGCCCCAATACCCCTCTAGGCAGTTGCCCCAATACCCCTCTAGGCAATTGCCGCAATACCCCTCTAGGCAATTGACCCAATACCCCTCTAGGCAATTGACCCAATACCCCTCTAGGCAATTGACCCAATACCCCTCTAGGCAATTGACCCAATACCCCTCTAGGCAATTGACCCAATACCCCTCTTGGCAATTGTCCCAATACCCCTCTAGGCAATTGACCCAATACCCCTCTAGGCAATTGACCCAATACCCCTCTAGGCAATTGACCCAATACCCCTCTAGGCAATTGACCCAATACCCCTCTAGGCAATTGACCCAATACCCCTCTAGGCAATTGACCCAATACCCCTCTAGGCAATTGACCCAATACCCCTCTAGGCAATTGACCCAATACCCCTCTAGGCAATTGACCCAATACCCCTCTAGGCAATTGACCCAATACCCCTCTAGGCAATTTACCCAATACCCCTCTAGGCAATTGACCCAATACCCTTCTAGGCAATTGACCCAATACCCCTCTAGGCAATTGACCCAATACCCCTCTAGGCAATTGACCCAATACCCCTGTAGGCAATTGACCCAATACCCCTCGAGGCAATTGACCCAATACCCCTCTAGGCAATTGCCCCAATAGCCCTCTAGGCAATTGACCCAATACCCCTCTAGGCAATTGAACCAATACCCCTCTAAGCAATTGACCCAATACCCCTCTAGGCAATTAACCCAATACCCCTCTAGGCAATTGACCCAATACCCCTCTAGGCAATTGACCCAATACCCCTCTAGGCAATTTACCCAATACCCCTCTAGGCAATTGACCCAATACACCTCTAGGCAATTGACCCAATACCCCTCTAGGCAATTGACCCAATACCCCTCTAGGCAATTGACCCAATACCCCTGTAGGCAATTGACCCAATACCCATCTAGGCAATTGACCCAATACCCCTCAAGGCAATTGACCCAATACCCCTCTCGGCAATTGACCCAATACCCCTCTAGGCAATTGACCCAATACCCCTCTAGGCAATTGACCCAATACCCCTGTAGGCAATTGACCCAATACCCCTCGAGGCAATTAACCCAATACCCCTCTAGGCAATTGCCCCAATACCCCTCTAGGCAATTGACCCAATACCCCTCTAGGCAAATGACCCAATACCCCTCTAGGCAATTGACTCAATACCCCTCTAGGCAATTGACCCAATACCCCTCTAGGCAATTGACCCAATACCCATCTAGGCAATTGACCCAATACCCCTCAAGGCAATTGACCCAATACCCCTCTAGGCAATTGACCCAATACCCCTCTAGGCAATTTACCCAATACCCCTCTAGGCAATTGACCCAATACCCCTGTAGGCAATTGACCCAATACCCCTCGAGGCAATTAACCCAATACCCCTCTAGGCAATTGCCCCAATACCCCTCTAGGCAATTGACCCAATACCCCTTTAGGCAAATGACCCAATACCCCTCTAGGCAATTGGCCCAATACCCCTCTAGGCAATTGACCCAATACCCCTCTAGGCAATTGACCCAATACCCCTCTAGGCAATTGACCCAATACCCCTCTAGGCAATTGTCCCAATACCCCTCTAGGCAATTGACCCAATACCCCTCTAGGCAATTGACCCAATATTCCTCTAGGCAATTGACCCAATACCCATGTAAGCAATTGAACCAATTCCCCTCCAGGCAATTGACCCAATAACCTTTTAGGCAATTGACACAATACCACTCTAGGCAATTGACCCAATACCCCTCTAGGCAATTGACCCAATACCCCTCTAGGCAATTGACCCAATACCCCTCTAGGCAATTGACCCAATACCCATCTAGGCAATTGACCCAATACCCCTCTAGGCAATTGACCCAATACCCCTCTAGGCAATTGACCCAATACCCCTCTAGGCAATTGACCCAATACCCTTCTAGGCAATTGACCCAATACCCCTCTAGGCAATTGACCCAATACCCCTCTAGGCAATTTACCCAATACCCCTCTAGGCAATTGACCCAATACCCATCTAGGCAATTGACCCAATACCCCTCTAGGCAATTGACCCAATACCCCTCTAGGCAATTGACCCAATACCCCTCTAGGCAATTGACCCAATACCCCTCTAGGCAATTGACCCAATACCCCTGTAGGCAATTGACCCAATACCCCTCGAGGCAATTGACCCAATACCCCTCTAGGCAATTGCCCCAATAGCCCTCTCGGCAATTGACCCAATACCCCTCTAGGCAATTGAACCAATACCCCTCTAAGCAATTGACCCAATACCCCTCTAGGCAATTGACCCAATACCCCTCTAGGCAATTGACCCAATATTCCTCTAGGCAAATTGACCCAATATCCCTCTAGGCAATTGACCCAATACCCCTCTAGGCAATTGACCCAATACCCCTCTAGGCAATTGACCCAATACCCCTCTAGCCAATTGACCCAATAACCCTCTAGGCAATTGACCCAATACCCCTCTAGGCAATTGACCAAATACCCCTATAGGCAATTGACCCAATATTCCTCTAGGCAATTGACCCAATACCCATGTAAGCAATTGAACCAATTCCCCTCTAAGCAATTGACCCAATACACCTTTAGGCAATTTACCCAATACCCCTCTAGGCAATTGCCCCAATACCCCTCTAGGCAATTGCTTCAATTCCCCTCTAGGCAATTGACCCAATACCCCTCTAGGCAATTGCCCCAATACCCCTCTAGGCAATTGCCCCAATACCCCTCTAGACAGTTGCCCCAATACCCCTCTAGGCAATTGACCCAATACCCCTCTAGGCAATTGACCCAATACCCCTCTAGGCAATTGACCCAATACCCCTCTAGGCAATTGACCCAATACCCCTCTAGGCAATTGACCCAATACCCCTCTAGGCAATTGACCCAATACCCCTCTAGGCAATTGACCCAATACCCCTCTAGGCAATTGACCCAATACCCCTCTAGGCAATTTACCCAATACCCCTCTAGGCAATTGTCCCAATACCCATCTAGGCAATTGACCCAATACCCCTCTAGGCAATTGACCCAATACCCTTCTAGGCAATTGACCCAATACCCCTCTAGGCAATTGACCCAATACCCCTCTAGGCAATTGACCCAATACCCCTGTAGGCAATTGACCCAATACCCCTCGAGGCAATTGACCCAATACCCCTCTAGGCAATTGCCCCAATAGCCCTCTAGGCAATTGACCCAATACCCCTCTAGGCAATTGAACCAATACCCCTCTAAGCAATTGACCCAATACCCCTCTAGGCAATTAACCCAATACCCCTCTAGGCAATTGACCCAATACCCCTCTAGGCAATTGACCCAATACCCCTCTAGGCAATTTACCCAATACCCCTCTAGGCAATTGACCCAATACACCTCTAGGCAATTGACCCAATATCCCTCTAGGCAATTGACCCAATACCCCTCTAGGCAATTGACCCAATACCCCTGTAGGCAATTGACCCAATACCCCTCTAGGCAATTGACCCAATACCCCTCAAGGCAATTGACCCAATACCCCTCTCGGCAATTGACCCAATACCCCTCTAGGCAATTGACCCAATACCCCTCTAGGCAATTGACCCAATACCCCTGTAGGCAATTGACCCAATACCCCTCGAGGCAATTAACCCAATACCCCTCTAGGCAATTGCCCCAATACCCCTCTAGGCAATTGACCCAATACCCCTCTAGGCAAATGACCCAATACCCCTCTAGGCAATTGACTCAATACCCCTCTAGGCAATTGACCCAATACCCCTCTAGGCAATTGACCCAATACCCATCTAGGCAATTGACCCAATACCCCTCAAGGCAATTGACCCAATACCCCTCTAGGCAATTGACCCAATACCCCTCTAGGCAATTTACCCAATACCCCTCTAGGCAATTGACCCAATACCCCTGTAGGCAATTGACCCAATACCCCTCGAGGCAATTAACCCAATACCCCTCTAGGCAATTGCCCCAATACCCCTCTAGGCAATTGACCCAATACCCCTTTAGGCAAATGACCCAATACCCCTCTAGGCAATTGGCCCAATACCCCTCTAGGCAATTGACCCAATACCCCTCTAGGCAATTGACCCAATACCCCTCTAGGCAATTGACCCAATACCCCTCTAGGCAATTGTCCCAATACCCCTCTAGGCAATTGACCCAATACCCCTCTAGGCAATTGACCCAATATTCCTCTAGGCAATTGACCCAATACCCATGTAAGCAATTGAACCAATTCCCCTCCAGGCAATTGACCCAATAACCTTTTAGGCAATTGACACAATACCACTATAGGCAATTGACCCAATACCCCTCTAGGCAATTGACCCAATACCCCTCTAGGCAATTGACCCCTATACCCCTCTAGGCAATTGACCCAATACCCATCTAGGCAATTGACCCAATACCCCTCTAGGCAATTGACCCAATACCCCTCTAGGCAATTGACCCAATACCCCTCTAGGCAATTGACCCAATACCCTTCTAGGCAATTGACCCAATACCCCTCTAGGCAATTGACCCAATACCCCTCTAGGCAATTTACCCAATACCCCTCTAGGCAATTGACCCAATACCCATCTAGGCAATTGACCCAATACCCCTCTAGGCAATTGACCCAATACCCCTCTAGGCAATTGACCCAATACCCCTCTAGGCAATTGACCCAATACCCCTCTAGGCAATTGACCCAATACCCCTGTAGGCAATTGACCCAATACCCCTCGAGGCAATTGACCCAATACCCCTCTAGGCAATTGCCCCAATAGCCCTCTCGGCAATTGACCCAATACCCCTCTAGGCAATTGAACCAATACCCCTCTAAGCAATTGACCCAATACCCCTCTAGGCAATTGACCCAATACCCCTCTAGGCAATTGACCCAATATTCCTCTAGGCAAATTGACCCAATATCCCTCTAGGCAATTGACCCAATACCCCTCTAGGCAATTGACCCAATACCCCTCTAGGCAATTGACCCAATACCCCTCTAGGCAATTGACCCAATAACCCTCTAGGCAATTGACCCAATACCCCTCTAGGCAATTGACCAAATACCCCTCTAGGCAATTGACCCAATATTCCTCTAGGCAATTGACCCAATACCCATGTAAGCAATTGAACCAATTCCCCTCTAAGCAATTGACCCAATACACCTTTAGGCAATTTACCCAATACCCCTCTAGACAATTGCCCCAATACCCCTCTAGGCAATTGCTTCAATTCCCCTCTAGACAATTGACCCAATACCCCTCTAGGCAATTGCCCCAATACCCCTCTAGGCAATTGCCCCAATACCCCTCTAGGCAGTTGCCCCAATACCCCTCTAGGCAATTGCCCCAATACCCCTCTAGGCAATTGACCCAATACCCCTCTAGGCAATTGACCCAATACACCTCTAGGCAATTGACCCAATACCCCTCTAGGCAATTGACCCAATACCCCTCTAGGCAATTGACCCAATACCCCTCTTGTCAATTGTCCCAATACCCCTCTAGTCAATTGACCCAATACCCCTCTAGGCAATTGACCCACTATCCCTCTAGGCAATTGACCCAATACCCCTCTAGGCAATTGACCCAATACCCCTCTAGGCAATTGACCCAATACCTTTCTAGGCAATTGACCCAATAACCCTCTAGGCAATTGACCCAATACCCCTCTAGGCAATTGACCCGATACCCATCTAGGCAATTGACCCAATACCCCTCTAGGCAATTGACCCAATACCCCTCTAGGCAATTGACCCAATACCCCTGTAGGCAATTGACCCAATACCCCTGTAGGCAAATGACCCAATACCCCTCTAGGCAATTGACCCAATACAACTTTAGGCAATTGACCAAATACCCCTCTAGGCAAGTGACCCAATACCCCTCTAGGCAATTGACCCAATACCCCTCTAGGCAATTGACCCAATACCCCTCTAGGCAATTGACCCAATACCCCTCTCGGCAATTTACCCAATATCCCTCTAGGCAATTGACCAAATACCCCTCTAGGCAATTGACCCACTACCCCTCTAGGCAATTGACCCAATACCCCTCTAGGCAATTGACCCAATACCCATCTAGGCAATTAACCCAAAACCACTCTAGGCAATTGACCCAATACCTCTCTAGGCAATTGACCCAATACTCCTCTAGGCAATTGACCCAATACCCCTCTAGGCAATTGACCCAATACCCCTGTAGTCAATTGACCCAATACCCCTGTAGGCAATTGACCCAATACCCCTCTAGGCAATTTTCCAAATACCCCTCTAAGCATTTGACCCAATACCCCTCTAGGCAATTGACCCAATACCCCTCTAGTCAATTGACCCAATACCCCTCTAGGCAATTTTCCAAATACCCCTCTAGGCATTTGACCCAATACCCCTCTAGGCAATTGACCCAATACCCCTCTAGTCAATTGACCCAATACCCCTCTAGGCAATTGACCCAATACCCCTCTAGGCAATTGACCCAATACCCCTCTAGGCAATTGACCCAATACCCTTGTAGGCAATTGACCTAATACCCCTCTAGGCAATTGACCCAATACCCCTCTAGGCAATTGACCCAATACCCCTCTAGGCAATTGACCCAATACCCCTCTAGGCAATTGACCCAATACCCCTCCAGGCAATTGACCCAATACCCCTCTAGGCAATTTACCCAATACCCCTCTAGGCAATTGACCCAATATCCCTCTAGGCAATTGACCCAATACCCCTCTAGGCAATTGACCCAATACCCCTCTAGGCAATTGACCCAATACCCCTCTATTGACCCAATACCCCTCTAGGCAATTTACCCAATACCCCTTTAGGCAATTGACCCAATACCCCTCTAGGCAATTGACCCAATACCTCTCTAGGCAATTGACCCAATACCCCTCTAGGCAATTGACCCAATACCCCTCTAGACAATTGACCCAATACCCCTCTAGGCAATTGACCAAATACCCCTCTAGGCAATTGATCCAATACCCCTCTAGGCAATTGACCAAATACCCCTCTAGGCAATTGACCAAATACCCCTCTAGGCAATTGACCCAATACCCCTCTAGGCAATTGACTTAATACGCCTCTAGGCAATTGACCCAATACCCCTCTAGGCAATTGACCCAATACCCCTGTAGGCAATTGACCCAATACCCCTGTAGGCAAATGACCCAATACCCCTCTAGGCAATTGAACCAATACCCCTTTAGGCAATTGACCAAATACCCCTCTAGGCAATTGACCCAATACCCCTCTAGGCAATTGACCCAATACCCCTCTAGGCAATTGACCCAATACCCCTCTAGGCAATTGACCCAATACCCCTCACGGAAATGTACCCAACATCCCTCTAGGTAATTGACCAAATACCCCTCTAGGCAATTGACCCAATACCCCTCTAGGCAATTGACCCAATACCCCTCTAGGCAATTGACCCAATACCCATCTAGTCAATTAACCCAATACCACTCTAGGCAATTGACCCAATACCTCTCAGGGCAATTGACCCAATACCCCTCTAGGCAATTGACCCAATACCCCTCTAGGCAATTGACCCAATACCCCTGTAGTCAATTGACCCAATACCCCTGTAGGCAATTGACCCAATACCCCTCTAGGCAATTTTCCAAATACCCCTCTAAGCATTTGACCCAATACCCCTCTAGGCAATTGACCCAATACCCCTCTAGTCAATTGACCCAATACCCCTCTAGGCAATTTTCCAAATA
This sequence comes from Lampetra planeri, assembly GCF_965212315.1. Taxonomy (NCBI): domain Eukaryota; kingdom Metazoa; phylum Chordata; class Hyperoartia; order Petromyzontiformes; family Petromyzontidae; genus Lampetra; species Lampetra planeri. The sequence continues at coordinate 17,777,642 of NC_136110.1, forward strand.
CCCCTCTAGGCATTTGACCCAATACCCCTCTAGGCAATTGACCCAATACCCCTCTAGTCAATTGACCCAATACCCCTCTAGGCAATTGACCCAATACCCCTCTAGGCAATTGACCCAATACCCCTCTAGGCAATTGACCCAATACCCTTGTAGGCAATTGACCCAATACCCCTCTAGGCAATTGACCCAATACCCCTCTAGGCAATTGACCCAATACCCCTCTAGGCAATTGACCCAATACCCCTATAGGCAATTGACCCAATACACCTCCAGGCAATTGACCCAATACCCCTCTAGGCAATTTACCCAATACCCCTCTAGGCAATTGACCCAATATCCCTCTAGGGAATTGACCCAATACCCCTCTAGGCAATTGACCCAATACCCCTCTGGGCAATTGACCCAATACCCCTCTATTGACCCAATACCCCTCTAGGCAATTTACCCAATACCCCTCTAGGCAATTGACCCAATACCCCTCTAGGCAATTGACCCAATACCTCTCTAGGCAATTGACCCAATACCCCTCTAGGCAATTGACCCAATACCCCTCTAGACAATTGACCCAATACCCCTCTAGGCAATTGACCAAATACCCCTCTAGGCAATTGATCCAATACCCCTCTAGGCAATTGACCAAATACCCCTCTAGGCAATTGACCAAACACCCCTCTAGGCAATTGACCCAATACCCCTCTAGGCAATTGACTTAATACGCCTCTAGGCAATTGACCCAATACCCCTCTAGGCAATTGACCCAATACCCCTGTAGGCAATTGACCCAATACCCCTGTAGGCAAATGACCCAATACCCCTCTAGGCAATTGAACCAATACCCCTTTAGGCAATTGACCAAATACCCCTCTAGGCAATTGACCCAATACCCCTCTAGGCAATTGACCCAATACCCCTCTAGGCAATTGACCCAATACCCCTCTAGGCAATTGACCCAATACCCCTCTCGGCAATTTACCCAATATCCCTCTAGGCAATTGACCAAATACCCCTCTAGGCAATTGACCCAATACCCCTCTAGGCAATTGACCCAATACCCCTCTAGGAAATTGACCCAATACCCATCTAGGCAATTACCCCAATACCACTCTAGGCAATTGACCCAATACCTCTCAGGGCAATTGACCCAATACCCCTATAGGCAATTGACCCAATACCCCTCTAAGCAATTGACCCAATACCCCTGTAGTCAATTGACCCAATACCCCTGTAGGCAATTGACCCAATACCCCTCTAGGCAATTTTCCAAATACCCCTCTAAGCATTTGATCCAATACCCCTCTAGGCAATTGACCCAATACCCCTCTAGTCAATTGACCCAATACCCATCTAGGCAATTGACCCAATACCCCTCTAGGCAATTGACCCAATACGCCTCTAGGCAATTGACCCAATACCCTTCTAGGCAATTGACCCAATACCCCTCTAGGCAATTGACCCAATACCCTTCTAGGCAATTGATCCAATACCCCTCTAGTCAATTGACCCAATACCCTCTCTAAGCAATTGACCCAATACCCCTCTAGACAATTGACCCAATACCCCTCTAGGCAAGTGACTTAATACTCCTCGAGGCAATTGACCCAATACCCCTCTAGGCAATTGACCCAATACCCCTGTAGGCAATTGACCCAATACCCCTGTAGGCAAATGACCAAATACCCCTCTATGCAATTAACCCAATACCCCTTTAGGCAATTGACCAAATACCCCTCTAGGCAATTGAACCAATACCCCTCTAGGCAATTGACCCAATACCCCTCTAGGCAATTGACCAAATACCCCTCTAGGCAATTGACCCAATACCCCTCTAGGCAATTGACCCAATACCCATCTACGCAATTGACCCAATACCCATCTAGGCAATTGACCCAATACCCCTCTAGGCAATTGACCCAATACGCCTCTAGGCAATTGACCCAATACCCTTCTAGGCAATTGACCCAATACCCCTCTAGGCAATTGACCCAATACCCCTCTAGGCAATTGATCCAATACCCCTCTAGTCAATTGACCCAATACCCTCTCTAAGCAATTGACCCAATACCCCTCTAGACAATTGACCCAATACCCCTCTAGGCAAGTGACTTAATACTCCTCGAGGCAATTGACCCAATACCCCTCTAGGCAATTGACCCAATACCCCTGTAGGCAATTGACCCAATACCCCTGTAGGCAAATGACCCAATACCCCTCTATGCAATTAACCCAATACCCCTTTAGGCAATTGACCAAATACCCCTCTAGGCAATTGAACCAATACCCCTCTAGGCAATTGACCCAATACCCCTCTAGGCAATTGACCCAATACCCCTCTAGGCAATTGACCCAATACCCCTCTCGGCAATTTACCCAATACCCCTCTAGGCAATTGACCAAATACCCCTCTAGGCAATTGACCCAATACCCCTCTAGGCAATTGACCCAATACCCATCTAGGCAATTGACCCAATACCCATCTAGGCAATTGACCCAATATCCCTCTAGGCAATTGACCCAATACCTCTCTAGGCAATTGACCCAATATTCCTCTAGGCAATTGACCCAATACCCCTCTAGGCAATTGACCCAATACCCCTGTAGGCAATTGACCCAATACCCATGTAGGCAATTGAACCAATACCCCTCTAGGCAATTTTCCAAATACCCCTCTAGGCATTTGACCCAATACCCCTCTAGGCAATTGACCCAATACCCCTCTAGTCAATTGACCCAATACCCCTCTAGGCAATTGACCCAATACCCCTCTAGGCAATTGACCCAATACCCCTCTCGGCAATTGACCCAATACCCCTCTAGGCAATTGACCCAATACCCCTCTAGGCAATTGACCCAATACCTCTCTAGGCAATTGACCCAATACCCCTCTAGGCAATTGACCCAATACCCCTCTAGGCAATTGACCCAATACCCCTCTAGGCAATTGACCCAATACCCCTCAAGGCAATTGACCCAATACAACTCTAGGCAATTGACCCAATACCCCTGTAGGCAATTGACCAAATACCCCTGTAGGCAATTGACCCAATGCACCTCTAGGCAATTGACCCAATGCACCTCTAGGCAATTGACCCAATACCCCTCTAGGCAATTGACCCAATACCGCTCTAGGCAATTGACCCAATACCTCTCTAGGCAATTGACCCAAAACCCCTCTAGGCAATTGACCCAATACCCCTGTAGGCAATTGACCCAATACCCCGGTAGGCAATTGACCCAATACCACTCTAGGCAATTGACCCAATACCCCTGTAGGCAATTGACCCAATACCCCTCTAGGCAATTGACACAATACCCCTCTAGGCAATTGACCCAATACCCCTCTAGGCAATTGACCCAATACCCCTCTAGGCAATTGACCCAATACCCCTCTAGGCAATTGACCCAATACCCCTCTAGGCAATTGACCCAATACCCATCTAGGCAAATGATCCAATACCCCTATAGGCAATTGACCCAATACCCCTCTAGGCAATTGACCCAATACCCCTCTAGGCAATTGACCCAATACCCCTCTAGGCAATTGACCCAATACCCCTCTTGGCAATTGACCCAATACCCCTCTAGGCAATTGACCCAATACCCCTCTAGTCAATTGACCCAATACCCCTGTTGGCAATTGACCAAATACCCCTGTAGGTAATTGACCCAATACCCCTCTAGGCAATTGACCCAATACCCCTCTAGGCAATTGACCCAATACCCCTCTAGGCAATTGACCCAATACCCCTCTAGGCAATTGACCCAATACCCCTCTAGGCAATTGACCCAATACCCCTCTAGGCAATTGACCCAATACCCCCCTAGGCAATTGACCCAATACCCCTGTAGGCAATTGACCCAATACCCCTCTAGGCAATTGACCCAATACCCCTCTAGGCAATTGACCCAATACCCCTCTAGGCAATTTACCCAATACCCCTCTAGGCAATTGACCCAATACCCCTCTAGGCAATTGACCCAATACCCCTCTAGGCAATTGACCCAATACCCCTCTAGGCAATTGACCCAATACCCCTATATTGACCCAATACCCCTCTAGGCAATTGACCCAATACCCCTCTAGGCAATTGACCCAATACCCCTCTAGGCAATTGACCCAATACCTCTCTAGGCAATTGACCCAATACCCTTCTAGGCAATTGACCCAATACCCCTCTAGGCAATTGACCCAATACCCCTCTAGGCAATTGACCAAATACCCCTCTAGGCAATTGATCCAATACCCCTCTAGGCAATTGACCAAATACCCCTCTAGGCAATTGACCAAATACCCCTCTAGGCAATTGACCCAATACCCCTCTAGGCAATTGACTTAATACGCCTCTAGGCAATTGACCCAATACCCCTCTAGGCAATTGACCCAATACCCCTGTAGGCAATTGACCCAATACCCCTGTAGGCAAATGACCCAATACCCCTCTAGGCAATTGACCCAATACAACTTTAGGCAATTGACCAAATATCCCTCTAGGCAATTGACCCAATACCCCTCTAGGCAATTGACCAAATACCCCTCTAGGCAATTGACCAAATACCCCTCTAGGCAATTGACCCAATACCCCTCTAGGCAATTGACTTAATACGCCTCTAGGCAATTGACCCAATACCCCTCTAGGCAATTGACCCAATACCCCTGTAGGCAATTGACCCAATACCCCTGTAGGCAAATGACCCAATACCCCTCTAGGCAATTGAACCAATACCCCTTTAGGCAATTGACCAAATACCCCTCTAGGCAATTGACCCAATACCCCTCTAGGCAATTGACCCAATACCCCTCTAGGCAATTGACCCAATACCCCTCTAGGCAATTGACCCAATACCCCTCTCGGAAATGTACCCAATATCCCTCTAGGTAATTGACCAAATACCCCTCTAGGCAATTGACCCAATACCCCTCTAGGCAATTGACCCAATACCCCTCTAGGCAATTGACCCAATACCCATCTAGTCAATTAACCCAATACCACTCTAGGCAATTGACCCAATACCTCTCAGGGCAATTGACCCAATACCCCTCTAGGCAATTGACCCAATACCCCTCTAGGCAATTGACCCAATACCCCTGTAGTCAATTGACCCAATACCCCTGTAGGCAATTGACCCAATACCCCTCTAGGCAATTTTCCAAATACCCCTCTAAGCATTTGACCCAATACCCCTCTAGGCAATTGACCCAATACCCCTCTAGTCAATTGACCCAATACCCCTCTAGGCAATTTTCCAAATACCCCTCTAGGCATTTGACCCAATACCCCTCTAGGCAATTGACCCAATACCCCTCTAGTCAATTGACCCAATACCCCTCTAGGCAATTGACCCAATACCCCTCTAGGCAATTGACCCAATACCCCTCTAGGCAATTGACCCAATACCCTTGTAGGCAATTGACCCAATACCCCTCTAGGCAATTGACCCAATACCCCTCTAGGCAATTGACCCAATACCCCTCTAGGCAATTGACCCAATACCCCTATAGGCAATTGACCCAATACACCTCCAGGCAATTGACCCAATACCCCTCTAGGCAATTTACCCAATACCCCTCTAGGCAATTGACCCAATATCCCTCTAGGGAATTGACCCAATACCCCTCTAGGCAATTGACCCAATACCCCTCTGGGCAATTGACCCAATACCCCTCTATTGACCCAATACCCCTCTAGGCAATTTACCCAATACCCCTCTAGGCAATTGACCCAATACCCCTCTAGGCAATTGACCCAATACCTCTCTAGGCAATTGACCCAATACCCCTCTAGGCAATTGACCCAATACCCCTCTAGACAATTGACCCAATACCCCTCTAGGCAATTGACCAAATACCCCTCTAGGCAATTGATCCAATACCCCTCTAGGCAATTGACCAAATACCCCTCTAGGCAATTGACCAAACACCCCTCTAGGCAATTGACCCAATACCCCTCTAGGCAATTGACTTAATACGCCTCTAGGCAATTGACCCAATACCCCTCTAGGCAATTGACCCAATACCCCTGTAGGCAATTGACCCAATACCCCTGTAGGCAAATGACCCAATACCCCTCTAGGCAATTGAACCAATACCCCTTTAGGCAATTGACCAAATACCCCTCTAGGCAATTGACCCAATACCCCTCTAGGCAATTGACCCAATACCCCTCTAGGCAATTGACCCAATACCTCTCTAGGCAATTGACCCAATACCCCTCTCGGCAATTTACCCAATATCCCTCTAGGCAATTGACCAAATACCCCTCTAGGCAATTGACCCAATACCCCTCTAGGCAATTGACCCAATACCCCTCTAGGAAATTGACCCAATACCCATCTAGGCAATTACCCCAATACCACTCTAGGCAATTGACCCAATACCTCTCAGGGCAATTGACCCAATACCCCTATAGGCAATTGACCCAATACCCCTCTAAGCAATTGACCCAATACCCCTGTAGTCAATTGACCCAATACCCCTGTAGGCAATTGACCCAATACCCCTCTAGGCAATTTTCCAAATACCCCTCTAAGCATTTGATCCAATACCCCTCTAGGCAATTGACCCAATACCCCTCTAGTCAATTGACCCAATACCCATCTAGGCAATTGACCCAATACCCCTCTAGGCAATTGACCCAATACGCCTCTAGGCAATTGACCCAATACCCTTCTAGGCAATTGACCCAATACCCCTCTAGGCAATTGACCCAATACCCTTCTAGGCAATTGATCCAATACCCCTCTAGTCAATTGACCCAATACCCTCTCTAAGCAATTGACCCAATACCCCTCTAGACAATTGACCCAATACCCCTCTAGGCAAGTGACTTAATACTCCTCGAGGCAATTGACCCAATACCCCTCTAGGCAATTGACCCAATACCCCTGTAGGCAATTGACCCAATACCCCTGTAGGCAAATGACCAAATACCCCTCTATGCAATTAACCCAATACCCCTTTAGGCAATTGACCAAATACCCCTCTAGGCAATTGAACCAATACCCCTCTAGGCAATTGACCCAATACCCCTCTAGGCAATTGACCAAATACCCCTCTAGGCAATTGACCCAATACCCCTCTAGGCAATTGACCCAATACCCATCTACGCAATTGACCCAATACCCATCTAGGCAATTGACCCAATACCCCTCTAGGCAATTGACCCAATACGCCTCTAGGCAATTGACCCAATACCCTTCTAGGCAATTGACCCAATACCCCTCTAGGCAATTGACCCAATACCCCTCTAGGCAATTGATCCAATACCCCTCTAGTCAATTGACCCAATACCCTCTCTAAGCAATTGACCCAATACCCCTCTAGACAATTGACCCAATACCCCTCTAGGCAAGTGACTTAATACTCCTCGAGGCAATTGACCCAATACCCCTCTAGGCAATTGACCCAATACCCCTGTAGGCAATTGACCCAATACCCCTGTAGGCAAATGACCCAATACCCCTCTATGCAATTAACCCAATACCCCTTTAGGCAATTGACCAAATACCCCTCTAGGCAATTGAACCAATACCCCTCTAGGCAATTGACCCAATACCCCTCTAGGCAATTGACCCAATACCCCTCTAGGCAATTGACCCAATACCCCTCTCGGCAATTTACCCAATACCCCTCTAGGCAATTGACCAAATACCCCTCTAGGCAATTGACCCAATACCCCTCTAGGCAATTGACCCAATACCCATCTAGGCAATTGACCCAATACCCATCTAGGCAATTGACCCAATATCCCTCTAGGCAATTGACCCAATACCTCTCTAGGCAATTGACCCAATATTCCTCTAGGCAATTGACCCAATACCCCTCTAGGCAATTGACCCAATACCCCTGTAGGCAATTGACCCAATACCCATGTAGGCAATTGAACCAATACCCCTCTAGGCAATTTTCCAAATACCCCTCTAGGCATTTGACCCAATACCCCTCTAGGCAATTGACCCAATACCCCTCTAGTCAATTGACCCAATACCCCTCTAGGCAATTGACCCAATACCCCTCTAGGCAATTGACCCAATACCCCTCTCGGCAATTGACCCAATACCCCTCTAGGCAATTGACCCAATACCCCTCTAGGCAATTGACCCAATACCTCTCTAGGCAATTGACCCAATACCCCTCTAGGCAATTGACCCAATACCCCTCTAGGCAATTGACCCAATACCCCTCTAGGCAATTGACCCAATACCCCTCAAGGCAATTGACCCAATACAACTCTAGGCAATTGACCCAATACCCCTGTAGGCAATTGACCAAATACCCCTGTAGGCAATTGACCCAATGCACCTCTAGGCAATTGACCCAATGCACCTCTAGGCAATTGACCCAATACCCCTCTAGGCAATTGACCCAATACCGCTCTAGGCAATTGACCCAATACCTCTCTAGGCAATTGACCCAAAACCCCTCTAGGCAATTGACCCAATACCCCTGTAGGCAATTGACCCAATACCCCGGTAGGCAATTGACCCAATACCACTCTAGGCAATTGACCCAATACCCCTGTAGGCAATTGACCCAATACCCCTCTAGGCAATTGACCCAATACCCCTCTAGGCAATTGACCCAATACCCCTCTAGGCAATTGACCCAATACCCCTCTAGGCAATTGACCCAATACCCCTCTAGGCAATTGACCCAATACCCCTCTAGGCAATTGACCCAATACCCATCTAGGCAAATGATCCAATACCCCTATAGGCAATTGACCCAATACCCCTCTAGGCAATTGACCCAATACCCCTCTAGGCAATTGACCCAATACCCCTCTAGGCAATTGACCCAATACCCCTCTTGGCAATTGACCCAATACCCCTCTAGGCAATTGACCCAATACCCCTCTAGTCAATTGACCCAATACCCCTGTTGGCAATTGACCAAATACCCCTGTAGGTAATTGACCCAATACCCCTCTAGGCAATTGACCCAATACCCCTCTAGGCAATTGACCCAATACCCCTCTAGGCAATTGACCCAATACCCCTCTAGGCAATTGACCCAATACCCCTCTAGGCAATTGACCCAATACCCCTCTAGGCAATTGACCCAATACCCCCCTAGGCAATTGACCCAATACCCCTGTAGGCAATTGACCCAATACCCCTCTAGGCAATTGACCCAATACCCCTCTAGGCAATTGACCCAATACCCCTCTAGGCAATTTACCCAATACCCCTCTAGGCAATTGACCCAATACCCCTCTAGGCAATTGACCCAATACCCCGCTAGGCAACTGACCCAATACCCCTCTAGGCAATTGACCCAATACCCCTATATTGACCCAATACCCCTCTAGGCAATTGACCCAATACCCCTCTAGGCAATTGACCCAATACCCCTCTAGGCAATTGACCCAATACCTCTCTAGGCAATTGACCCAATACCCCTCTAGGCAATTGACCCAATACCCCTCTAGGCAATTGACCCAATACCCCTCTAGGCAATTGACCAAATACCCCTCTAGGCAATTGATCCAATACCCCTCTAGGCAATTGACCAAATACCCCTCTAGGCAATTGACCAAATACCCCTCTAGGCAATTGACCCAATACCCCTCTAGGCAATTGACTTAATACGCCTCTAGGCAATTGACCCAATACCCCTCTAGGCAATTGACCCAATACCCCTGTAGGCAATTGACCCAATACCCCTGTAGGCAAATGACCCAATACCCCTCTAGGCAATTGACCCAATACAACTTTAGGCAATTGACCAAATATCCCTCTAGGCAATTGACCCAATACCCCTCTAGGTAATTGACCCAATACCCCTCTAGGCAATTGACCCAATACCCCTCTAGGTAATTGACCCAATACCCCTCTCGGCAATTTACCCAATATCCCTCTAGGTAATTGACCAAATACCCCTCTAGGCAATTGACCCAATACCCTTCTGGCAAGTGACCCAATACCCCTCTAGGCAATTGACCCAATACCCATCTAGGCAATTAACCCAATACCACTCTAGGCAATTGACCCAATACCTCTCTAGGCAATTGACCCAATACCCCTCTAGGCAATTGACCCAATACCCCTCTAGGCAATTGACCCAATACCCCTGTAGTCAATTGACCCAATACCCCTGTAGGCAATTGACCCAATACCCCTCTAGGCAAATTTCCAAATACCCCTCTAAGCATTTGACCCAATACCCCTCTAGGCAATTGACCCAATACCCCTCTAGTCAATTGACCCAATACCCATCTAGGCAATTGACCCAATACCCCTCTAGGCAATTGACCCAATACCCCTCTAGGCAATTGACCCAATACCCTTCTAGGCAATTGACCCAATACCCCTCTAGGCAATTGACCCAATACCCCTCTATGCAATTGACCCAATACCCCTCTAGGCAATTGACCCAATACCCCTCTTGGCAATTGACCCAATACCCCTCTAGGTAATTGACCCGATACCCCTCTAGGCAATTGACCCAATACCCCTGTAGGCAATTGAACCAATACCCCTGTAGGCAATTGACCCAATATCCCTCTAGGCAATTGACCCAATACCCCTCTAGGCAATTGACCCAATACCCCTGTAGGCAATTGACCCAATACCCCTCTAGGCAATTGACCCAATACCCCTCTAGGCAATTGACCCAATACTCCTCTAGGCAATTGACCCAATACCCCTCTAGGCAATTGATCCAATACCCCTTAAGGCAATTGACCATAAATACACCTCTAGTCAATTGACCCAATACCCTCTCTAAGCAATTGACCGAATACCTCTCTAGGCAATTGACCCAAAACCCCTCTAGGCAATTGACCCAATACCCCTCTAGGCAATTAACCCAATACCCCTTTAGGCAATTGACCCAATACCCCTCTAGGCAATTGACCCAATATCCCTCTAGGCAATTGACCCAATACCCCTCTAGGCAATTGATCCAATACCCCTTTAGGCAATTGACCAAATACCCCTCTAGTCAATTGACCCAATACCCTCTCTAAGCAATTGACCGAATACCTCTCTAGGCAATTGACCCAAAACCCCTCTAGGCAATTGACACAAAACCCCTCTAGGCAATTGACCAAAACCCCTCTAGGCAATTGACCCAATACCCCTGTAGGCAATTGACCCAATACCCCTGTAGGCAATTGACCCAATACCCCTGTAGGCAATTGACCCAATACCCCTGTAGGCAATTGACCCAATACCCCTCTAGGCAATTGACCCAATACCCCTCTAGGCAATTGACCCAATAGCCCTCTAGGCAATTGACCCATTACCCCTCTAGGCAATTGACCCAATACCCCTCTAGGCAATTGTCCCAATACCCCTCTAGGCAATTGATCCAATACCCCTCTAGTCAATTGAACCAATACCCTCTCTAAGCAATTGACCCAATACCTCTCTAGGCAATTGACCCAATACCCCTCTAGGCAATTGACTTAATACTCCTCTAGGCAATTGACCCAATACCCTCTCTAAGCAATTGACCCAATACCTCTCTAGGCAATTGACCCAAAACCCCTCTAGGCAATTGACACAAAACCCCTCTAGGCAATTGACCAAATACCCCTGTAGGCAATTGACCCAATACCCCTCTAGGCAATTGACCCAATACCCCTGTAGTCAATTGACCCAATACCCCTGTAGGCAATTGACCCAATACCCCTCTAGGCAATTTTCCAAATACCCCTCTAAGCATTTGACCCAATACCCCTCTAGGCAATTGACCCAATACCCCTCTAGTCAATTGACCCAATACCCATCTAGGCAATTGACCCAATACCCCTCTAGGCAATTGACCCAATACCCCTCTAGGCAATTGACCCAATACCCTTCTAGGAAATTGACCCAATACCCCTCTAGGCAATTGACCCAATACCCCTCTAGGCAATTGACCCAATATCCCTCTAGGCAATTGACCCAATACCCCTATAGGCAATTGACCCAATACCCCTCTAGGCAATTGACCCAATACCCCTCTAGGCAATTGACCCAATACCCCTCTAGGCAATTGACCCAATACCCCTCTAGGCAATTGACCCAATACCCCTGTAGGTAATTGACCCAATACCCCTCTAGGGAATTGACCCAATAACTCTCTAGGCAATTGACCCAATACCCCTCTAGGCAATTAACCCAATACCCCTCTAGGCAATTGACCCAATACCCCTCTAGGCAATTGACCCAATACCCCTGTAGGCAATTGACCCAATACCCCTGTAGGCAATTGACCCAATACCCCTCTAGGGAATTGACCCAATAACTCTCTAGGCAATTGACCCAATACCCCTCTAGGCAATTAACCCAATACCCCTCTAGGCAATTGACCCAATACCCCTCTAGGCAATTGACCCAATACCCCTGTAGGCAATTGACCCAATACCCCTATAGGCAATTGACCCAATACCCCTCTAGGGAATTGACCCAATAACTCTCTAGGCAATTGACCCAATACCCCTCTAGGCAATTGACCCAATACCCCTCTAGGCAATTGACCCAATACCCCTCTAGGCAATTGACCCAATACCCCTCTAGGCAATTGACCCAATACCCCTATATTGACCCAATACCCCTCTAGGCAATTGACCCAATACCCCTCTAGGCAATTGACCCAATACCCCTCTAGGCAATTGACCCAATACCTCTCTAGGCAATTGACCCAATACCCCTCTAGGCAATTGACCCAATACCCCTCTAGGCAATTGACCCAATACCCCTCTAGGCAATTGACCAAATACCCCTCTAGGCAATTGATCCAATACCCCTCTAGGCAATTGACCAAATACCCCTCTAGGCAATTGACCAAATACCCCTCTAGGCAATTGACCCAATACCCCTCTAGGCAATTGACTTAATACGCCTCTAGGCAATTGACCCAATACCCCTCTAGGCAATTGACCCAATACCCCTGTAGGCAATTGACCCAATACCCCTGTAGGCAAATGACCCAATACCCCTCTAGGCAATTGACCCAATACAACTTTAGGCAATTGACCAAATACCCCTCTAGGCAATTGACCCAATACCCCTCTAGGTAATTGACCCAATACCCCTCTAGGCAATTGACCCAATACCCCTCTAGGTAATTGACCCAATACCCCTCTCGGCAATTTACCCAATATCCCTCTAGGTAATTGACCAAATACCCCTCTAGGCAATTGACCCAATACCCTTCTGGCAAGTGACCCAATACCCCTCTAGGCAATTGACCCAATACCCATCTAGGCAATTAACCCAATACCACTCTAGGCAATTGACCCAATACCTCTCTAGGCAATTGAACCAATACCCCTCTAGGCAATTGACCCAATACCCCTCTAGGCAATTGACCCAATACCCCTGTAGTCAATTGACCCAATACCCCTGTAGGCAATTGACCCAATACCCCTCTAGGCAAATTTCCAAATACCCCTCTAAGCATTTGACCCAATACCCTTCTAGGCAATTGACCCAATACCCCTCTAGTCAATTGACCCAATACCCATCTAGGCAATTGACCCAATACCCCTCTAGGCAATTGACCCAATACCCCTCTAGGCAATTGACCCAATACCCTTCTAGGCAATTGACCCAATACCCCTCTAGGCAATTGACCCAATACCCCTCTATGCAATTGACCCAATACCCCTCTAGGCAATTGACCCAATACCCCTCTTGGCAATTGACCCAATACCCCTCTAGGTAATTGACCCGATACCCCTCTAGGCAATTGACCCAATACCCCTGTAGGCAATTGAACCAATACCCCTGTAGGCAATTGACCCAATATCCCTCTAGGCAATTGACCCAATACCCCTCTAGGCAATTGACCCAATACCCCTGTAGGCAATTGACCCAATACCCCTCTAGGCAATTGACCCAATACCCCTCTAGGCAATTGACCCAATACTCCTCTAGGCAATTGACCCAATACCCCTCTAGGCAATTGATCCAATACCCCTTTAGGCAATTGACCAAATACACCTCTAGTCAATTGACCCAATACCCTCTCTAAGCAATTGACCGAATACCTCTCTAGGCAATTGACCCAAAACCCCTCTAGGCAATTGACCCAATACCCCTCTAGGCAATTAACCCAATACCCCTTTAGGCAATTGACCCAATACCCCTCTAGGCAATTGACCCAATACCCCTCTAGGCAATTGACCCAATACCCCTCTAGGCAATTGATCCAATACCCCTTTAGGCAATTGACCAAATACCCCTCTAGTCAATTGACCCAATACCCTCTCTAAGCAATTGACCGAATACCTCTCTAGGCAATTGACCCAAAACCCCTCTAGGCAATTGACACAAAACCCCTCTAGGCAATTGACCAAAACCCCTCTAGGCAATTGACCCAATACCCCTGTAGGCAATTGACCCAATACCCCTGTAGGTAATTGACCCAATACCCCTCTAGGCAATTGACCCAATACCCCTCTAGGCAATTGACCCAATAGCCCTCTAGGCAATTGACCCATTACCCCTCTAGGCAATTGACCCAATACCCCTCTAGGCAATTGTCCCAATACCCCTCTAGGCAATTGATCCAATACCCCTCTAGTCAATTGAACCAATACCCTCTCTAAGCAATTGACCCAATACCTCTCTAGGCAATTGACCCAATACCCCTCTAGGCAATTGACTTAATACTCCTCTAGGCAATTGACCCAATACCCTCTCTAAGCAATTGACCCAATACCTCTCTAGGCAATTGACCCAAAACCCCTCTAGTCAATTGACACAAAACCCCTCTAGGCAATTGACCAAATACCCCTGTAGGCAATTGACCCAATACCCCTCTAGGCAATTGACCCAATACCCCTGTAGTCAATTGACCCAATACCCCTCTAGTCAATTGACCCAATACCCCTCTAGGCAATTGACCCAATACCCCTCTAGGCAATTGACCCAATACCCCTCTCGGCAATTGACCCAATACCCCTCTAGGCAATTGACCCAATACCCCTCTAGGCAATTGACCCAATACCTCTCTAGGCAATTGACCCAATACCCCTCTAGGCAATTGACCCAATACCCCTCTAGGCAATTGACCCAATACCCCTCAAGGCAATTGACCCAATACAACTCTAGGCAATTGACCCAATACCCCTGTAGGCAATTGACCAAATACCCCTGTAGGCAATTGACCCAATGCACCTCTAGGCAATTGACCCAATGCACCTCTAGGCAATTGACCCAATACCCCTCTAGGCAATTGACCCAATACCGCTCTAGGCAATTGACCCAATACCTCTCTAGGCAATTGACCCAAAACCCCTCTAGGCAATTGACCCAATACCCCTGTAGGCAATTGACCCAATACCCCGGTAGGCAATTGACCCAATACCACTCTAGGCAATTGACCCAATACCCCTGTAGGCAATTGACCCAATACCCCTCTAGGCAATTGACCCAATACCCCTCTAGGCAATTGACCCAATACCCCTCTAGGCAATTGACCCAATACCCCTCTAGGCAATTGACCCAATACCCCTCTAGGCAATTGACCCAATACCCCTCTAGGCAATTGACCCAATACCCATCTAGGCAAATGATCCAATACCCCTATAGGCAATTGACCCAATACCCCTCTAGGCAATTGACCCAATACCCCTCTAGGCAATTGACCCAATACCCCTCTAGGCAATTGACCCAATACCCCTCTTGGCAATTGACCCAATACCCCTCTAGGCAATTGACCCAATACCCCTCTAGTCAATTGACCCAATACCCCTGTTGGCAATTGACCAAATACCCCTGTAGGTAATTGACCCAATACCCCTCTAGGCAATTGACCCAATACCCCTCTAGGCAATTGACCCAATACCCCTCTAGGCAATTGACCCAATACCCCTCTAGGCAATTGACCCAATACCCCTCTAGGCAATTGACCCAATACCCCTCTAGGCAATTGACCCAATACCCCCCTAGGCAATTGACCCAATACCCCTGTAGGCAATTGACCCAATACCCCTCTAGGCAATTGACCCAATACCCCTCTAGGCAATTGACCCAATACCCCTCTAGGCAATTTACCCAATACCCCTCTAGGCAATTGACCCAATACCCCTCTAGGCAATTGACCCAATACCCCTCTAGGCAATTGACCCAATACCCCTCTAGGCAATTGACCCAATACCCCTATATTGACCCAATACCCCTCTAGGCAATTGACCCAATACCCCTCTAGGCAATTGACCCAATACCCCTCTAGGCAATTGACCCAATACCTCTCTAGGCAATTGACCCAATACCCCTCTAGGCAATTGACCCAATACCCCTCTAGGCAATTGACCCAATACCCCTCTAGGCAATTGACCAAATACCCCTCTAGGCAATTGATCCAATACCCCTCTAGGCAATTGACCAAATACCCCTCTAGGCAATTGACCAAATACCCCTCTAGGCAATTGACCCAATACCCCTCTAGGCAATTGACTTAATACGCCTCTAGGCAATTGACCCAATACCCCTCTAGGCAATTGACCCAATACCCCTGTAGGCAATTGACCCAATACCCCTGTAGGCAAATGACCCAATACCCCTCTAGGCAATTGACCCAATACAACTTTAGGCAATTGACCAAATATCCCTCTAGGCAATTGACCCAATACCCCTCTAGGTAATTGACCCAATACCCCTCTAGGCAATTGACCCAATACCCCTCTAGGTAATTGACCCAATACCCCTCTCGGCAATTTACCCAATATCCCTCTAGGTAATTGACCAAATACCCCTCTAGGCAATTGACCCAATACCCTTCTGGCAAGTGACCCAATACCCCTCTAGGCAATTGACCCAATACCCATCTAGGCAATTAACCCAATACCACTCTAGGCAATTGACCCAATACCTCTCTAGGCAATTGACCCAATACCCCTCTAGGCAATTGACCCAATACCCCTCTAGGCAATTGACCCAATACCCCTGTAGTCAATTGACCCAATACCCCTGTAGGCAATTGACCCAATACCCCTCTAGGCAAATTTCCAAATACCCCTCTAAGCATTTGACCCAATACCCCTCTAGGCAATTGACCCAATACCCCTCTAGTCAATTGACCCAATACCCATCTAGGCAATTGACCCAATACCCCTCTAGGCAATTGACCCAATACCCCTCTAGGCAATTGACCCAATACCCTTCTAGGCAATTGACCCAATACCCCTCTAGGCAATTGACCCAATACCCCTCTATGCAATTGACCCAATACCCCTCTAGGCAATTGACCCAATACCCCTCTTGGCAATTGACCCAATACCCCTCTAGGTAATTGACCCGATACCCCTCTAGGCAATTGACCCAATACCCCTGTAGGCAATTGAACCAATACCCCTGTAGGCAATTGACCCAATATCCCTCTAGGCAATTGACCCAATACCCCTCTAGGCAATTGACCCAATACCCCTGTAGGCAATTGACCCAATACCCCTCTAGGCAATTGACCCAATACCCCTCTAGGCAATTGACCCAATACTCCTCTAGGCAATTGACCCAATACCCCTCTAGGCAATTGATCCAATACCCCTTTAGGCAATTGACCAAATACACCTCTAGTCAATTGACCCAATACCCTCTCTAAGCAATTGACCGAATACCTCTCTAGGCAATTGACCCAAAACCCCTCTAGGCAATTGACCCAATACCCCTCTAGGCAATTAACCCAATACCCCTTTAGGCAATTGACCCAATACCCCTCTAGGCAATTGACCCAATACCCCTCTAGGCAATTGACCCAATACCCCTCTAGGCAATTGATCCAATACCCCTTTAGGCAATTGACCAAATACCCCTCTAGTCAATTGACCCAATACCCTCTCTAAGCAATTGACCGAATACCTCTCTAGGCAATTGACCCAAAACCCCTCTAGGCAATTGACACAAAACCCCTCTAGGCAATTGACCAAAACCCCTCTAGGCAATTGACCCAATACCCCTGTAGGCAATTGACCCAATACCCCTGTAGGCAATTGACCCAATACCCCTGTAGGCAATTGACCCAATACCCCTGTAGGCAATTGACCCAATACCCCTCTAGGCAATTGACCCAATACCCCTCTAGGCAATTGACCCAATATCCCTCTAGGCAATTGACCCATTACCCCTCTAGGCAATTGACCCAATACCCCTCTAGGCAATTGTCCCAATACCCCTCTAGGCAATTGATCCAATACCCCTCTAGTCAATTGAACCAATACCCTCTCTAAGCAATTGACCCAATACCTCTCTAGGCAATTGACCCAATACCCCTCTAGGCAATTGACTTAATACTCCTCTAGGCAATTGACCCAATACCCTCTCTAAGCAATTGACCCAATACCTCTCTAGGCAATTGACCCAAAACCCCTCTAGGCAATTGACACAAAACCCCTCTAGGCAATTGACCAAATACCCCTGTAGGCAATTGACCCAATACCCCTCTAGGCAATTGACCCAATACCCCTGTAGTCAATTGACCCAATACCCCTGTAGGCAATTGACCCAATACCCCTCTAGGCAATTTTCCAAATACCCCTCTAAGCATTTGACCCAATACCCCTCTAGGCAATTGACCCAATACCCCTCTAGTCAATTGACCCAATACCCATCTAGGCAATTGACCCAATACCCCTCTAGGCAATTGACCCAATACCCCTCTAGGCAATTGACCCAATACCCTTCTAGGAAATTGACCCAATACCCCTCTAGGCAATTGACCCAATACCCCTCTAGGCAATTGACCCAATATCCCTCTAGGCAATTGACCCAATACCCCTATAGGCAATTGACCCAATACCCCTCTAGGCAATTGACCCAATATCCCTCTAGGCAATTGACCCAATACCCCTATAGGCAATTGACCCAATACCCATCTAGGCAATTGACCCAATACCCCTCTAGGCAATTGACCCAATACCCCTCTAGGCAATTGACCCAATACCCTTCTAGGAAATTGACCCAATACCCCTCTAGGCAATTGACCCAATACCCCTCTAGGCAATTGACCCAATATCCCTCTAGGCAATTGACCCAATACCCCTATAGGCAATTGACCCAATACCCCTCTAGGCAATTGACCCAATACCCCTCTAGGCAATTGACCCAATACCCCTCTAGGCAATTGACCCAATACCCCTCTAGGCAATTGACCCAATACCCCTGTAGGTAATTGACCCAATACCCCTCTAGGGAATTGACCCAATAACTCTCTAGGCAATTGACCCAATACCCCTCTAGGCAATTAACCCAATACCCCTCTAGGCAATTGACCCAATACCCCTCTAGGCAATTGACCCAATACCCCTGTAGGCAATTGACCCAATACCCCTGTAGGCAATTGACCCAATACCCCTCTAGGGAATTGACCCAATAACTCTCTAGGCAATTGACCCAATACCCCTCTAGGCAATTAACCCAATACCCCTCTAGGCAATTGACCCAATACCCCTCTAGGCAATTGACCCAATACCCCTGTAGGCAATTGACCCAATACCCCTATAGGCAATTGACCCAATACCCCTCTAGGGAATTGACCCAATAACTCTCTAGGCAATTGACCCAATACCCTTCTAGGCAATTGACCCAATACCCCTCTAGGCAATTGACCCAATACCCCTCTAGGCAATTGACCCAATACCCCTCTAGGCAATTGACCCAATACCCCTATATTGACCCAATACCCCTCTAGGCAATTGACCCAATACCCCTCTAGGCAATTGACCCAATACCCCTCTAGGCAATTGACCCAATACCTCTCTAGGCAATTGACCCAATACCCCTCTAGGCAATTGACCCAATACCCCTCTAGGCAATTGACCCAATACCCCTCTAGGCAATTGACCAAATACCCCTCTAGGCAATTGATCCAATACCCCTCTAGGCAATTGACCAAATACCCCTCTAGGCAATTGACCAAATACCCCTCTAGGCAATTGACCCAATACCCCTCTAGGCAATTGACTTAATACGCCTCTAGGCAATTGACCCAATACCCCTCTAGGCAATTGACCCAATACCCCTGTAGGCAATTGACCCAATACCCCTGTAGGCAAATGACCCAATACCCCTCTAGGCAATTGACCCAATACAACTTTAGGCAATTGACCAAATACCCCTCTAGGCAATTGACCCAATACCCCTCTAGGTAATTGACCCAATACCCCTCTAGGCAATTGACCCAATACCCCTCTAGGTAATTGACCCAATACCCCTCTCGGCAATTTACCCAATATCCCTCTAGGTAATTGACCAAATACCCCTCTAGGCAATTGACCCAATACCCTTCTGGCAAGTGACCCAATACCCCTCTAGGCAATTGACCCAATACCCATCTAGGCAATTAACCCAATACCACTCTAGGCAATTGACCCAATACCTCTCTAGGCAATTGACCCAATACCCCTCTAGGCAATTGACCCAATACCCCTCTAGGCAATTGACCCAATACCCCTGTAGTCAATTGACCCAATACCCCTGTAGGCAATTGACCCAATACCCCTCTAGGCAAATTTCCAAATACCCCTCTAAGCATTTGACCCAATACCCTTCTAGGCAATTGACCCAATACCCCTCTAGTCAATTGACCCAATACCCATCTAGGCAATTGACCCAATACCCCTCTAGGCAATTGACCCAATACCCCTCTAGGCAATTGACCCAATACCCTTCTAGGCAATTGACCCAATACCCCTCTAGGCAATTGACCCAATACCCCTCTATGCAATTGACCCAATACCCCTCTAGGCAATTGACCCAATACCCCTCTTGGCAATTGACCCAATACCCCTCTAGGTAATTGACCCGATACCCCTCTAGGCAATTGACCCAATACCCCTGTAGGCAATTGAACCAATACCCCTGTAGGCAATTGACCCAATATCCCTCTAGGCAATTGACCCAATACCCCTCTAGGCAATTGACCCAATACCCCTGTAGGCAATTGACCCAATACCCCTCTAGGCAATTGACCCAATACCACTCTAGGCAATTGACCCACTACTCCTCTAGGCAATTGACCCAATACCCCTCTAGGCAATTGATCCAATACCCCTTTAGGCAATTGACCAAATACACCTCTAGTCAATTGACCCAATACCCTCTCTAAGCAATTGACCGAATACCTCTCTAGGCAATTGACCCAAAACCCCTCTAGGCAATTGACCCAATACCCCTCTAGGCAATTAACCCAATACCCCTTTAGGCAATTGACCCAATACCCCTCTAGGCAATTGACCCAATACCCCTCTAGGCAATTGACCCAATACCCCTCTAGGCAATTGATCCAATACCCCTTTAGGCAATTGACCAAATACCCCTCTAGTCAATTGACCCAATACCCTCTCTAAGCAATTG
Organism: Lampetra planeri; assembly: GCF_965212315.1. Lineage (NCBI taxonomy): Eukaryota > Metazoa > Chordata > Hyperoartia > Petromyzontiformes > Petromyzontidae > Lampetra > Lampetra planeri. The sequence goes on from NC_136110.1 coordinate 17,798,924, forward strand.
ACCGAATACCTCTCTAGGCAATTGACCCAAAACCCCTCTAGGCAATTGACACAAAACCCCTCTAGGCAATTGACCAAAACCCCTCTAGGCAATTGACCCAATACCCCTGTAGGCAATTGACCCAATACCCCTGTAGGTAATTGACCCAATACCCCTCTAGGCAATTGACCCAATACCCCTCTAGGCAATTGACCCAATAGCCCTCTAGGCAATTGACCCATTACCCCTCTAGGCAATTGACCCAATACCCCTCTAGGCAATTGTCCCAATACCCCTCTAGGCAATTGATCCAATACCCCTCTAGTCAATTGAACCAATACCCTCTCTAAGCAATTGACCCAATACCTCTCTAGGCAATTGACCCAATACCCCTCTAGGCAATTGACTTAATACTCCTCTAGGCAATTGACCCAATACCCTCTCTAAGCAATTGACCCAATACCTCTCTAGGCAATTGACCCAAAACCCCTCTAGTCAATTGACACAAAACCCCTCTAGGCAATTGACCAAATACCCCTGTAGGCAATTGACCCAATACCCCTCTAGGCAATTGACCCAATACCCCTGTAGTCAATTGACCCAATACCCCTGTAGGCAATTGACCCAATACCCCTCTAGGCAATTTTCCAAATACCCCTCTAAGCATTTGACCCAATACCCCTCTAGGCAATTGACCCAATACCCCTCTAGTCAATTGACCCAATACCCATCTTGGCAATTGACCCAATACCCCTCTAGGCAATTGACCCAATACCCCTCTAGGCAATTGACCCAATACCCTTCTAGGAAATTGACCCAATACCCCTCTAGGCAATTGACCCAATACCCCTCTAGGCAATTGACCCAATATCCCTCTAGGCAATTGACCCAATACCCCTATAGGCAATTGACCCAATACCCCTCTAGGCAATTGACCCAATACCCCTCTAGGCAATTGACCCAATACCCCTCTAGGCAATTGACCCAATACCCCTCTAGGCAATTGACCCAATACCCCTGTAGGTAATTGACCCAATACCCCTCTAGGGAATTGACCCAATAACTCTCTAGGCAATTGACCCAATACCCCTCTAGGCAATTAACCCAATACCCCTCTAGGCAATTGACCCAATACCCCTCTAGGCAATTGACCCAATACCCCTGTAGGCAATTGACCCAATACCCCTGTAGGCAATTGACCCAATACCCCTCTAGGGAATTGACCCAATAACTCTCTAGGCAATTGACCCAATACCCCTCTAGGCAATTAACCCAATACCCCTCTAGGCAATTGACCCAATACCCCTCTAGGCAATTGACCCAATACCCCTGTAGGCAATTGACCCAATACCCCTATAGGCAATTGACCCAATACCCCTCTAGTGAATTGACCCAATAACTCTCTAGGCAATTGACCCAATACCCCTCTAGGCAATTAACCCAATACCCCTCTAGGCAATTGACCCAATACCCCTCTAGGCAATTGACCCAATACCCCTGTAGGCAATTGACCCAATACCCCTCTAGGCAATTGACCCAATACCCCTCTAGGCAATTGACCCAATACCCCTCTAGGCAATTTACCCAATACCCCTCTAGGCAATTGACCCAATACCCCTCTAGGCAATTGACCCAATACCCCTCTAGGCAATTGACCCAATACCCCTCTAGGCAATTGACCCAATACCCCTATATTGACCCAATACCCCTCTAGGCAATTGACCCAATACCCCTCTTGGCAATTGACCCAATACCCCTCTAGGCAATTGACCCAATACCTCTCTAGGCAATTGACCCAATACCCCTCTAGGCAATTGACCCAATACCCCTCTAGGCAATTGACCCAATACCCCTCTAGGCAATTGACCAAATACCCCTCTAGGCAATTGATCCAATACCCCTCTAGGCAATTGACCAAATACCCCTCTAGGCAATTGACCAAATACCCCTCTAGGCAATTGACCCAATACCCCTCTAGGCAATTGACTTAATACGCCTCTAGGCAATTGACCCAATACCCCTCTAGGCAATTGACCCAATACCCCTGTAGGCAATTGACCCAATACCCCTGTAGGCAAATGACCCAATACCCCTCTAGGCAATTGACCCAATACAACTTTAGGCAATTGACCAAATACCCCTCTAGGCAATTGACCCAATACCCCTCTAGGTAATTGACCCAATACCCCTCTAGGCAATTGACCCAATACACCTCTAGGCAATTGACCCAATACCCCTCTCGGCAATTTACCCAATATCCCTCTAGGCAATTGACCAAATACCCCTCTAGGCAATTGACCCAATACCCCTCTAGGCAAGTGACCCAATACCCCTCTAGGCAATTGACCCAATACCCATCTAGGCAATTGACCCAATACCCCTCTAGGCAATTGACCCAATACCCTTCTAGGCAATTGACCCAATACCCCTCTAGGCAATTGACCCAATACCCCTCTAGGCAATTGACCCAATATCCCTCTAGGCAATTGACCCAATACCCCTCTAGGCAATTGACCCAATACCCTTCTAAGGAATTGACCCAATACCCCTCTAGGCAATTGACCCAATACCCCTCTAGGCAATTGACCCAATACCCCTCTAGGCAATTGACCCAATACCCCTGTAAGTAATTGACCCAATACCCCTCTAGGGAATTGACCCAATAACTCTCTAGGCAATTGACCCAATACCCCTCTAGGCAATTAACCCAATACCCCTCTAGGCAATTGACCCAATACCCCTCTAGGCAATTGACCCAATACCCCTGTAGGCAATTGACCCAATACCCCTGTAGGCAATTGACCCAATACCCCTCTAGGGAATTGACCCAATAACTCTCTAGGCAATTGACCCAATACCCCTCTAGGCAATTAACCCAATACCCCTCTAGGCAATTGACCCAATACCCCTCTAGGCAATTGACCCAATACCCCTGTAGGCAATTGACCCAATACCCCTCTAGGCAATTGACCCAATACTCCTCTAGGCAATTGACCCAATACCCCTCTAGGCAATTGATCCAATACCCCTTTAGGCAATTGACCAAATACCCCTCTAGTCAATTGACCCAATACCCTCTCTAAGCAATTGACCGAATACCTCTCTAGGCAATTGACCCAAAACCCCTCTAGGCAATTGACCCAATTCCCCTCTAGGCAATTGACTCAATACCCCTTTAGGCAATTGACCCAATACCCCTCTAGGCAATTGACCCAATACCCCTCTAGGCAATTGACCCAATACCCCTCTAGGCAATTGATCCAATACCCCTTTAGGCAATTGACCAAATACCCCTCTAGTCAATTGACCCAATACCCTCTCTAAGCAATTGACCGAATACCTCTCTAGGCAATTGACCCAAAACCCCTCTAGGCAATTGACACAAAACCCCTCTAGGCAATTGACCAAAACCCCTCTAGGCAATTGACCCAATACCCCTGTAGGCAATTGACCCAATACCCCTGTAGGCAATTGACCCAATACCCCTCTAGGCAATTGACCCAATACCCCTCTAGGCAATTGACCCAATAGCCCTCTAGGCAATTGACCCATTACCCCTCTAGGCAATTGACCCAATTCCCCTCTAGGCAATTGACCCAATACCCCTCTAGGCAATTGATCCAATACCCCTCTAGTCAATTGAACCAATACCCTCTCTAAGCAATTGACCCAATACCTCTCCAGGCAATTGACCCAATACCCTCTAGGCAATTGACTTAATACTCCTCTAGGCAATTGACCCAATACCCTCTCTAAGCAATTGACCCAATACCTCTCTAGGCAATTGACCCAAAACCCCTCTAGGCAATTGACACAAAACCCCTCTAGGCAATTGACCAAATACCCCTGTAGGCAATTGACCCAATACCCCTCTAGGCAATTGACCCAATACCCCTGTAGTCAATTGACCCAATACCCCTGTAGGCAATTGACCCAATACCCCTCTAGGCAATTTTCCAAATACCCCTCTAAGCATTTGACCCAATACCCCTCTAGGCAATTGACCCAATACCCCTCTAGTCAATTGACCCAATACCCATCTAGGCAATTGACCCAATACCCCTCTAAGCAATTGACCCAATACCCCTCTAGGCAATTGACCCAATACCCTTCTAGGCAATTGACCCAATACCCCTCTAGGCAATTGACCCAATACCCCTCTAGGCAATTGACCCAATATCCCTCTAGGCAATTGACCCAATACCCCTATAGGCAATTGACCCAATACCCCTCTAGGCAATTGACCCAATACCCCTCTAGGCAATTGACCCAATACCCCTCTAGGCAATTGACCCAATACCCCTCTAGGCAATTGACCCAATACCCCTGTAGGTAATTGACCCAATACCCCTCTATGGAATTGACCCAATAACTCTCTAGGCAATTGACCCAATACCCCTCTAGGCAATTAACCCAATACCCCTCTAGGCAATTGACGCAATACCCCTCTAGGCAATTGACCCAATACCCCTGTAGGCAATTGACCCAATACCCCTATAGGCAATTGACCCAATACCCCTCTAGGGAATTGACCCAATAACTCTCTAGGCAATTGACCCAATACCCCTCTAGGCAATTAACCCAATACCCCTCTAGGCAATTGACCCAATACCCCTCTAGGCAATTGACCCAATACCCCTGTAGGCAATTGACCCAATACCCCTATAGGCAATTGACCCAATACCCCTCTAGGGAATTGACCCAATAACTCTCTAGGCAATTGACCCAATACCCCTCTAGGCAATTAACCCAATACCCCTCTAGGCAATTGACCCAATACCCCTCTAGGCAATTGACCCAATACCCCTGTAGGCAATGGACCCAATACCCCTCTAGGCAATTGACCCAATACCCCTCTAGGCAATTGACCCAATACCCCTCTAGGCAATTTACCCAATACCCCTCTAGGCAATTGACCCAATACCCCTCTAGGCAATTGACCCAATACCCCTCTAGGCAATTGACCCAATACCCCTCTAGGCAATTGACCCAATACCCCTATATTGACCCAATACCCCTCTAGGCAATTGACCCAATACCCCTCTAGGCAATTGACCCAATACCCCTCTAGGCAATTGACCCAATACCTCTCTAGGCAATTGACCCAATACCCCTCTAGGCACTTGACCCAATACCCCTCTAGGCAATTGACCCAATACCCATCTAGGCAATTGACCAAATACCCCTCTAGGCAATTGATCCAATACCCCTCTAGGCAATTGACCAAATACCCCTCTAGGCAATTGACCAAATACCCCTCTAGTCAATTGACCCAATACCCCTCTAGGCAATTGACTTAATACGCCTCTAGGCAATTGACCCAATACCCCTCTAGGCAATTGACCCAATACCCCTGTAGGCAATTGACCCAATACCCCTGTAGGCAAATGACCCAATACCCCTCTAGGCAATTGACCCAATACAACTTTAGGCAATTGACCAAATACCCCTCTAGGCAATTGACCCAATACCCCTCTAGGTAATTGACCCAATACCCCTCTAGGCAATTGACCCAATACCCCTCTAGGCAATTGACCCAATACCCCTCTCGGCAATTTACCCAATATCCCTCTAGGCAATTGACCAAATACCCCTCTAGGCAATTGACCCAATACCCCTCTAGGCAAGTGACCCAATACCCCTCTAGGCAATTGACCCAATACCCATCTAGGCAATTGACCCAATACCCCTCTAGGCAATTGACCCAATACCCCTCTAGGCAATTGACCCAATACCCTTCTAGGCAATTGACCCAATACCCCTCTAGGCAATTGACCCAATACCCCTCTAGGCAATTGACCCAATATCCCTCTAGGCAATTGACCCAATACCCCTCTAGGCAATTGACCCAATACCCTTCTAAGCAATTGACCCAATACCCCTCTAGGCAATTGACCCAATACCCCTCTAGGCAATTGACCCAATACCCCTCTAGGCAATTGACCCAATACCCCTGTAGGTAATTGACCCAATACCCCTCTAGGGAATTGACCCAATAACTCTCTAGGCAATTGACCCAATACCCCTCTAGGCAATTAACCCAATACCCCTCTAGGCAATTGACCCAATACCCCTCTAGGCAATTGACCCAATACCCCTGTAGGCAATTGACCCAATACCCCTGTAGGCAATTGACCCAATACCCCTCTAGGGAATTGACCCAATAACTCTCTAGGCAATTGACCCAATACCCCTCTAGGCAATTAACCCAATACCCCTCTAGGCAATTGACCCAATACCCCTCTAGGCAATTGACCCAATACCCCTGTAGGCAATTGACCCAATACCCCTCTAGGCAATTGACCCAATACCCCTCTAGGCAATTGACCCAATACCCCTCTAGGCAATTTACCCAATATCCCTCTAGGCAATTGACCCAATACCCCTCTAGGCAATTGACCCAATACCCCTCTAGGCAATTGACCCAATACCCCTCTAGGCAATTGACCCAATACCCCTATATTGACCCAATACCCCTCTAGGCAATTGACCCAATACCCCTCTAGGCAATTGACCCAATACCCCTCTAGGCAATTGACCCAATACCTCTCTAGGCAATTGACCCAATACCCCTCTAGGCAATTGACCCAATACCCCTCTAGGCAATTGACCCAATACCCCTCTAGGCAATTGACCAAATACCCCTCTAGGCAATTGATCCAATACCCCTCTAGGCAATTGACCAAATACCCCTCTAGGCAATTGACCAAATACCCCTCTAGGCAATTGACCCAATACCCCTCTAGGCAATTGACTTAATACGCCTCTAGGCAATTGACCCAATACCCCTCTAGGCAATTGACCCAATACCCCTGTAGGCAATTGACCCAATACCCCTGTAGGCAAATGACCCAATACCCCTCTAGGCAATTGACCCAATACAACTTTAGGCAATTGACCAAATACCCCTCTAGGCAATTGACCCAATACCCCTCTAGGTAATTGACCCAATACCTCTCTAGGCAATTGACCCAATACCCCTCTAGGCAATTGACCCAATACCCCTCTCGGCAATTTACCCAATATCCCTCTAGGCAATTGACCAAATACCCCTCTAGGCAATTGACCCAATACCCCTCTAGGCAAGTGACCCAATACCCCTCTAGGCAATTGACCCAATACCCATCTAGGCAATTAACCCAATACCACTCTAGGCAATTGACCCAATACCTCTCTAGGCAATTGACCCAATACCCCTCTAGGCAATTGACCCAATACCCCTCTAGGCAATTGACCCAATACCCCTGTAGTCAATTGACCCAATACCCCTGTAGGCAATTGTCCCAATACCCCTCTAGGCAATTTTCCAAATACCCCTCTAAGCATTTGACCCAATACCCCTCTAGGCAATTGACCCAATACCCCTCTAGTCAATTGACCCAATACCCATTTAGGCAATTGACCCAATACCCCTCTAGGCAATTGACCCAATACCCCTCTAGGCAATTGACCCAATACCCTTCTAGGCAATTGACCCAATACCCCTCTAGGCAATTGACCCAATACCCCTCTAGGCAATTGACCCAATATCCCTCTAGGCAATTGACCCAATACCCTTCTAGGCAATTGACCCAATACCCCTCTATGCAATTGACCCAATACTCCTCTAGGCAATTGACCCAATACCCCTCTTGGCAATTGACCCAATACCCCTCTAGGTAATTGACCCGATACCCCTCTAGGCAATTGACCCAATACCCCTGTAGGCAATTGAACCAATACCCCTGTAGGCAATTGACCCAATATCCCTCTAGGCAATTGACCCAATACCCCTCTAGGCAATTGACCCAATACCCCTGTAGGCAATTGACCCAATACCCCTCTAGGCAATTGACCCAATACCCCTCTAGGCAATTGACCCAATACTCCTCTAGGCAATTGACCCAATACCCCTCTAGGCAATTGATCCAATACCCCTTTAGGCAATTGACCAAATACCCCTCTAGTCAATTGACCCAATACCCTCTCTAAGCAATTGACCGAATACCTCTCTAGGCAATTGATATAGGGTAAGTTATGGGTGACGTGAGTGGGTGTGTTGTGTGGGAGTGAATAGACGAGTGGTTGGGAGGGTGAGTGGTTGGGTGAGTGGGTTAGAGATTGATTGGGTGAGTTAGTGGTTGGGTGGCTGAGTGAGTGGGTGAATGGGTTAGAGATTGAGTGGATGGTGGGTGGTTGGGTGAATGAGTGGGTGGGTGGGTTTGTGAATGGTTGAGGTGAGTGAGTAGGTGGGTCAGTGCGTGAGTGGGTGCGGGAGTGGGTGAGAGGTGGGTTGGTGAGTTGGTGAGAGGATGAATGAATTGGTGGGTTAGAGATTGAGTGGGTGGCATGGTAAGTGGGTGGGTAAGGTAGTAGGTGGGTTGGTAGCTTAATGGGTGTGTGAGTGGGTGGGTGAATAGGTGAGTGGATAGGTGCATGGTTTAGTGGGTGGATGAATAAGTGAGTGGGCGGGTGAGTGGATTGTTGTGTGAATGTGTGGGTGTTTGAGTTATTGGGTAGATGGGTGTGTGAATATGGGAGGTTGAGTGGGTGAGTTTGTGTGTTCGTGGGTGGGTGAGTCGGAGAATGAGGCACCATGGTGCCAAGATGTTAACTACCTCGCCTAGTATCCCAGCCCTTCCGCTTGTATATTTGGAGTTTCTATGTTCTCCCCGTGGTTGCGTGGAATTTTCTCCAGGTTGTCCCTCTACATTTGAACATGCATTTATATAATTTGGTTGCTATAACATTCTACGTGAAAAGCCACTTAATTGAACTGTCATTTGTGCTGAGGTGGCTTCCGACAAAGATCTATATAGCTCAGGGCCTTACCCAGTAAAATTAAAAATAAATTAACATTCGTTTATTGTGTGGATGAGTGGATGCGTGGGTGGATGAGTGAGTGGATTGGTTGATGGGTGTATGTACACGTACACAGATGTGTAAATCCACACACGTGCATATAGAATTGAAAAACCATCACGGAGCATAAACCATCATGTAAACTCCAGTCATCCTCGCAGCGGAATTTGGATAGCCATAAAACAACGACGGTCAACCGCATTGTGCGCTTTCAGATGCGCTTCTGCGGCCATCTGGAACACTCTTCCTTCCAATATTAATTTCTTTAGAACTGTTGTTTTGTGATTATTTTGTTGTCTTTCCTCCGCACATCCGATTAGCACGGTTGGCTACGTACAGTGCGAAAGAAGTTCAACATACATACAAACACAGATGTATAAATAAATGACGCATGAAACGCAACTGGAGCGCGTGCAGCACCTTTTTGTAGATGGCACCGATGACGCCGTTGCGCACCTGCATCCCGAACAGGAAGCAGCGCTGGAAGTGTAGTACCGTTGAGGACGCGTGGACACCCGAGTAGAGGCACACGTATTTATTTCACAACAGTCACTGGGGACATACAGTACTGGAGGGGGTATCGGCCCCCTCACCTGGATAGCTGGGAACACACGGCTAGCTACCCCTAGCCTGCCTCCTAATCCTCCAATTACTGGGCTAGGGGAGGCTGTCTGGCCCGACACTGGTCAGTCGGGCTACGGTACCCGGAGTCCCAGAGTCCTGGCTCTGGTTCACGGGACCACGCCGCTGGCTCGGTCCTGCGCGGCCCTGACAAGGGCGGCGTCCCAGGGGAGTCCAGGGCTCTAGCTAGGCAGTCTTCGGTCTTCAAGAGTTTACTTAAACATTCTGCCCCGAGCCCTCTGACACATCCCCCTTTATACTCCACCCCCGCTGAGGGGTGGGGCCCCGGGCTGCCTGGTGCGGACGTCGTTGAGAGCACCCCCCCCGTGCACTCACGTAGCCCCGCCCACTGTGTTTGTTTCCCATAAGCTGCCATGCATAACGGCTCTCTCTCTAACACCCCTACACATACAGCTCCTCCGTAACACCCCTACATCACCCCCCCCTGTACAGCTCGCAGCCGTCCCGGCTGCAACCTTGACAATAAAAGTTTATTCACCCCTCGATCCCCCAGCGTGTGCCTCATTTTTACAACAATAACGCAACGAGAAGAACAACAGGAAGGGAAAATAACCTGACGCACCCCACCCCCGAATAAATACGAAATCCGTACAACCAACGTATATACATTTTTTTCAGGAAACCCCCCAGCACACACACAACACACAGCGAACACAACATTCGTACAATGCAATGTGCCAGGAGCACACCACCGACGCCGCACACAGTGAGCATAACATGTGAACGTACACAGGAAAAAAAATATTTCAAAAAAAAAAAAAATCTTTTTTTCCTTTTTTTTCCCCATTTTCACTCCGTGCGTCACAAGAGTCTGCGCATTTTTGCGCGCGTCCTCGCCGCAGGCCCGTCACACGGGATAACCCCGGCCGGCAGGCCATCGGGTGGCAAGTGTCCATCTTTGAGTGAGTCTGTTGTTGACGTCGCAAGACCCTCGGCATCCCCCGTGGGGGTCGTCGGGCGTGAGCCCGTCACTCCCGGTGCACCTGGGGGCGGGACAGCCGGCAACGCGTCAGGCGAGAGCAGCGGAGACGAACTCTTTGAGTCGGTCGCCCCCCCACATGTTTGGCCACGCGCGTGTGTAGTGGGACCTCGCACCGCAACGAAGGGTTTGAGCCTGGAGGGGTGTACAAACCACCGGCGCTTCCCCCATTTAATTCGTACGCACTGAGGTCTCAGGACCTCAACCACCTCGACGGGGCCCCGCCACGGCCGCACCAGTTTTGAGGAGGTCGCGAGCGGTACCTGGGGACAGTGCAGCCATGCCCTGTCCCCCGGCTTCCACTGTAGCACATGCGCGCGACCCAGTCTGAGGCGCTCATTAGCCCTCTGCCGCATGTCAGAATTTTGCATGGCAGCATCCCGCGCCTCTGTCAATTTTTCCAGGTTAAATTTAACATGTTCGGCCAATTGAGTTTTTCCCTGTGGCGCTGGGATCTGCAGCTGGGCCCGAACAGGTGGGTCAGGTTTGCGGCCATACATAAGGAAGAAGGGGGAAAATCCCGTGGCAGCATGGGGGGCCAATCTGTATGCTGCCAGGACCCCCGGAATTTTCAAGTCCCAATCTGTCTGTGAGTCCGAAACCTGCTGTGACAACATCGACGTGATGGTACGATGCAACCGCTCGACCATCCCGTCGGTTTGTGGGTGATATGGAGAGGTCCGAATCTTTTTCGTGCCCAGGTTCTCACAGACCTGTTGAAGCAATTTGCCAGAAAAATTTTTACCCTGGTCGGTCAGCAGCCGCTCGGGAGCACCTTTGTCAAGGACATATCCCTGGACAAAGGCCTCCACGATGGCTGCTGCCGACTGGTTGGCCAGGGGCCAGGCCATAGGCCAGCGCGTGAAGTACTCCACCCCGGTTAACAAATATCTATTTCCCCTGGGGGTGGCGGGGAACGGTCCCAGAATATCCAGCGCGACAAGTTCGTTCACTCGGGAGACCCTGATAGACTGCAGGGGCGGGTTCGACTCCCTAGCTGGTGGTTTCCGCTGCGCACACCTAGGGCACGACCCTAACAGATCCCCGACATCCCTTGTCATGCCCGGCCAAAAAAAATCAAGTTGGAGCAAGGCCAGGGTCTTTTGGGTTCCCAGGTGGAGGAGGCGCTCGTGAGCGGCCCACACCACCCTACCCCGTAACCCCGAAGGGACCACCAGCCGGTGTCGATGGGATTTCCCATCCCAATGCATTAACAACCCACCGAGCATTTCCCATGCGTCGGCATCACCCCTCCCCCGCCCCCGGTCCCCGACGCGGCGGCGCAACGCAAGGAGGGAGGTATCTTCCATCTGCAACCGCCCCCATTCCGTGGCAGGCAACCCCAACAGGGAATCAGATCCCTGTTGTGCGATGGAATTCGTCATTGACGCTGCGTCGTCAGCAGCCGCCAAGACCGGAACAGGCATTTCACCAGGATGCCTGCACCGACCCGACCCCAGGAGGCATGCGCATTCGGGGGTGGTTGGCATGCGCGACAGAGCGTCCGCGTTGGTGTGGCGAACGCCCTTACGGTACGTGGTCTCAAAATCAAAATCCTGGAGAACCTCCAGCCATCGAGACAATTGTCCCGATGGTTGTTGGACTCGCAGGGCGTACTGTAGCGCCGCATGGTCTGTACGGACGGTGAAACGCTGCCCGTACAAATATGGCCGGTACTGCTGGATGAAATAGACAATTGCCAGCAGTTCCCGACGGGTGACACAATATCGTTGCTCCGCTGGAGACAACACTCGACTACCGTACGCGACCACCCGTTCCACGCCCTCAACCACCTGGGAAAGCACGCCCCCAATACCTGTGTTGCTCGCGTCGGTATCGAGCACAAAGGGTTTTGAAAAATCGGGATAAACCAGGGGAGGGGCATTAACCAGAGCGTCCCGAAGGGAGCGGAACGCAGCCTCCTCCTCCTGTCCCCAATGGAAGCGGACCCCCTTTGACGTCAAAGCGTGCAGGGGCTTAGCAATGGTGGCAAAGTCCGCGACAAAGCGTTGGTAATATGACGCGAAACCAACGAAGCTCCTGACCTCTCCCACCGAGGTGGGAGTCGGCCAGGAGCTGACGCACTGCGTTTTGGCGCGATCGGTAGCAATACCCGAGCGTCCCACGATGTGCCCCAAATAACGTACCGATTCGCGCAATAAATGACACTTTTGGGGTTTAAATTTCAAATTAGCAGCCCGCATTTTGAGGAAAACGGCCCGCAACCTCTGGAGATGCTCGTCAAATGTTCTGCTAAAGACGATAACGTCATCCAAATAGATTAAACACGAATCCCACTGCAATCCAGCCAAAACCAATTCCATCAATCGCTGGAAAGTCGCCGGCGCCAAGTGTAATCCCATCGGCAACCGGTTAAATTGGAAGAGACCATGTGGTGTACGGAATGCAGTTTTAGGCTTAGATTCATCGTCTAGAGGAAGCTGCCAGAATCCCGAAAGCAAATCCAATGTGGAGAAGAATCGCGCCCCCGCCAAGGCGTCCAGCGATTCGTCAATACGGGGAAGCGGGTATGCATCAGCAACGGAAATTTTGTTGAGGCGGCGAAAATCGACGCAAAACCGCAACGATCCATCCTGTTTCTTAACCAGAACGATCGGCGCTCCCCACGGGCTGGTAGAGGGAGAAATGATGTCGGCGGCTAACATGTCATCAACAGCCGATTTGACATGGTCCTTCTCGGCGGGACTCAGCCGGAAGGGATTTTGGCGTATGGGCGCGCTGTCACCCGTATCAATATGGTGACGCAGCAAATGGGTACAGCCTAAATCGAATTTGTTCTGACTGAACACGTCGGCAAATTCGCGCAGGAGTGTCCTAAGTTTTTGACGCTCTACATCCGACAGGTCCGTCAATCCCGCACAAAGCGCCTCAAGCCACCCTTCATCGGTGTCCGAATGTGGAAACGGCAGAGTGGCAGTGCCAACGTGATTCGCGACAGGTTCCTCGCAGGGCACCGGCGTTGCGTGAGCAAGCACGGTCCCTTGAGGAATTACCACGGCCTGCGACCCCACATTGAGGACCGCGATGAAAGGGTCCCCGTCCCCCCTTACGATGGTCTGGGCGGGAATTAAATGCGGCCCGCTAACCCCGGCCCTAGATGGCCCCAGCAGGACACCCTGGTCCCCAACACCCTTAGCGAAGGGCCTACGAAGTTTTAGGGGCACCAACATTTGTGCCCCCGGCGGCACGCAAACCGTTTGAACGACAAACGCCGGTACCGTCGCGAACGCCGACCGAGCCGCAGTAGGGGAAGGCAAAAACGCCATCCGTCGTCCCGACGGGAGCTCAATGCAACCTTGATCAATCAAAATCCGAATTGGCATTTTGCCCAAGAAGTCCGTCCCCAGCAGGCACGGAACCGCCAGCGAGGAGGAAACAAAAATGGGGCCGGACAATTTAATATCACCGATCGAAATTTGTGCGCGAATCTGACCCATGATACCCAATGAGCCCCCGTTAGCAGCGTAGAATGGGACATTAACCGGTAGCAAAGGACGATTCTGGACGGGGAGAATGTTGTATATGAGTTCCGAAATGATAGTCGCCGACGCTCCTGTATCGACGAGGATACGCACTTCGACCCCGTCAATGTGCCCTACTACGGCCGACGACCCCGACGACGCCGCCACAACGCGGTGGGCCAACACGGACCACTGCCTGGGTTCGATTTGGGTCCCCATAGTGGTGCGTGTTGGCCCGACGGTGCGCAATGTTGGCCCCCCGTTCGTTGCGGTGTGCTTGTGTGTAACGGGTGTGTGCTTTGGCCAAACATGTGGGGTGCCGCGACTCGCCAGGTCATGTTGATGGAGCTTGGAAGGAGGAGGAGGGCCGGCGTCCCGGCGAGGCGTCGTCCCCCGCTGTCGAGGAGAGCGGCACCCCGAGGCGACGTGGCCCCGGATGCCGCAGTTATAGCAGCGCGGGAGCGCAGGCGGTGATGACGGACGGTCAGAGCGGCCCGACCCATCCCGGCCCGCCCGTACTCCCACCCTCTACTGCTGTCGGAAGTCGGCGGCGTATACCTCCTCCGTCGGGGGGGTGACGGCAGCCACCGTACGCCCGGCCGCTGCCCTGCTGGCCTTCCGTCGCTGTGACAGGAGGTTAGCGTGGAGGAGCCGCGCCACCTGGAGGGAACCCATCTCCGTGTCCTCCTGTGCGACGATGGCGATGTCCAGGTCGTCCGCCAGCAGAATAATTTTCTCAGTGACCATCGCGTCCACGCCTTGGTCATCCATACGAGGGAAGGCCGTCTTTGCCAACGCCAGAAGGCTCGTACGGTAGGCGAGGGGCGACTCCTTTTCACCCCGCTGGCGATCGTAAAATCGCTGTCTGCATTCCGCCGAAGGTCCGTAGACCCCAGCCAGCAACTGCAGCGCCATCTGAAGAGTGGAGCGCTTGTCCCTCGGTGCCGACGTAAGAGCGGCGAGGGCGTCGCCGTCGAGGAGCGCCGGCAGCGCGCAGAGGGCTTCGGCGTCCGACCACCCCGCCATTTCTTGGTGCGCGAGGAAGCGCCGCTGGAACCCTCCCCAGTCGCCCTCCTCAGCTACAAACTCTTTCAGCGGGGGCAGCCTTTGGCGTAGCGCAGCGATCGCCGTGGAGGCCCGCGCTTTGCTGTCCCCGCAACTCAGCTGAGCGTCGGCACGAACGACAGATGGAATCGCCTGTCGCGCTGATGGTGACGCTCCGTCCGTTGGTGGTGACGCGGCAGCCCCTGCGAGGCCGATGTCGGACCCCAGGTTGAGGCTGGCCACGCCCTCGGCAGCTGCTGCGGCGATGGCGGGAGATTCAAAGTTGTAGTCAGTAGAAATGGCGGGAAGGCGCAACGGCCGTCCTCGCCCCGCGGCGGTCCAGCAGCCCCCAGCCGAGTGATGCTCTCGAGTGTGGCGGCAGCAGCATACAGCAGCTCCGCCAGCCTCGCGTGCACCAGCCGAAGTCCGTCGGATGGCGACTCCCCTTCCTCCCGATGCCCGGTAAGGATGCATTCGGCCCCGGCTGCTCGTTGCCTCCATCAGCCGTCTCTGGCACCGCACTTCCCGCGGTGTCCTCCGCCTCCTGCACCCCGGCCCGAGCTGTTCGGCGCGTGTCCATGTTCGTTGTTGTTCACTTCTGTCACCAGATGTAGTACCGTTGAGGACGCGTGGACACCCGAGTAGAGGCACACGTATTTATTTCACAACAGTTACTGGGGACATACAGTACTGGAGGGGGTATCGGCCCCCTCACCCGGATAGCTGGGAACACACGGCTAGCTACCCCTAGCCTGCCTCCTAATCCTCCAATTACTGGGCTAGGGGAGGCTGTCTGGCCCGACACTGGTCAGTCGGGCTACGGTACCCGGAGTCCCAGAGTCCTGGCTCTGGTTCACGGGACCACGCCGCTGGCTCGGTCCTGCGCGGCCCTGACAAGGGCGGCGTCCCAGGGGAGTCCAGGGCTCTAGCTAGGCAGTCTTCGGTCTTCAAGAGTTTACTTAAACATTCTGCCCCGAGCCCTCTGACACATCCCCCTTTATACTCCACCCCCGCTGAGGGGTGGGGCCCCGGGCTGCCTGGTGCGGACGTCGTTGAGAGCACCCCCCCCCGTGCACTCACGTAGCCCCGCCCACTGTGTTTGTTTCCCATAAGCTGCCATGCATAACGGCTCTCTCTCTAACACCCCTACACATACAGCTCCTCCGTAACACCCCTACAGAAGTACTGCTGCAGCACCGACTGCACGAGTGCCGTGACAAACAGCAGGATGGCGTAGAAGTATCCTTTCCATCACGTCCTGGTCCTCCGTGAACCCAATCAGCAACCTGCAACGTCGAGCACAGCACAGCCAAGGCAGTCAACGGAGGTGCCCTTTTCTCTCGCAGTTCAAAAGCATTCTAAAAATAATGTCGTCTATCATTAATAATAGTAATACAAATACCGTGTATGTGTGTATGTTGAACTTATTTAGTGCCGTTCGTAGCCAACCGTGCTGATCGGAGGCGCGAATTAAATGCAAAGCAGCAAATTAGAAGAACGCTTAATTGCATCGCGCAATTTGGCAATTGTCAGTTTTCTTTCATGAAGACTAAACGAATATTTGTAATCACGTGCAACATTGCAATCACCCTGTGGGTTGACAACCTGCATTGTGCATCTAAGAGCTGGACACAATTGTTACTTCACACGGTCAGAATGGACAGCTCACCTAAGTCTGAGGTCACGTGTTTAATTTATCATTTTTGGCATTTCTATACGTTTCTGCTTCTCCGGAGAGCACGGTTGGCTATGCATGTCGTGAAAGAAGTTCAACGTACGCACACAAACACGTACAAACAATGCGAAAACACTGATGCAAAACGACTCCTCGCGGAAGCCGACGTACTTGAGGATCTGCAGGCTCACGAAGGTGAGCAGGTCGTAGATGAGCTTAAAGATTCCTAACCCGAGCAGGACCCAGCCGTACGTGAAGAACAGGGCGCGCAGGAGGGACGGGTCCAATTTTCCCCGCTTGTCGCTCTTCTTCTTCTTGTTGCTCTTTTTCTTGCCGCCGTCCGTTTGGATAGGCTCCTGTGGCAGTATTTAGGGCACCTCCGGTGAGCACGATTAGCCACGTGCGGTGTGAAAGAAGTTACACATACAGTCTGTTCTCCTATAACGTGGTAGTAGTTGCGTTCCTGAAGAACACTGCGTAATGTAAAAATCGCGTAATGATAAATAATATATGATATAAAGGGGTAAAGCACAGTGCGCGATAACAAATTAGATGCGTACGGCAGGCTGAATAAAAACTGCAATGCGTGGGTAGCGTCTATAAGCATCCAGCAGCATCCTGCCTTGTGTGAGGCTACGCCAATGGCTTATTCCTACTCGCGCAACGTAGTTCTGGTCACTTCATCGCATTATATCTAATTTGCATCCGCGGTATCAAAAATCTGTTCCCTCCTACATTCATCACGTTTTATCCAATTCACATCCAAATTACAAAAAATACGTTCCCTCATACATTTGTAGTGGTATAGCGCTGGCTGCTGGCGGAAAAGGGTAACTGTGGTGTACGGCAGTACTCAGGTCAGCAGGCCACGATAGACGCGAGAGGGGACATCTCGGGGAAAGGTCACAGAAGGGGCCCATTGGGGAGCCCCAGGATCCCGCGAGTTGGTTCCAGAAGGGGGGCGTCGCTGGGCCGGAGCAAGGCCACGCTGGGAGTATAAGAGGGGGCCCTGAGCGGGAGCTGGAAGTGGGATCCCCGTCGTGCTGTTCAAGTCTATCGTTGTCACCATCTCGTCGTCGTCACCATCTCCTCGTCGTCTTCTCCGTCGTCACCATCCCGGGGCGCTGTTAGTCAGACAGCCTACCAACTGTTCTAACTAAGCAGTGCTGCCAACAATAGACGGTCGTAATAATAATAGTGTGCACCCACGTACGGTGTATGTTACTACGATGGTGCTTGTTAATAAAATAAGTGCCTCCAAGTGTTACTGTCTCTGAGTTGAGTCACTACACATTCATCGCATTATATCCAATTCACATCCGCGGTATAAAAAAATGTATTCCTTCACACGTTATATCCAAATATTGGGGGGCCCCCACCTTACCGATTGTCATACCCACTGACGGATGGCCCCGCTGGTGATCGATGAAGCTTGCGACGCATGCGCCTACTCCTCACGCCCCCTCCTCACCATGGCCAGTGCCTCGGTGCTCTTGCCCATGCCGTTGGCGCCAAGGGAGGGCGATGCGGGGAGCTCCTGCTGCTGTTTCTTCTGTGTCCGCTCCAGCTCCCAGTTGAGGTTGAAGTCGGAGAATATTCGCTCGGCTTTGTCCTCCTCGTTGAGCCCCCAGAGGTCTTCCACCTCCAGCGGCTTCTCGTACCCATGGTACACCATGCTAGGCCACAGGTGGACTCGGTTACACATAACAAACGGTAAAGGTGCAGCCCTGCAATATCCCGCTCGCACCGCTGCTGACGGAAAGGGTTTTCACTTCGAAGGAGCTTTTGAGGGCATTTTGGTCTACTTCACGCGGGCCAGATGTCTTTGAAGAGGTGGGAGTTACCCACACTGTACCCCACCACACGCGACCTGCCGATCGACCAACTGCGGTGAACCCATTTAAACTACCGAGGATTCCGGACCGAGATGGAAGGATTTTAAAAAGCTTGCCCACTCTTTCTAGTGCCGCACTAGCCACACCTCCGATTGGCACGGTTGGCTACGTAAGGTGCGAAAGAAGTTCAACATACGTGTGAGGGGATAACGGTCTATCCTATACAGACGGAACAGGTAAGATTCACATTTTTGTTGTGGCACTTCCTCGACACCCACAGGAAGGGAGTTTCACAACATTTGTTGCGATCCACCAACTCCCCAAGTGTGCCCACACCACAAAATACACAGCTAAGTGTTACATTATGGCAGCATCGCTATTTCTCATGGTAAATTGTTATAGTTTAAGGATCTGGAGGCCGGGCAACCTCTATTATTGTGCAGTTAATTATTTGATATTGTAGTCCATTTAACGAGGCTATCTACAGATTCATCGAAACATTAACTGAACCTCACACTTCCCTACATTTCATTAAACAATCCTCAAATGCTACTTTGTGAAAGAACATGCATTTTACAATAATGTTCGACTTGTAACGTGCTGAAACAGTTTCTGCTCGTCCTTGTAGAGAGAGAACGACTCGGAGCCACGAGGAGTCACCGCAGACAAGAGGTGAGGCAGCCAAGCAATGTGCCAGTGCCAACAATTGCCCAAAACTCTGCGGTCTCAACTAAACAAAACTTTTTATTTCACCAGGTAAGGCCCACTGAGCTATGCAGCTCTTTATTCAGAAGCGACCTGGCTATCACAAATGATAGCTTGATGAAGTGGCTTGTCATGTCCCTCCAGTAGCACTCCACTTCCCCTTACCCCACACCCCCTCTCGATCTCTCCTCCCTGGCTCCTCCCCCCTCTCTTACCTATATAGCCTCTTGTCACGGCAACCCTTTTGCCCACTTCAGCAATTGTTTCTTGCTGTGGTTGTCCCACCTGATGACGGATGCTTGTGTTGCGCCCGAAACGTGATTTAATTTATTTATTTTATACCTACGTGACCGAAAGAACCAAAGAGTATGGATCCCTGCAGTCACGAACACTTCAAATCTAGATTATTGCAGCCAAATACTCTAAACGTGTGTTTCGGAGGACCTGGAGAAAAATCCACGCGACCATGGGGAGAGCAAACTTCAAATGTACAGGCATCAGGGTCGGGGTGGCATCCACGGTCCCCTGCATACCGGGTGAGGTAGTTAATATCTCACCACCGCGTTGCCCCAGGTGTTATTGGCCATTTAACGAGTTCTTACATGTGTTGCGTGGTAAGAAGGACGTTGAAGCCAGTCGTGTAGGGGCTGACGCCAACTCTTTATTTAAGGGCTTGTGCCTAACTCGGGGGAAGGGGTTAACACAGAGTTATTAACTAATTTCCCCAGGGGAAGGGAACTGGGAGTTCCCTACACCCCACCAGGCTATCGGGCTCTTCCCACAGCACTGACCGAGGGTTCATCCAACTCGGCTAGCCGGGTAAAGCAGCCTTTTAGCCTGGCTCTCAACCCTCTATCCCGGAGCCCCCTACTCGCCTAACACTCACTCCTCTGGCTCACCGCGAAGACCCCGTCTACGTCACGGGTCTCCCCTCAAATACCCCGGGTGGCATGACGTCACTTTTCCTTGACGGCATTTTCCACCCGAGGCGAGTGTGACCTGACGTCAGCATTCCACTCCTCAACATCACCCCCCGAAGTTAGAGCGCAATTTGCAGCAGGAGTTTGTGCATCAAGACGGGGCGACGGAGTACACAAAGTGACAGCCGTTTCCTCCCTCGAATTGAGCTCCCTCGATCGCGAGGAGGCCGGTCACAGATGCTACGGTGAAATAATAATTACAACAATAATAATCATAGTTGCTCAGTTAAAATCATAGTTGCTCAGTTAAAATTCAAAAGACGATTACATACCTACCTTATTACAGACCAATTCAAAACTTATTGGTCGCCCCGTGCCTTTTAAATCTCAACGTCATTCCTACAAAGTGCCATCACAAGGGAGAAACAAACAAACAAGACACATTTTTGCCCTGATCGAAACATCTATATACCGTATGGACCTGAACTCAATTTCTCTGTACAAGAACATGGGGTAAACCGTACGGGTTGACGGCTATGCGATTGACACGTGGACGGCGCCTAGTGTTCAACGCGTTGGACAGCTCCTTTTATTTGTCGCGATGTCGACTCTGTCAAGGCGCCGAGGCCGTGACGCTCGCTGACGGCGATGGCAGCGGCCGCTACTCACGCCGTCGATCGCTTTGCGGATGAGCGTCTGGAAGGGAAGAATCTCGCACAACCCACGCGTGTGAGGGGGAAACACTCTATCCCATCTGGATGGAACGGGAGGAGTCCAACATTTTGCCGTAACCCCATTGTCCTGGCAAACCACCCATGGTAGGGCACCTCCTCGACGCCCACAGGAAGGGAGTTTTCCCAACATTTGTGCGGTCCACCAACACACGCTGCTGCCTCCACGGTGCTGGATTACTGACAGCCACGTGCAGCATAGCCACCACCTCCCCTGGCGATTCCCACGATGGAGGTAGCCAATAGTAACCGGCGGGATGTGATTATAGCAAATTTTAAATATTCACATCGAGACCCATGTTTGAGACTGCTGATTAAAGGTGATTTAGTACCGCAAGCCCTCGGCCTTGGGATTCAGTAGGGCGGGGAGGGAAGGGGGCAAATGCTTTGTATCGCGAGATCCTTACCCATGTGGCAATGTACAACGAGGGTTTGATATAGAGGACGATGGAGTTGGAGGCCACGGCTGTCGATCCGGAGTCTTCAGCGATCGTGACAGCCAACCTGGCCACTGCGGGTGACCAACAGCAGTGCTGTGAATACCTGCTCGTGCCACGCACAAAAGACAGAACACAAAGGTCACCACCATCCGTCGCAGCCTCAACCAGAAATTTCGGGGCAGGCGCTCCTGGAATGCAGCCGTGAAAACCGGCACGGCACACGTGGGGGTGGGTGGCCAACACCACGCCCGACCGCTTTTGTCTCCCTAGCGTCGATGTTTACACACCTCAACAGGTACTCATTTGAGGCTGAGTCGACCTAGAGGAGGACAAGGAACGGTTCAGATAATCGGGAATCGAACTCGAGCCGCCGGGTTCGTAGCACAGCGCGCTAATCGCTATGCTGCCGCTCACCACAATTAACGCACGCACGCACACACACCCTTTATTTGACTTTGTGCAAAGTGCTGTTATCGAGCACCCACAGTTAGGCTGGTGCAACGCCTCCTCCCGAATATTAACAATGTGTAATACGAGAGTTCATCGATGAGCGCTGATCAGTGGATAGGCTCCGCCGCTTGGGCCATCACCCAATTAGAGGGATGGGCCGAGGTTAGGGGCAGAGCTCAAAAGGCTGGAGGGAAGTAACCATCTCGAAGGTTCGTGAGGGGGCGTGGCTGTAGGCGGGGATTGGTGACGTGGGCCAGGAGATATAAGGGGAAGCGGAAGCGAGCTCGGGAGCAGAGTGTGGAGTCAGAGAGTGGGACCACGTCGCTCGCCTCCGGGACGCCAGCGGCCACGTGGCGGGCCGGAGGCTTCCTCCCAGCGCACCGCCTGTCAGCAGCGCGCGGGAGCGGGAGAGGTTAAGAGAGAGAGGGGCGAGTAACCACCAGCCGTGCCAGTGAGAGAGAAAGCGGCGCTGTCCAGCTGTGGAAGAAATAATAAAGACAAAGACACAAGTCCAGATCGTCGTCGCAGTGGTTTATTTCAAATGTAAAGCTATTAGCAATGCGTTGCTGGATGAATGAACGCCCGCACATTGTGCAGGCTTTTTGACAATCGGGATCGGGATCAGAATATGTATGTATACTGCAGGAGGAATCCGATGAGCTATTAAGCTCTTTTTTCACAGATGTCCAGTTGGGGCGGGTCAGAAAGTTACAATACTTCACCACGCTGGTCACAACGTGGGTTGGTTACGCGAGTCCAGATTCAGTTTCAGATATCACTCGTTAGCCGTCGCCGGGGATTTAAACAAATTCTCTGTGTTCATGGAACCATTGACTTCAATGCCTAGGAGCTTGACGAGCATTACACACCGCCACCACCACCACCGAAGACAAAGATTCCCCTTATCGCTTTAATAGGCAATTGGGATAAGTGCTGTTCGCAAGCACCTACGAAG
>NC_136110.1:22004101-22084101 GCF_965212315.1 Lampetra planeri
AAAACGCACGTTGATTTCTAAATGTGGAAGGAAAAACCGGAGGATCTGGAGAAAAATCCACACGACCACGGGGAGAGAGACACGCAAACTCGGAATATACGGGATGTCAGCGTCGGGATAGAATCCACGACCTCCTGTATACCAGGCGAAGTCGTTAACATTTTGCCACCGCTTCTCCAAGCCAGTCTCGCGACTGAGAAACTTCGGTCAGCTAACACGATTCAAGCTGCACACCTACCACCTGCAGTGTGCCGTCCTTCCCCCGCACCTCCCGATTACCACGGTTGGCTACGTACGGCGCGAAAGAAGTTCCACATACGCGCATTCTCATAACCAATCGCAGTTGCGAACGCTTCCCCGCAGAGACCTCCGCATCAATGTCCTCGCCTAACGCCGGTGCGTGCGAGGAACGCGTCGGGAACGGCTTCCGCCGCGTTGCGTTCGCTCAAAGCGGGTCCGGTGGCAGCCGGGTGCGGCGCATTCGTCTCGCCGGCCCCGACATCGGCGACATCCGCTTTGCCTAAACTTGATTGGCTTGAAGTCGTCACGGTGGGTGGACGCGGGGAGGGGGGGTGGGGGACGAGCTCTGCCCATCGATCAGTCATTCCAAAATCAAATCGCACGTCGCTCTCCTCCCAACACTCGCCCCGGCTGGAGATCACGATGGCAGGGAGGAGGGGGGGCACGGGGGTGGGGGGCACGGGGGTGTGGAACTGCGAGGGACAACACGAAAGCGCGTGACCCACGAGGGCCCTGTGTGCGCGCTGGGCGCGGTGGCTCACACCTGCAACCACGGACGCTCACGAACTCCGACTCATTTTATTTTTTACTAATTGGGTTGGCGGGAGGGGGGGGCGTGGGCGGTTTTGGGGGGTAGACCGTGTTGGAAGCACCGACCCATGTTGGCTGACCGCTCGGTGAAACGCCGCCACGTGTGCGCGGAACCCGTGCTGCGCGCGTCGTCGAGCGAATCCACGGGGGATAAATGGCGACCAACAAAGTCAACCCGAACAAACGCGCAAAACTCCGCCTCCGTGTCAAAGTGAAATGTCACGTAAAGTTCATCAGCCTTCTGGACTTAGGCTTGGAGGCCATGGGCTTGTTTACCCCGGTAGACGATCCGTTCTATCTGGATCCACCTGACGTGATCCGTGCCGTTTTGGGGTGCGTGTGCCGTAGGCATTGTAAGTGCTCCGCTCCATGTTCCGTCAGGCAGGCTCCATGCCGTGTTGCGGTGCGTGCCGTACGCATTGTATGAGTTGTGAGTGCTCCGCTCCATGTTCCGTCAGGCAGGCTCCATGCCGTGTTGTGGTGCGTGCCGTACGCATTGTGTGAGTTGAGTGCTCCGCTCCATGTTCCGTCAGGCAGGCTCCATGCCGTGTTGCGGTGCGTGCCGTACGCATTGTGTGAGTTGTGAGTGCTCCGCTCCATGTTCCGTCAGGCAGGCTCCATGCCGTGTTGTGGTGCGTGCCGTACGCATTGTGTGAGTTGAGTGCTCCGCTCCATGTTCCGTCAGGCAGGATCCATGCCGTGCTTTTGGGGGGAGTGGGGGGTGCGTTTTGAGATCCGGCTAGAGGCATGGAGCGGACACTGCACCACAAAGTTGAAGAGCAGAGAAGTTGAAAACTGGGAGGTTGCTACTCCGACCTGTACGCCAGGTAGGGTTGGTGGATCATGCACAGATCATCATGTTCACGACAAACCCACTCTCTTGGGCTACAGAACAACCAGTGAGTTGCTGGTCCATCTGCACTGGGGTTTTTTCTGCATGCATTGCAGGAGTTTTCTGTTCCTCGCGAATGTAAATAATACAGTAGTTGATGTTAGAGTGTCAAAAAATGCAAGCATGCAGGAACTCTTTTGAAAGAGTCTTAAGACTCACAGTCTTTCTAGGACAAGTGTAAGACTGCGATTATGGTTTTTGGTCCAGCCACTTGGTAGTGTCGACAGAGACAATCGGCTCCGAATCTGAAGATTGTGACGTTAACATCCCGGATCAGGATTGAGCTCATTATACCACTGTGGTCGATAAACCAGAGTGGCATGATGGGCGCCACGGTGGCGAGATGTTAACTACCTCGCCTGGTATACAGGAGGTCGTGGGTTCGATCCCGACCCTGACCCCTGCTGTATATTTGGAGTTTGCGTGTCTCTCTCGCTCCCCGTGGTCGCGTGGATTCTTCTTTGTCTCCTTTGGTTTTTCCCTCCACATTTAGAATCAACACGATGCGTTTCGAGTATTTGGCTGCTATACATTTCCACGTCATGATAATCCACTTTGTTGAGCTATTCTTTGTGGCCAGGTCGCTTCTGAAAAGTGTATAGCTCAGTGGGCTTTACCTAGTAAAATAAAACATAGTTTAGCTTAAACTAAACACCGCTTTGTGGGAAGTCAGCATGGTCATCTGATAGAGAAAACTGCCCCCCCACGATAGCAATGTGGACATTTCACATACTGACTCGGCCCACTCATAGAGATGAGAGTACGGCTGCAACATTTTCTGGGAGGCTCAACCATGACACACATCACGTTGGCACCCCCCCCCCGTCCCTCCATCATCATCCCCACCCGATTTTACGTAGCCGTGTCCGGCACAATCGCAAGCCTCTCCCACGTCAATTGTCTCCAAACTCGTCAGCCAACCTCGCCTACTGCTCAGGCACTCCGATCTCTGCCTGCGTTATGAGGTCAGAAAATATGAAACCGGGAGACGAGAGTCACATTCTCACAAATGCTATTGATGGGTGGGCGGACACAACCAGGACCGCCGTTGGTGAATCCGGGACGTTCCCGGCCAAACCAGGACGCTCGGAAGATAATGCCGCCCTCCCGGGCAAGGGGTTGGGGGGAGGGGGGGGCACTTTGACTCGACTGTCATTATTCATAAGTGCTTAGCGGAGAGACGCAGATTGTGTTTGACAGGTGGAAAATGGCGATTGGTGAGGTCTGACGGAGCCACAATCGCGGCTTAACCGGGGCATGTAAACAGGAGCGGGGTGGTGGGGGGGGGGCGTGCAGCCTGTGGGTCCTCGCGAAGAAGATTAAGCTTCGTTTCTCCTGCACGTGGATTGTGGACGTGGCAGATGGGGGCGCAGTAATGACCGGACACCCGGCACCACAAAACACCGGAGCAACGTGACCTTGTTTAAATTGTTGCGGAGGGGGTGGGGGAAGTTGGGGGGGGGAGCACGACACGGTGGTAAACAAACTTGAGACGAATGTTAAATGCGTAAACGATGGGCCTGTGTCTATCGTGCTTTCTGCCCTCGCTGCGTGTATGCAGAAGGGCCATGGCACCCATCGCTGAATAATCGTGCTCATTTCTATTTAAAGCTTTCGTGACTGCAGGGATTCATCTTCTTGGTTCTTTCGGTAAAGTCACGTAGAAGGGAAATAATAAAATAAAACATAATAAAATAATAAAAATAAAACATAATAAAATAATTCTCACGATGTTTCGGCCACAACGCAAGCAGCCGTCCTCAGGACGGCTGCGTCCTCAGGACGGCTGCTTGCGTTGTGGCCGAAACGTCGTGAGAATTATTTTATTATGTTTTATTTTTATTATTTTATTATTTCCCTTCTACGTGACTTTAACGAAAGAACCAAGAAGATAAATCGTGCTCATTTTTGTCACCGACATTTTTTGGACTTGGCTAAGAATTTAGAAGTCGGGGACGGGGGGGGCTAAGCTCACCTTACTACGGTGGATTATGTGCCGCACGCAAGACTCGTTTGTCCACCGTGCGACACAACCTCTGCGCTGGATGATTTTGGTCGCGAAAGCCTTCGTGTTGAACGGAGACGATGAGCGTTTGTTGACTGTGCCGGTGGAATGGGCTCGACAGAACTCGCTTGCATTGCTCACCAGACAAGTTCACGCATTCGCGCGTGCGCGTCTGATCTGATCATGATGATTGGAACTTAATTGCATAATCATTGTGATCATAATCTCATCATAAACACACGATCATCGCCGTCTATTCATCATAATTATCATCGTCAATCATCTGATAACAATCATCATCATCATCGACTGATCATTTATATTATAATCATGATATCATCATCACCATCATCAGCCGGGCGGTTGTGCCTTGTGCACGTGACCTGTGATCCAGGGGTGTGGATGCAACGAGGGATAGTGGATCACATTTACGTTGTGAAACTCCATTTCTGTAGGCGTCGAGGAGGTGCCAGACCCTGGCTCGCTAGGAGAAGGCAGTACAGCAAGTGGGCGAATCGCCGTCTGTTTTCCATCTTTATGGGGATAGAGCGCTGCCCCCTCACTTGCGTGGGTTTTTTTTTCCGGGCGCTCCGGTTTCCTCCCAGTTGTATGAACACTCAACATTCATTGGCTGAAAGCATCTTAGAATCAGAAATTAAAACCCAGAATCAGAATATGTATTGACACTGGAGGAATCCGATGAGCTATAAAGTTATTTTTTACAGATGTCCAGTCGGGGCAGATCAGAACGTCACAACAACAAACGGTACAAAACACGATAGGAGTGCAAAGTATATGAAAGGTAAGCAAGTCACTTGAAAATATATATACAAATAAAACTAAACAATATTCTTAGGTTTTTTTCGGTAAAGTCACGGAGGTAAAAAATTTAAATTAATAAAAGTAAAATAAAAATAAAAAATATTATTTTATTTTATTTTTTATTTTACTTTTATTAATTTAAATTTTGTAATAAAAGTAAAATAAAAATAATAAAAATAAAATATATTAATTTTAATTTTTTCATAAAAGTAAAATAAAAATAAAATATTAATATTTTTATTTTTCATTTTACTTTTATTAATTTTCATTTTTTACTGACGTGACTTTACCGAAAAAACCTAATAATATGAATCCTTGAAGTCACGAAAGCTTCAAATCTAAAACTAAACAATGTTTTCTATCTCACCAGGTAAAGCCCACTTAGCTATGAGCTTCTTTGTCGGAAGCGATCTGGCCACAAATGATAGCTCAACGAAGTGGCTTATCACGTGGACATTTATAGCAGCTAAATAATCTAAACGTCAGTAAATGTGGAGGGAAAACCCGGAGGAACCAGATGCAGGACCCTCCTGAAAAAAAGTCCTACAAATCAGTTTGTTTTTTGTAGATAGAGAAATAAGTAAATAATAGATTATCATTACAATCATCAGTTCTTGCACGGTGGCGAGATGTTAACTTCCTCGCCTGGTTTACAGGAGGTTCATGGATTCGATCCAGACCCTGACGCCTGCTGTATATTTGGAGTTTGCGTGTTCTCTCGTTGGTTGTGTGGACTTTTCTCCAGGTCCTCCAGTTTTTGCGCTCCTGGCCGGGTAGCCCTCCCTGCAGCCCCCCCCCCCACCACCGTCCTGCGGAGTGCGCGCGGGGGCAGCCACTGATTGACAGACGCTGCTGACAGCTGCAGCCGTAACCCAAGCTCCTTCGGAAGTCCAGCGGATGGGCTGGGTGGAAGAGAGGAGGTTGGGGGGGGGGGGTTGGCGGAGGGTGATCCAGGGTAGGATGGAGAAAGGAAGCCTTGCAAGTGGAGTGTTCTTCATGGAGGCACACGCTTGACTTGGAGGCAACACGTTTATTTTAACACCCCAACCGGGTAACTACATAAACGCACGGAATAACAGCATGGGTGATAGCCACTTGAGTATTAACTAAGCCACAATGGGCCAACTACATTGCCGGGTCAGTCAGTAACATTCTGACTGACCCACGATGCCGAGCGAAGACCGACGATCTGAGAGACGTGGCGCCGAGGGTTGAATCCAGAGAACAGCCCTGATCGGGGCTCGGGACTCGGCCTTCATCGGCCGCGGCGTGGCCGGCCTTCGCCCTTGGCCACGGCCCCTTCCAGATCCTTCCCGAAGACTCTAGTACCTACATCACGTGTCCCTCTCTCCCCCTTTGCCACCTCGTCCGGTCACGTGCCCTCTCGGGGTCACCCAGACTGCCATGTCCTCACTCGACCTCTCTGTCACTGTCACCAGGACTATGCCCCCTAGGGCCCGCTTCCATTGCATGCCCACTCTGGTGCCCGAGAGAGGCCCAAGACACACAGCTCCACTCTTGTGACGGTCGCTGGCGCTAACCGCCATAGTGACCCCATTTATGTCACTACACAAGTAAGGCCACGTGGGGCATGAATCTCCACCCGGGCTGGCACGTGGCAGTGGGTGGACAGGCGTGGAGCGAGGGGCCATTCGAGGCTCACGGATTACAGTTGTAACCGTGCACCGATTTAATATGGATTCTCAGAGCTCAAGATTCACGGATCGAAACGCCCGCGTAACGATCCGTATTTTTCTATTGGTATATATGTGTTGCTGTATAAACTTGAGCGTGTGAATGTAGCAGCATTTAGTCGCTGGCGGTGGTCGCGTAAGGTGCTTTTGTCAATCCACTGCTGGATGCCGAAGGCTTCCCGGAGCCACGTTGGTCGTGGGCGTTGTTCGACCACACACGACCACATTGGTCAGTGGTGGTGGTCGGTTACTTGGGCTTGATGACCAGGGCTGGTGTCAGTAACGGCTAGCTGATGAGAGCCCTGGCTGGGAATTTGAATTCGGGGACACATCCCCCCCAAAATTCAAATATGCCTAAAATGTGTCCCCCCCCCCCAAATATATTGCTATAAAATAGATTTCTGTTTATATGATTGTGGTTATGGTTGTACTTTATTAATCCCGAAACTCTGCAATTACATACAATGAAACAAGAAAAGGTAAAAAAGAAAAAAACAGCAATGTAATACAATACGCTATTCGACATTATTGTAAAAAATAAATAAAAAGTCCATCCTATGTGTTGGTGAATTTTTTAAATATTTTAGGCAGGAAATGGCAGCAAATTCCTTTTCAAATTGAGATTTTTTTTTCTGGGGGGGGACCCCAGACCCCCTGGAGATTTAGTCCCCCCCAATGTTGACTCCATAGCTACGGCCTTGCCTCAAACACAGATCCCCAACTTGGCCACCGTTTATGAAATGCCCCTCCTCCGAGCTGCCACCGGTCCGAATTTAGCGAAAACTCGTGGAGGAAATTGCCAAATGCCTAGAGGCTCGCATTGGGCACTCTCCTATTTAGCGTGTGCGCCGAGCCAGCAGACTCACGGTGCGTCGTTTAATATTAGAAATCTGGGGGAAGGGGGGGGGCATCGCCCCTCAGCCCTGCGGAGGGACCTTTTTTTAAAGGGAGGGTGTGGGGGGTAATGCAGCAACTCCAGGGCACCACAACACAGTCACATCCACTCATCATCATTACCATGCTATCGTTATTATGACCCATCATCATTATCATCACCGTGTATCATTACTACCCATCATTGCCATCATAATCACCACCGTGCTATCATTGTTACCCATCACCACCATCCTATCATTATTTCCCATCATTGCCATCATCATCACTGTGCTATAATTATCACGCATCACTGCCATCATCATGTTATCATTATTACCACCACCACCATCACCCCACGATGATTATTACGATATCATCACAACCGTCACGTCTTGGCTGTCAGAATTTAAAACCGGGGGCTGAGCCTTTAGCAGGAGGTGGACTTGGGACTGTCGTCGTTATGAGCACAGGTCAGTGGCTACGAACGGTGGGGAACGACGTTCAACAGACATGCACACGTGGGCGAACTCGTAAACCAGTTTTGTATTTTTCATTTAACACATGACATCGCCGTGGAAATGTGAACCTGCGGCTGATTGGGGACTCTGACGCAGAGTGAGTTCGCGTTTTTTTTACTGCACAGCAAGAGAGAGAGAGCGAGTTGTGGGTGGTGCGTTATGTGCGTGTCGGGTGCAGGGAAGTCTGGCTGGGGTGGGTGGGTGGGTGTGTGGGGGAGAGTTGGGGCGAGAGATGCAGGGGGGGGGGGTGGTCTATGGTTCTGGGGTTGCTATGAAGGTCACAGTCCGGAAATAGAGCGCAGGAAAGTATGTGGCACTTGGGCATGTGGCCTCCCACCCGGATGAGTGTTGTCAGAGGGTGCAACCTGCTCAAGTATATTTAGTGTGTGTGTGTGCCGCGTGCATTGCTGCATGCGTCTCCTATTTATAGTTGAAATATGCATTGGATTCCCACCTGGATAACGAACGATGTCGATCGCGGTGATCAGTTCACGTCGTATCATTGCAGTGCGACAACGAGCCGTAGCACGTGCGCGCGCCTCTGCTGCGTTGCTTCGCGGAAGGAAGAAAGTTGCTCCGAAAGGGATGGACCGGCCGAGCGACGTTCTCACGGGGCGAGTCGCGGCGCGACGGCGGTGGCAGCGGTGAAATTCCGCCGTCAAATCGCAAATTGGCCGCCGCCGCCGCCGTCGTGGTCGAGACCCAAGCCACGTCGCGCCCGACGGAGTTCGAGCAAACGCTGGCGAACTCACCGCCGCCCCGCCGCCTTTCAACCCGAGCCGCTCATCCGCTCCCAAACTCGATTTTTCCAGATCCGAGTCATGAGGCTCCCCGTGGTTCCCCCATGGGGGAAGGGGGCGGGGGGGGGGGGGCGGCATCTGTGAAAAAAGAGCTTTACAGCTCTTTGGATTTCTCCGTTACAAATAATGATTCTGAAGCTGGATAAATGTATCCATTTATTTTCAGTAGTTTACAATGAAGATTTAAAAGTAAAATAACACTGTGTAACAAAAACAAATTTTGTTCCTGGGTAGTAAGTGTTATTTCCTAATTGCTTATGCCTCAAAAGTACAGAAAATGGCTATTACTCCCCACAAACTTTGCTTTTGTGAGCAGGACAGTGATATTTTGAAATGTACCTATTTTTAGTGAGAAAACGTGGTGTGCTTTTGTGTCATTCCTTCACGTAAAGTCCTGGTCACAAAAGCAAAGTTTGTGGGGAATAATAACCAATTTCTAAACTTGTGAGGCATAAGCAATAAAAAATAACACTTACTACCCAAGGACAAAAATCGTGTTACATAGTGTTATTAATGATTCGATGAACAAATTAAAATCAATACATGAATCGCTTAATAGTGCTATTAATTTATTAATTGCACCCGCGATTATTACTGAGAGATAAAGTAATCTCCTGGCACCCCCCCCCCTCCCTCTCCAAATATTCACGTCAAAAACTGCTCCTATGCTCGGAATCGGGGGTAGGGGTAGCGGCGTAGGGGGCCGTCCATAAATGACGTCACGCACCTAGGGGGGGGGGTGGTCAGACATTTGTGACGATGTGTGACGAGGGGGGGGGTTTGAGAAATGTGACGTCACATCAAAATGCGCAACTTTAAATAAATATAGACAATACGTTCTACTTGATTAAATAAATGCACTTTGAACTTTGAAATATACTTTTTAATAAATGTTTTCTCCCACAACATCAGAGTGCAGCGCCACATTAAATACGCACTACAATGACAATAGTTTAAAGCGATTTGAAGCATGTTTTATTTTCAAAATGAAAATATGGTTTTGGGGGGGGTGGGTGCAGAACTTTCTGATGTCATATGTGAGGGGGGGGGTCTGATTTTTTGTGACGAGGGGGGGGGGGTCAAAAAATCGTCCAAAATCGCGTGACGTCATTTATGGACGGCCCCGTAGGTGTGGGCGGAATGTGGTGGGCGTTGCTCAAGCGCCTAGAGTTCCTCCTCCTTGTGGTCACAGACACGCCCTCCTCGGGTCACTGGTGGAGGGGGAGGAGGAGGGGGGAGGAGGGGGGAGGAGGCGCGAGACACTTCCGTTTGGCCGACTGCCAAAGAGGCTCCCGGGGCGCTGAGATGTCGCAATCAGATTGACAGGCGGAAGTGCGTCGAGCCAATGCTATGAACATGCTTAGCGAGTGTGAGTGAGTGTGTGCGTGTGTGTGTGTGAGTGTGTGCGTGAGTGTGTGTGTGCGCTTGAGTGTGCGTGTGTGCTCACGGCCAACGCCAGTGACGAGTATCTGAATCGGTCCCGGGCCTCCCCTAGGTCGACTCGGCCTCAAATGAGTACCTGGTGCAGTGTAAACATTGCCACTAGGGAGACAAAGGCGGTCGGGCGTGGTGCTGGCCACCCCACCCCCTCGTGTGCCGTTCCGGCCTTCATAGGTGCTCGCTAACAGCACTTGCCCCTACAGTCTGTTAAGGCTATATGGGGGATCTTTGTCTTGTGTGAGTGCGTGTGTGAGTGCGTGCGTGTGTGTATGAGTGAGTGCGTGTTTGTGAGTGAGTGTGCGTGAGTGGGGTGGGGAGCGGTGGTGTAGCGGTTAGCGCGCCTCGCTACGAACCCGGCGACCCGGGTTCCATTTCCGCTCACGGCCAACACCCATTGACGATTATCTGAACCTGTCCTGGGCCTCCCCTAGGTCGACTCGGCCTCAGATGAATACCTGGTGCGGTTGTGTAAACATCGCCACTGGGGAGACAAAGGCGGCCGGGCGTGGTGTTGGCAACCCACCCCCTCGTGTAACCGTGCCGGCCTTCACAGGTGCTACTCGCTAAACAGCACTTGCCCCCAACATTCTGTTACAGGGATCTTTGTCTTTGTGTGAATGGCAGGCAGGCCATTCATAAAATGAGCATTCATAAAACAAGCATTGCCCAGAGCAACCTCAACACGCTGTGAAGCACAGGCCTCTTGCAAAGGGTAAAAGTGCGAGTTCGAATCTCGGTCGGGGGGGCTGATTCAACCCATCATCACTCACGGGTGGATAAAGCGACGGCAACCGTGTGGGGAACGCGACAATGCTGACCTGTGGAATGACTTGGCCCTGCCATAGGAATGCCTAATATCCACCACTCGCTCAGCTGTAAACGAGAGATGAGAACCCGCCCCTTCCCGTCGTTTTAAAGGAAATCCATCTGACTTGGGTGTTCGTCGCTGATGTGTGTTGTTTTCGTGTTATCTGCTGTTATTAGTTTTACTACCTTCCCGCGAGAAACAAACACGGTATTCATCGAGGTTTACGGCATGTTGACAAAACCCCTCTCCGAACCCAGGGAAGTTATTTAGAACTCTTCGGTTTTTTTAGTTGTTGTTTAATGATCACCTTCGGATTTTTTACCCAGGGGGGGGCGGGGGTTACGAGGAAGCCATGAAACTCATCTCCACCGTGCGAACACCGCGTCGCGTCGCAGAGACGAATCTCTGTCACGTGGCATTTAAAAACGAAGGACTCTCAGGACACAAGTGCTGCCCGTGCTCAAGTGCTGCCCGTGGCACGCACGTGCGCGTGCATTGTGCGTGCATGTCTCTGCGGGGAGCGGTGGCGCTGCAGTTAGCGCGCTGCGAACCCCAGTGACCCCGCTGCGAACCCCAGAGACCCGAGTTCAATTCCCGTCCGCGGCTGCTAACAGTGGCGAGTCTTTGAACCATTCATGCGGCCTCAAATGAGTGCCTGGTGCGGTGTGTAAATATCGCCATTGGGGAGACAAAGGTGGTCGTGCGTGGTGCTGACCACCCACCCCCTCGTGTGACGTGCCGGCCTTCATCGGCACAATTCGCTAACAACACAGAAAGACAAATACAAATATCGCCCTATAGCCTTAGACTGTAGGGGCAAGTGCTGTTAGCGAGCACCTATGAAGGCCGAAACGGCACACGAGGGGGTGGGTGGCTAGCACCACGCCCGACCGCCTTTGTCTCCACAGTGGCGATGTTTACACACCGCACCAGGTGCTCATTTGAGGCCGAGTCGACCTGGGGGAGGCCCAGGACCGGTTCAGATCATCGTTACTGTGGTGTTGGTCGTGAGCGGGAATCGAACCCGGGTCGCCGGGTTCATAGCGCAACGCGCTAACCGCTACACCACCGCTCCCCACACATGAACATACATACAGACGTGCACGCGTGTGCAATACTTGTACATACACACAATATACACATTTGACCGGGGTTAACATTTCCCTTCTTTGCAACTTGAGCAAACAGATGTTGTCATGGGGGCTAATGTCCGGTACTGCTCATGCACACAGACAAAGCTACCCCGTACAGCCTCTTACAGCCTGTCGGGGCAAGTTCTGTTTGGCAAGCACCTATTAGTGCCGGCATAGTGGACGAGAAGGTGTTGTGGTCCAGGCTGAGTCGACCTAGGAGAGGCCTAGAACAAGATCGGATATTCGCCACTGGTGTTGCCCTTAGCAGGAATCAAATTTGCGTCGCTGAGTTCCGAATCGCAGCGCGCACCAACGCAGCGGTTAATGTTGCCACAATCGACAGCAGCAACTGCCATTGGCCGCTGAGTGATTGTGACATCATCACAGAGATTGTGCCAGGCTGAGTGCACCTCGAGGCAACATCAACTTTCGAAGGCTCGCTGGCAAGGAGTTCACGGGACAGACCCAGGTGTTATGGGTTGACTGATTGAGATGACCGACAGATGCACAGACTGCTCCCTGCTGTGCCAACTCAGTCCATGCACGCAGACACGTGCATGCACATTCAGTACACACACACACTAACATGTACAATAAAGACACATATACACGCAAACATGCAAATAAAAGACAATTCGCCCACATAGCCTTAACAGACTGTCGGGGCAAGTGCTGTTTGTGAGCACCTATGATGGCAGGAACAGGACACGAGGGGGTGGGTGGCCAGCACCATGCCCGACCGCCTTTGTCTCCCCAGTGGCGATGATTTGACACATTACAGCAAGTACTCATTTGAGGGTGAATCGAATTAGGGGAGGCCCAGGACCGGCTAAGATAATCGTCACAGGGTGTTGGCCGTGAGCTGGAATCGAACCCGTGTCGCCGGGTTCGTAGCGCAGCACAGCGCTAACCGCTACATTACCCCACACACAAGCACGCAGATAGACACACGCATGTCCACACTCGCACACATAATGCGCGCAAAAAATATTCTTCACCATAGATAAAGTTAACAAAGTGCGTAACGCGTGAGGCCCTAACATCATTGACAGTGCACTTTGTATTCTGTTTGATATTCTTTTTTAAACGTACTTGGCGTGCTATTGCGCCGGGGATAAGTGAGAGTGGCTTTGATTTGCCCGCACCTTGACTGCACATTCACATTGGCACTCCGTGCTCACCGTGACAAGCATTGGCAAACCGTGACGACTACAAACCCCAGCAGTGTGAAGCCAGAACCATTCATAGAAGTCGTTCCACTGGCGTCTTTTCTTGTGAATGGCATAATCGGAACGCGCCGCTCTTTTGCGACGTGAAGCATCGACGGAATCGATCTTCCACCTCGGTTCTCGCGCTTGGGAAGGCCCGCGTAGAAGTGCGCGTAAGCGTCGGTCACTCGCGGTTGATGTAAACGGTACGCTGATTTTATTTCGATTTAAAGCTTTCATGACTGCAGGGATTCATATTCTTGGTTCTTTCGGTAAAGTCATGTCTTCGCGAATCGGGCCAACACAACCGTACGAATGCGATGGCGGCGTTGAGAAACAACACAAACTGAGATGGTAAAAATAAACTTGATGAGTAAAGAAATCGTGACCATTCATTGAACTGGGGCAGTGGGAAATGCACGGCGTACAAGCCGAATAGCAAAGGCATGTAGATAGCCCTTGTCGCACTTGATCAGACTGTTGGGGTCAACTCTGTCGACAAGCACCTATGAAGTCCGGCACGGAGCACGAGCGGGTGGTCTGACCAACGACACACACCTGACCACCTTCGTTTCCCCACTGCACAACGCACTAGGTACTAATTTAAGTCTGAGTCGACCTACGGGTGACCCAGGACCAGGTCTGATATCACTTGCTACTGCTGATGTTAGCCAGAGGTGGGAATCGAACGGAGTTTGTCACGCAGTGTGCTAACCAATGCACCACCGTTCCTCCAGACATACCCAATCCACACTCACGCACAGCGCAGCATTCATGATTAATATTATTTGTATGCTTCTTCACCCAGGAAAGCCTCACTGAGGCTCATGACTCTCTTGCAGGAGGATCCTGTCACGTGTTGTGCAGTTGGGGGTGCGATGTTGCTGCGTGTAATTCCAATTGTATGCGTGTATGTTGAACTTCTTTCACAATTGAGCTGAAGTGGTGTCTGTACCCTACTGATGAGCTCTAAGAAGGACGAAACCTGTCTAGAGGACCGAGCAAATTCCTCGGGATATAACGGAGCCTCGATTCATCAATAATTACAACGTGCAGACCGGTTACCTCTGACTCACCGCTGCCTGTTGGCTCGTCACATTTGCTCACTCGTGCACGGTGACACGCATGATACGGTGACCACAATGCAGTCCTTCAGGAACTAGTGTTTTTTTTGCGTAAACGCTTAAGGGCTGAGAGCTTTTTTGTTGTGCGCGCACAGTGCAGTGGTATGCGCCACAGACCTGACCGCGTGCAAGAAGGGCCCGGCTTTGTAATCTGTGGTGAAGCCGTTGCCGCTGTCAATCGAGCTGTCTTCTAACGCGAGCCGTCCCGCCTCTGCGCGGCGCAGGGAAGTTCAAGCTGCTGGAGCAGGAGCGGGACATGAAGGACCCTGTGCAGTACTTCAACAGCGTCGAGGAGGTGGCCAAGGCGTTTCCGGACCGCGTCTTTGTCATGGAAGACATCTCCTTCAGCGTCAAGGTACTCATCTTCTTGGTTCTTTCGGTAAAGTCACGTAGAATGTTCTCCACCTGAGGACGGCTACTTGCGTTGTGGTCGAAACGTCGTGAAAATTATTTTATTATGTTTTATTTTTATTATTTTATTATTTCCATTCTACGGGACTTTACCGAAAGAACCAAGAAGATGAATCCCTGCAGTCACGAAAGCTTTAAATCGTCAAGGTACTCTTCACTGTTAACGATAACTACCGCTGGGGCCTGCACCCCTTCCTCGTCAAGGTGTTCGCCAGTCGTGCTGCCTGGTTAGTTATTTGGTTGCCCAAGAGATTTTGTTTCGGGAGGGAATAATACGTGCTTTGGGATATTTGTCCACTAGTGTCACCAGTGAGGGTTTTAAACTATAAGCTATTACATTTTTTACCAGGTAAGTCCCACTGAGCTATATAGATGTTTTTCAGAAGCGACAAATGATAGCTCAATGAAGTGGCTATTCGCGTGGAAATTTATATCAGTGGCCGGATGCTCTAAACGCGTGATGTTGATTCTAAATGTGGAGGGAAAAACCGGAGGACCTCGAGAAAAATCCACGTGACCACGGGGGAGAACATGCAAACTCCAAATATACAGCAGGCGTTCGGGTGGGGATCGAGCTGACAACCTGTATTGCAGGTGATGTATTGAACATCTCACCACCCTGGCGCCCCATACACTTAAACACATATTCGCTGGGCAGATTAGTTACGTTGTTTTTTGTTGTCAGGTTCAGTTTTCCGAATCAGAATATTTATTGACACTGGAGGAATCTGATGAGCTATAAAGCTCTCATTCTTCTCGCTCGCGTTTCGACCCCTGTTTGTTCCCTGTCCCTCCGCCGTCAATAGCTGCCTCGGGGTTCACATCCTCTTACATCCCGTTCAAGGTCTGGCCCTCTTACCAAACCTCGTCACCCGTTCGGCGAACCTGTCGTACGTGATTTCAAACCTGGCTCCGTGTTCGTTTATCAGCTGCGCATTACAGACAGAGGGAAAAAAAACCTCACCTGGCTCGATGGAAAATTGTTTGACTGTTTTGCTCACGCCCCCACATTCGAATTGGCACCAATTTGTAACGAGAGTAAAATGTTACAATGGCATCTGTGTGCACCTGTGCCCGCATGTGTGTGTGTGTTGTGTGCGCGTGTGTGTGTGTGTTGTGTGCGTGTGTGTTGTGTGTGTGTGTTGTGTGCGTGGTGGGTGTGTGTGTGGTGTGTGCGTGGTGGGTGTGTGTGTGGTGTGTGTGTGTCGTGTGCGTGGTGTGTGTGTGTGCGTGTGCGTGTGTGTGTGTTGTGTGCGTGGTGTGGTGTGTGCGTGGTGTGTGCGTGGTGGGTGTGTGTGTGGTGTGTGTGTGTCGTGTGCGTGGTGTGTGTGTGTGCGTGTGCGTGTGTGTGTGGTGTGTGCGTGGTGTGGTGTGTGCGTGGTGTGGTGTGTGTGGTGTGTTGTGTGCGTGTGTTGTGTGCGTGTGTTGTGTGCGTGGTGTTGTGTGTGTGTGGTGTGTGTGTGTGTGCACATTTGTTTGGCAGCTGTAATCGCAATGGGGCTTTATTGCTGGCACGTGTCTCCATGCACACCCAGTTGGCTCTGAAGCAGTGTCAATTATTGAACATTTCAAGGAGCCAAGGGGTAATTTTTATCCTCGCCGGGTGCTAAATAAAGGCGGTTTTATAAGCAGGGGACTAGAGCACGTCATTTGTTTGTCGTGCACTCTACAATTGCACGCAATTCAAGCGAATAAGCTCCCGCGTTTGGAAGTTAGCTTTTTTTTTTAAAGTGCTTTTAGTCTACAATGGAAAACACGTTAAACTCGCTGCCAAATTTGCTGAACGTGCGTGCGCGAGCGAGCGAGCGTCGCGCGTTGCCAATATGACTGTCGTGTAATTGTCCCGTGAGGCTGTGCGCGGAGCTGGTGTTTGACAGAGGTAAAAACTACGCTGAATGAAAACCGTTTTCGCAACGAAAGCACGGCCCTCTGGCGTGCACGTACGCTGCAGCCCAATTTAGCTTTCGAGCGGATTTGGC
The DNA here is from genome assembly GCF_965212315.1 of Lampetra planeri. NCBI lineage: Eukaryota > Metazoa > Chordata > Hyperoartia > Petromyzontiformes > Petromyzontidae > Lampetra > Lampetra planeri. The sequence continues at coordinate 22,020,643 of NC_136110.1, forward strand.
AATGACGGTTTAGCGAGGCGACGTCGTGAACTTTGCCGTGAGAAGTGGTTGCTCATGAAAGCCACACTTGGCCCCGAGTTGAACGATCTAATGCTGACTTTGAGTCCGTGTGGGTGAGTCGATGTGTGCGAGCGTGTGTGGAGGCAGGAAGGGAAGGCGGGAGAGAGGCTGGGGGGGGGGGGTTGTTTGGCAAGGGCTGCCCTCTTGATTTCCCACAAACACGCAAGGTTCAAATCGATAGGAGGGTGCCAAGAGCGGCAGTGCTGCTTCCTCGGACCACGTAGCCAGCGGAAGCAATTTGTTCGCTCAAACATGCGAGGCCTTCATTGGCACTCGTGCCCTGCGTTCAAGCGTGTTGATTCGTGCCAAAATAAAAGACCGGGAGTTAAAAAAATGTTTGCCTCTCTCTCTCTCATTGCAGTTAGCGGTTAAACAAAAACATTAACGCGACTATTCTTGGTTCATTCGGTAAAGTCACGTAGAAGGGAAATATTAAACTAATATAAATATAAAACAATAAAAATTCGCACGACGTTTCGACTGCAACACAAGCAATCATCATCAGGTGTTTTATATTATTTTATTATTTCCCTTATACGTGACTTTACCGAAAGAACCAAGAATATTAATCCCTGCAGTCACTAAAGCTTTAAATCAAAAATTGACACGACTCTTAGTTTAGTATTGCATTTTTCTCCTCAACCCGTTAATATATGTTTTTTTGTCGTGAGCTGAAGATACGTGTGGCCCTCCCGGAGGGCTTACAGTCAGCGAAGCCTCGTGTCGTGTCGGGGCATCAGAAGGAGACACTGCAGAACTAGTTCTGGAGTCAGTCCGGCATCAGACAGTGCTCCTCCATGCTCTGTATGGAGTGATTCACCGCACATCAGTCATCTGAAGCATCTGCAAACGGTTGGCCCTCTGAGCTGTCAACCGGATGTGTCCTCCCTCCATCTTGGCTGCCATTCGATCAGCAGTCTCATACGTTGGCCATCCTCCCTCCTAGGCCCCAAAGCGTTCTGCCCAAGCGCTCGCTCGTGAACATCTCGCCACGGTGGCGAGATGTTCACTAGCTCGCCTGGCGTGCAGGTGGGGTCCGTGGGTTCGATCCCGACACCTGTAAATTTGGAGTTTGCATGTTCTCCCCGTTGGATTTTTCTCCGGGTCCTCCGGTCTTACCCTCCGCGTTTAGAAACATGCGTTTATAGATTGATTTGGCTGCTATGACTTTACTATGAATTTATGCGTGATAAGCCACTTTTGGTGGGCTATCATTTGTAGTCGGGTCGCTAAAAAAAATTAGTTTTACAGCTCATAGTGGGCCTTACCTGGTGAAATAAAAAATATTTGAGTTTTTTTCATAGTTTCACAGCTTCGCACCTCCAGTGAGCACGGTTGGCTTCGTACGGTGCGAAAGTAGCTGGAATTCTCGTCCACCCTAGCAAGTGTAGCGGGATGTTTCGCGGGGTTGATGTCAGTCGGTTTGCCACGGTGTTTCCACACTCCGACGAGCGTCGATGTTTTAAATGCCCCTTCTTTTTCTCTTTTTTTCCGCTGCCGGCTGTAAAAAAGGAAAACCTGGTGTCGCAATTGTTGCAAAGCTCAGTCGTTTTATTCACGCACTCGCGTGCTCGCTCGCTCGCTCGCATGCTCTGTCTCTCTCTCTCTGTGCCTCTCACCGGGGGGGTGGGGGGTTCAAGGTGCACGCTGTTACCGCTGTGTGGTGGCCACGGTTCGTAGATGCGCCGGCCCTCCCCGCAGTGCGTGCAGACACGTGCGCTAATGGGGGCCGCTGTGTGTTGAGCCACGGAACCGTGCAGCCTCCTTCCTTCCCTTGCACTGTCGCTCGTGTGTTCGGTGTGTGCGCGCGCGCCTGTGTTCTGTGTGTGTGTGTGCGTGTGTTCGTGTGTTTGCACGTGTATTCTGTGTGTGTGCATGTGTTCTATGTGTGTGCGTGTGTTCTGTGTGTGTGTGTTCTGTGTGTTTGCACGTGTGTTCTGTGTGTGTGCGTGTGTTCTGTGTGTGTGTGTGCATGCGTTCTGTGTGTTTGCACGTGTGTTCTGTGTGTGTGCATGTGTTCTGTGTGTGTGTGCGTGTATTCTATGTGTTTGCACGTGTGTTCTGTGTGTGTGCGCGTGTGTTCTGTGTGTGTGTGTTCTGTGTGTTTGCACGTGTGTTCTGTGTGTGTGTGCGTGCGTTCTGTCTGTTTGCACGTGTGTTCTGTGTATGTGCACGTGTGTTCTGTGTGTGTGTGTGTGTGCGTGTGTTCTGTGTGTGTGCGTGTGTTCTGTGTGTGTATGCGTGTATTCTGTGTGTGTGTGCGTGTGTTCTGTGTGTTTGTGCGTGTGTTCTGTGTGTGTGTGCGTGTATTCTGTGTGTGTGCGTGTGTTCTGTGTGTGTTTGCACGTGTGTTTTGTGTGTGTGTTCTGTGTGTGTGTGCGTGTATTTTGTGTTTGCACGTGTGTTCTGTGTGTGTTTGCACGTGTGTTCTGTGTGTGTGCATGTGTTCTGTGTGTGTGTGTGCGTGTATTCTGTGTGTTTGCACGTGTGTTTTGTGTGTGTGTGCGTGTATTCTGTGTTCGCACGTGTGTTCTGTGTGTGTGTGCGTGTATTCTGTGTGTTTGCACGTGTATTCTGTGTGTGTGCATGTGTTCTATGTGTGTGTGTGTGTTCTGTGTGTGTGCGTGTGTTCTGTGTGTGTGTGCGTGCATTCTGTGTGTTTGCACGTGTGTTCTGTGTGTGTGCATGTGTTCTATGTGTGTGCATGTATTCTGTGTGTTTGCACGTGTGTTCTGTGTGTGTGCGCGTGTGTTCTGTGTGTGTGTGTTCTGTGTGTTTGCACGTGTGTTCTGTGTGTGTGTGCGTGCGTTCTGTCTGTTTGCACGTGTGTTCTGTGTATGTGCGCGTGTGTTCTGTGTGTGTGTGCGTGTGTTCTGTGTGTGTGCGTGTGTTCTGTGTGTGTGCGTGTATTCTGTGTGTGTGTGCGTGTGTTCTGTGTGTTTGTGCGTGTGTTCTGTGTGTGTGTGCGTGTATTCTGTGTGTGTGCGTGTATTCTGTGTGTGTGTGCGTGTGTTCTGTGTGTTTGTGCGTGTGTTCTGTGTGTGTGTGCGTGTATTTTGTGTGTTTGCACGTGTGTTCTGTGTGTGTTTGCACGTGTGTTCTGTGTGTGTGCATGTGTTGTGTGTGTGTGCGTGTATTCTGTGTGTTTGCACGTGTGTTTTGTGTGTGTGTGCGTGTATTCTGTGTTCGCACGTGTGTTCTGTGTGTGTGTGCGTGTATTCTGTGTGTTTGCACGTGTATTCTGTGTGTGTGCATGTGTTCTATGTGTGTGCGTGTGTTCTGTGTGTGTGTTCTGTGTGTGTGCATGTGTTCTGTGTGTACGCGCGCGTGTTCTGTGTGTGTGTATTGCGTGTTCTGTATGTGTGCGTGTGTTCTGTGTTTGCGCGCGCGTGTTCTGTGTGTGCGCGTGTTCTGTGTGTGTGCGTGTGTTCTGTGTGTGCGCGCGTGTGTTTTGTGTGTGTGCGCGTGTTCTGTATGTTTGTGTTCTGCGTGTCTACTCGTGTGTTCTGTGTGTGCGTGTGTATTTTGTGTGTGAGCGTGTTTTCGGTGTGTGTGTGTTCTGTGTTTGTGTGTGTTCACGTGTTCTGCGGCACGTGGTGGCATAGTGGCTGAGTGCATTGCACTATGAAAACCACCAACGAACCAGAGTTCGACTCCCACCAACGACCAGTAACAATGGCGAATATCTGAATAGGTTATGCATCTCCCGTAGGTCAATTCGGCCTGAAAATTAGTACCTGGTGCGGTGTGTAAACATTAGCATTGGAGAGACGAAGGTAGCCAGGCATGGTGTTAGCCTATCCTACCCCCTCGTGTGCCGTTCCGGCCTTCCTTGTTGCTTGCGACCAGCACTTGCTCCAACAGCATATTAAAGGCGACACGGGGAATCTGTGTCTCTGTATGTTCATGCATGTTTGTGTGCTGGGGTAAGCATCAACGCCGGGGAGACAAAGGTGGCCGGTAATGCCTCCGGCCACACCCCACCCCCTCGTGTGTCATGCAGGCCTTCATTGGTGCTCTCTTAGGGCACTTTGCCCAACAGCCTATGAAGCGGCACAGGAGTATTCAGAGAATTTGCAGCAATACCACAAGAGATGTGCCTCCGGGCTCTGGAGACCACCTCGAGAAGATTACAGGCCACGTGTTGACAATGATGGCTCTTACCATATATTTGTTATCATGTGATAGTGTCTTCGTTCATTTACCATTAAAAACGATAGTCCCATATAAGTGTTAACATTTGTTTTGAAGCACCATTTATATTTGTGTATCAAGAGCCCGTTATTGTTGTCGTGGAAATCCAATTCTGCACTTGTTTTCCAAAGACAAAAGAGTGCATTCGATACCTCTATCGATACTTCTATTGATACCTCTATCGATACCTCTATCGATACCTTTATTGATGACTCTATCCGGGGGCGCAACTATGGGGAGGGCATCTGGCAGCGTCATGTGACGCATAGGGGCCCAGTCGGCCACAGGGGGGGGGACCCGAATCAACAGATAAACAAGGGAAAAAAATATTAAGAAAATTGTTTGAATAACATTATAATAAAAAACAGTACCCGGGGTCTACTACCATGGACCATTCCGGATGATTCACGCATCTGGCTGTCGTATCAATGGAGCAGCGTAAATTACTCTTTGGTTCTTTCGGTAAAGTCACGTAGAAAATAAAATCAGATAATAATAGAATACGACGTTTCGGTTGCAACACAAGCAGCCATCATTGGGTAAGAATGAATGATAAAACACAGACACGGGAACAGCATAGGCAGACACACATGCAGAGAGAGACACACACACAAAGACACACCGAGCAAAACACACACCAAGACAAACAGAATCTAGTTTGAGCAGCGTAAAGTCGTGCGATCCACCCCCAATTGGGGAAATCCTTGACCGATGGGTCCGGCATCGTTTTATTAATACTGTCACCCTGAGACTTGTCTTCCTCTTAACCCCAATACACGGCGCAACTACAATCATGTTGTAGCCTACATATGATTGTTATACGGGTTAAACACATCCATGGCTATTTCAGTAAAAGTGAGTCGGGAGAAAGGAGGGGAGGGAGGGCCCACAGTCGAACCTTGAAATAGGGAGTTGCCCCCGCCTGCCTCTATCGAGATGATTGATCATTCCCAATGCAAATATAATAATGAAGCTGCACTTCCGAGGCCCAGAGTGGGTCTCCGCGTGTTTTGGTCTGAAATGGAGGGGGGGAAAAACATCCATTGTCCCGTGTATTAAGGGTCGACGACTTTGTTGCGAGGGCCGGCAAATTCACGCGCTTGCCGACGGCGTCCTCGATTTCGACGAGTGATTCTCCGGCGTTATCGAAGGCATGGGATGGACGCGCGAAATTGAAGCACCTTTTGACATAGGTTAATTGCGGGATGTGAAAATTACTGCTCGCGTTTGCGTTGTCGTTTTAAATTACAGCGTGCGCTGCTGCTGCTGCTGCTGTGCTGGCCGGCCCTGGCACTAACGATTAAGCGTCGCTTTTGGGTGTTTTAGTTTAAATCATATGAATCCTTCACGCAACTATTCAGTGTGCGGTTTCTTTGCGTCCGATCGTTATTTAATTGAAGAAATAAAAACAAACCCTTGATACATTTTTTGAGCTATTTTATTCATTCGTAAGCAGGTAAGAGCCGATCTGCCTGACTGGGTGGCGCAGTTGTTAGGGCGTGCGGCAAGAGTTTTCACGCAACTTTTAAAAATCTTAGCTGTGCCCATTATTTCTGAAGGCTCCATTCGTGCAGGATTGTTGACTGTGCCATCGTGGTGAATATACGGTGAAGAGATTTTGAACTTTGTGTTAAGTTGAGATCACCGAAGATAGATAAGAATGAGAGCATCTACAGTCAATTAGATGTTATTTAAAGCTCTTTGTCAATCCACTGCTGCATGAACACTTGCTCATTGTGCAGGGGGGGGGGGGGTGCTTGATCATACTTCACCATGCTGCTCATTGCACGTGTAGTCAAAGGGCTCGAGAAGCCCACGACCAGTTTAGAGATCGCTCCCCACTGACATCGGCCGTGGCCGGGAATCGCACGCGGGTTGCCGGGTTCATGAGCGCGGCACGTGCAACGTCGCTCCGCTGTACCGCCGGCAATCTCATTGACCACGACGCGGATCCAACTCTCCGGTCGCGAAGTTTGCAAGTCACAACACGTTTAGAACGGGGATCATCTTTCTTTTTTTGTTGTAAACCTTTCCACAGAAGGCCACCGCCCTAACGCTGCTGCTGCTGCTGCGTTTGCGCCCAGGTCGCGTCGGGCGAGTTCAGCGAGGACAGCGAGGTCTACAACTTCTCGCTGAGCACGGGCGACGAGCTCACGCTCATGGGCCAGGCCGAGATACTGTGCGGGAAGCCGCCGGGCCGCGACCGCTTCCGCCTCAACGCCCTCCTGCGCAAGCTGGGCCGGCTCAACGCGGCCGTGAGCAGCGGCGGCGGCGGCGGAAACTCGGGCGGCGGCGGAGGGGGCGGCGGCGGCAACAACAACGCCCCCTCGTCGGTGCTGCGCCCGTCCAAGGGCAAGATGCCGTGCCTCATCTGCATGAACCACCGCACCAACGAGAGCCTCAGCCTGCCCTTCCAGTGCCGCGGCCGCTTCGGCACCCGCAGCCCGCTGGAGCTGCGTCTGCGCGAGGGCGAGCACACGCTGCGCTCCATCCTGGAGCGGGCGCGCCTGCCCGTCAGCGTGCAGGTGCCGGGGCCCGGCGGCCTGGGCGGGATGGTGCCCGCCGGGGTCGTCGTGTTTGGGGGTGGAGGAAGTGGAGGAGGAGGGGGGGGAGGGGGGGGCGGAACGACGTCCCGGGTTCCCGCCGGACCCCAGCCTCCGTCGGCGCCGCCGCCGCGCAACCCCTACGACCAGCACAGCATGCGGGAGGGACACCGCTACAAGCTGGTGGGCATCCGTGCCAAGATGGTGGCGGTGTGCTGCGCGATCCGCCCCGACGGCCTGGGCGGCGAGACGGCGCTGCCGCTGCACTTCACGCTGCAGGTCGGCACGACGCTCCCGCGCTTCGCCCTGCCCGAGGGGCTGGCCTGCGCCGACAAGGCCTACGAGCGGGCGGTGCGCGACCGGCTGGCGCTCGTCCAGCGCAGCTTCGACATCGACGAGTTCTCGCGCGCGGTGCGGGAGGCGCCGCTCGTCGACCCCCCGCCTCCTGCGGGCGGCGGCGGCTCGTCGGGAGCGACGACCGGGGGCCGGGACGTGTCGAGCCCCAAGCCGGGGAGGTCGGCGCCGGCCCCGCACGGCGGCCACGTGCCCTACACGCGCGAACCCAGCGGCTGCCCCTTCCAGCAATGGCCGCCGGGGTGCGCGCACGGCGGGGGCGGCGGGGGGCGGCTCCAGCTCGGCTGCTTCGGCGGAGGCGGCGGCGGCAGCGAGGCGTCGCTCGCCCGCTCCTCCCGCACGTGCTCGTCGGAGGAGGAGTCGCCCCGCGGGGTCACGGCCCTGCCGCCGCTGTCGCGCGACCGTCGCTCCGTCAACGACGAGAACGGCACGGACGGCGACGGCTACGGCGGCGACGGCTACGGAGGCGACGGCGGCGACGACGACGGCGACGACGACGGGGAGTACGTCTTGCCCGAGGAGCCGCGCGCGCCGCCGCCGCCGCAGTCGTCGTCGTCGTCGTCGCACTCGGGACGCCCGCCCGGCGCCGATCTTCCGTACGAGGAGCTGTGGTCGGAGCGAGCCGTGGCCGCCGGGAGCCCCCGGCTGCTGACGCGGGGAGGGAGGGGATGCCGGGGGGAGGTGGACGTGCCAGGCGCCAGGGAGGCGGCGGCCGCGGTGTACAGCTCCCCACCACGCGCCGGGCACCACGACCGCTCGCTGCCCCCGCCGCCACTCCCGCCAAAGTCGCAGGCGGTGAGGCTCGGCGAGGACAGGCATACGTCGGTTGCTCACCATCATCGGTTGCTCACCGCCGTTGGTTGCTCACAAACGTCGGTTGCTCACCAACGTCAGCGTCATTATTCCCCTGTTTTTGCGCATCACTCGCAATCGTGCATTGTAACGATACATCTGGCACCTTTCGCTGCCTTCACGAACCTACCCTGACCTGTGTGGTTAAGTCCGGCTGAACAATCCCCCCACCACTGACGCGGCATGGGGTGAGGCATTCATCGGCCTGTTGATTGATAAAGGGATGTGAATCATTACTCTGGTGAAACCATTTAGGAAAAATAATTATTGAATTAAATTGCGACTATTTTTCAAATTGTGGTGGCATTGGGAATCAACCGTGCCACCCCTACTCAGAAGTTCTGTCCTGAACCTATTCGTCACCTGTGTTTTTCTTTTAAATATAGCTCAGATACAATACCTGACATCAAACTGACAATCTTTAAGAGTTAAAACTAAAAAAAAAAATTTGTCTTAACAAAATTCGAAACAAATTGACAGCTTTTGCAGTAAAAAAAACCCAACAACAAATCTTGGCAGTGGAATGAAACATCGATCCCCCCCGTGCTCCATTAATCTGCCCGTCCGCCGGCACCGCCGCACGCGCGTGGCGCCCGTGTCTCCTTCCAGGTGAAGGCCGAGTGCCGAGCCATGCAGGCCCAGGCGCCCCCCGTGCCCCCCCGCAGCACCAAGCCCCCCTCCACGCCGACGCTGAGCCCCCGGCTGCCTCCGCGCACCCCCCGGCCGCAGCTCAGCCAAGCGGCGGCACGCTCGCCGAGCCCCAGCCTCTCGTACTACTCGTCCGGGCTGCACCACGTGTACGTGACCCTCCCCCCCCCCACCACCACCGCCCACTCTCCCCCCCCCCCTCCTCTAACCCCATACCCCCCACACTCCGCCCAAACTCTCTCCACCCACGGCGGGAACGACGCACGCTGCTGAACTTCCCGCGCGGTGGCAACAATTTCCTGAATTCCGTAGGGATGATGGCCTGAGCCCATCCGGCATGAGAACTTGTAACTTTCTTACGGGGCAGTATGGGTAATCTCTTGACGGCAGTACCGCCTGGCCAGGTTCGGATGCATGATGGGATGGGTGGATAGATAGTAACCCTTAATGCGGCACCGTGATCAGTTTTCCGCGCTGCATAGTTGTGCAATGAAATCCCCGACACCACTTAAGTGTAATCACCGATTGCCGGCACTCCTTCTGCAAGTGGTGACCCTGATTGTCTTAACACCTTATCATGGGACCTCATTTGCCAGTACCAAAATATGAGAATATGAGAATAGGTACTGTCTGCTCACCCCAAGCTCTCATTACTCTGTACAACTTTTGGCGTCCTCTGGTCTAACACCGTTTGAGACTCGGCTCGAAAGAAAGCTGTCTCTGGTGTGGACCAATCAGTTTCAAGGACAATGCATACATTATCAGAGTATGTTTTTTGTTTGCATTCTGACCACAAGCATTGTGGTTAATGCAGACATGATTCCTTGTAAAAGGTTTCAGTTTGGTGTTTTAACATCTCAACACCTGTTTTGTTGCTCGAAAAGGAGGTCCCATGAGGATAACGGTGCTTTGACGATGCTTGGAAAATTATGACGACATATGCATGTACGCACGTTGAACTTCTTTCGCACCGCACGAAAGCCATCCGTGCTAATGTGTAGTGCGAACTCTGTCAAAGGAAAATGCGATTGTTACAAAAATTTGGTTAAAAGATTAGGGACAAGCCCGCTGCTCTCTCAACATCTTGCCGTATTTCTGCTGGAAATCGGTGGGAAAGGCCGAACCCACCAGCGTGCGGACAGGGGCCCCCGCGATCAGCAGCGCCGTAATTCCCCGATGACGCACGCGGCATCCCTTAGTGGCGCTTGTGCCAGGCGCGTTGCCGCTCCCCCATGGGGGCGGCTGCCTGCGATCGCGACCGATGGCGCGGCGTGCAGCGCTTCAAGCCGGTTGTCCGGACGTCGTCGCATCATTCGGGACAGGCGGTGGCGAGGAAGCGAGCAAAATAGCAAACGAACGACGGATGATGACCGACGCGTCGCGAGAAAACGTAAGCGGGAGAAACAAAGCGCGGGCGCCGCTTTTCCGGGGGACGAGCCCTCGCCACTCCTCGTAAAGCTAGAGAGAGAGACAGGAGAGCGAGACAGGGAGGGAGGGAGTACTACAATGACCTCACTTCCTAATGAAATAATAATGAGGGGCTGTAATGTCGGAGGTCGGAGGCTTGCTTCTGAGAGATGATTCATGTGCAGATGGTCGTTGGCCGCATTAATCGCAGCGCCCGGCAGTTATGTTTAGTGGACGGTGCAGTCCGCGACTTACTTTTGCTGGCGAGGTTTTGTCTGATGAGTATTAGGGGTCTGTGTGTGCGTGTGCAACGATGCATCGTTTCATCAATTAATATCGATGCTTAGGCTCCGCAATACGTGCGCCACATCACATGTGTACGAAACTTTGCGAGTGTGTTTCTGTATGTGTTCTACGTACGGATTCGTGTCCGTTCACCCAGTGTTGACAGAAGTTAACTAAACTATTTTATTTGACCAGGTAAGGCCCACTGAGCTTTCTAGCTCTTTTTCAGAAGCGATCTGGCCACAAATGATAGCACAACGAGGTGGCTTGTCACGTGGGAATTATTGCAGCCAAATACTCTCAATGCGTGACGTTGATTCTAAACGTGGAGGGAAAAACTGGAGGACCCAGAGAAAAATCCACGCGATCACGGGGAGAGAGACATGCAAACTCCAAATATACAGCAGGCGTCAGGGTTGGGATGGAACCCACGACCTCCTGTATACCAGGCGAGGTAGTTAAACATCTCGCCATCACGGCGCCCCAAAAATGCGCGTAGTCGTAATGTATGTATATATGTTGAACTTCTTTTGCACTGTACGTAGCCAACCGTGCTAATTGGAGGTGCATAAATGAGCATGGTAGTAATAATGAGATACAATTATAATTTGCATGAATCGTAAAAAACATTCTTAAATGCGCACTATGACACTCGCTTGTGAGCGGTCGTTGCTATTATTGTTGCTAAGTGTTTTTTTTAATGTGTGTGTGTGTATATATATAAAACATTCTCATTATTTTTAAGCTGAGAGCAGCGCACAATATTATCTTTTGTTTTGGAAACCAGTTGTTTGAGTTTGGTGCACACACACGTTTTGTGTTGAGACAGCGATCCAGATCCCGTTGGCAGTGCAGCCCGAGAGCAAACAGCTGTTGCAATACCGACGGAAACAATGTGGGGTTTACTGGGAAATGAGGGTCAGAAGCTGACATTGTCTCTCGTGCCGTATGATATTGTTCCTGTTTCTATTTACACCGCCATCCATCGGCGTGTGTCCGGTTTGGTGGCGGAGCAGCGTGGGGGAGGGGGGGGGGTTCACGGCTCCCGCAATGACCGAGGTGGTTTGCGATCTTCGAATCTCGGCCGGCGGTTTGATTCGGCCCATCATCTCAATTTCGGTTGATAAAAACTCGCACTCAGGAAACGGCAAATTTCCACGATTGAGCCCGTAACACCGTGTTCTTCATTGCAAGGCCCGCGGGCAAATGGTAGGCCCCTTGGTGGCCTTCAATGCGGCTCCTGACGTGTGGCCCCCGACAATACACAAAGGTGAAAACACCCTCATCGTGCTGCTGTCAAACCCCAACGGTTCCAAATGTGTGGCGGCCGTCACACTGGTGATGCCTTATTGGCAAAAGTGGCCCCCACCCCCTCTGAAAACGTGTGAAGAAACACTGCCTTGACAGGAGGTGAGCGCCACGCAACAGCACTTGTATGAATGTTGGACTTCTTTCGCGCCGTACGTAGCCAGCCGTCCGAATTGTAGGTGGATGGTAAAACCTCTGTGACTCTTCGACTTACATTTAATCATTCATCCGTAGGTGTGCGTCATACTGTGGAAGTCTGTGATACGAGTTCACCCATTGCAGGTTATGAGTTATCTGAATGCAATTATGACCTTAAATCATCAATTCATTCAAGCCGTGCTGCTCCTCGTACATTGTAAGTTGTGTAACGTACAATGTCTGTTTATCCATCGTGAGTGTACGTACGTATGTATACATAGCTATTTTGAAAATCCACTGCTGGATGGGATCTCCCTAGACTGCGGCGGGCATTATTTGATCGCACTTCTCCACGATCAATACACACACTCGGTCTCTTTAAATTCACAGCGAAGAGTTGCTGCTCGGCACACACGGAAGCAGAAGGAGCCAAATTGTCCGTCGACATTCCCCCCCCCCCCTCAGCTTGTCGTCCTCCCCACAAGGTTGCGTGGCCCACGCAGCCTTCACCGGGGAGGGTTCTTCGGTTCCTACCCAGCGCAACTGACCGTTTCCCGAGCTCGAGTTTTTGGGCCATGACTGACGTCCGTGGCAATTATACGAACCGATCCCGGGTCTCCTCTAGGTCGACTCGGTGTTAAATGAGTAGCTGGCGTCACTTTGAAGACTTCCACTTATCCGCGATTTTTTTTCACGGATAAGTGGCGACGAATGAAAAATGACTCCTATTATCCGAGATATTATTCCCCACCCCCGCCCCCCCACTGTGGATAAGTGGATTCGATTTGCAGATAACCGCCCGCGGATATGAGGATCTGCGGTATGGGTCCCCCATGTCAAAATAAGATATTTATATTATTTTTCTGCTAGAAATGTCCAATTGAAAAGCCACTTTGTTGAGCTATCATTTGTGCCAGGCCGGTTCTGAAAAATAAGCTAACTAGCTCACTGTGCTTTGCCTGGTAGGATGGGGATGGTTTCGTTCTATTTGTCTGTGTTTGGGTGATTTTTTTTCTTGTACTTTGCACTCCTATCGTGTCGTTGTATTGTTTGTTGCTGTAACGTTCTGACCCACCCCGACTGGACATCTGTAAAAAAATAGCTTCATAGCTCATCGGATTCCTCCTCCAGTACAAATAAATATTCCGATAAAAGGACCTAAACTGCATATAGACGCACGACCTATTTACACGGTCTGTAAGTAGGTTCTGTAGATGAATGAACAATTGATTGCAATTCTTAGGACTCGGTGAGGCTTTTCTGGGTAAATACCGCAATGGGCCTTATTTTTATTCTATGTATCCGTCTCTCTAATTACTCTCTCTCCCCCATCTCACTCGCTCTCACTCGCTCTCACTCGCTCTCACTCGCTCTCACTCGCTCTTCCAGATTCTCCTGCCTTGCAGTCTCAACGCAGATGCCCCAAACGCCCCACATGTGCTCCAGGCTGACGTACTCAATATTTAATGGCAGTGGCGCCTCTTAGCAGATGGGTGTGCGCATCTTCGTGCTAACCCGCCCTGAGTGCGCACGGTGCAGATTCCATCGAACATTGGACGTTTGTAGGCATCCAGCAATGCATCGATTCGTCGACTTAAAATCGATTATTTACGCGTATAAAGTCCTGCACTTGACAATAGATTACTTACGATTTGCACAAACTGTGCATGTGAACGATTGGCTAATGAAACATTTAAGGCTAAAGGAACCAAAATAACCGTACAAGTGAAAAACTATTTAAAAGAATGAGTTGGTAAAATCGAGCCTAGAAAATAATTGAACTCTTGGATCGAATCCAGACCCCGAAATGCGACGACTCATTGCATCGCCGGGGTGGTAATCATCACGTACCTACAACTACAATGCAACACATGGAGTGAATGTGTGTGTCTGCATGTAAATATTTGTTGTAATGTAGCAAGCGGTGTCATAGGGGTTCATGCACTGAGCTGCAATCCCAGCGTCGGTGTGGGTTCAATCGGAGGCGGTGACGCGCGCCCGGCGGTTGCACGTTCGCCACTTACTGCAGAGGTTCACGGTCCGAATCCAGAGTCGTGTGCAGAGTTGAGACGCGCGGGAGAGAAAAGGCAGCAGGGCACGGCACGAGCCACACCACCGCCTCATTGTGCACTGAACAGGGCTTCTCTTATAGTCACGCTTGCACGCATCTCGAGCATTTATTTGGTATTTGCAAAGGTCTCTGTGCGAACACGTGCACTTCCACTCTTGCATTGGGAGAAATGTTGCTTCTCTTCTCCATTCATGAATCCTGTTTGCGAGGCGTTGTTTCGACTGCTGGCCCGGAGTGGTTTATTTCCTCCTCGCTCACTTCAAACGTTATGCTTGGCCGCTTTGCTGTTAGAAAACACAACGAAATGCTATTGATCGTCACCGAGGAGCCCCGACACTCATTCAGGTTTTTTCGCTGTTCGAGTGAGCTGCCAAGGTCACGCGCGGGGGAAGTGCCGTACAGTGCCACGGCCGTTTAAGAATGGATCGAGCCCTCCACAACGCCGATGTCCATTAATCTCCGTAAATATCACATCCGCGAGCGGGCGGCGGTAATGCCCGCTTTATGGAGCCCATTCATCTTTCCATTTTGGGAGCAGCGCATTTCCGTTTCTGACTAAATAGGGGGACTTCTATTCCTCGAAATTGCTGACTCTAAGTGTTTTAAAATAACTTTTGTGGACTTCCTCGCGGTAATACATATGAAATATTTTATAGCTGCCGACAGCCATTTAACTTTATTAAAGTAAGTGAACGTGAGTCTATTCACTGACCCATGGCGGTCTATACATTTTACACAACGCATTATGTTGCGGAGGCAGACGTATAATGTTACGCGTACAAAATTTTCCTGCAAGTAATTTGACGATCGTATTGTTGGCTTAGTGAAATGTCAGATATTATACGGTGTTCTCATTCACTTATGCAGCAAAGAGCACTCGCCATGGAAGGTTGTGTCACGAATGTGAATTCACAATCTCTCTGTCTCCATGGAAAAACGAACATCTCCGTTGTTGGCCCAGAGGCAGGGATGGAAATTCTACATTTCGATGGTGGGGAGTTAGGCTTCCAACGTAGAACAGACTTTTGGGCCAAGTGCAGTTAGCGAGCACCTATGAAGGCGGCCCGAGGGGGTGGATGGTCAGTACCTCACCCGGCCACCTTTTTCTCTTGAGTAGTGATGTTTATGCATCGCACCAGGTACACATTTGAGGCTGAGTCGACCTAGAGGAGGCTCAGAACCAGTTTAGATAATTATCACTGGTTTTAGCCGTGTGTAGGAATCGAACTCGGGTAGCCGGGTTACACTCACAGGTACACTACCACCATCACACGCATGTCTGCGGGTGGTGATGATGTAAATTGTGGGTACTCCCACCTCTTCTATGACGTCTGGTCAGCATGGAAGAGTTAGCCAAATACCCCTTTAGAGGGGCTCTCCAGAGCTCCCTCTTGTGGATGTTCTTCAGTCAGCAGTGACTTGAGCGAGAAAAATCAGGCCTCTACGTTTACATTTGACGGTGGTTTGACTCTCGCGAATTGTTTATCCAGGGGTGTGAGGAGCAACGCGACGTGGATGGCCCAAGCGAACACAGACCCCGGAGCCGGCTTCTGCTACCCCTGTGGCTGGACCTGCGATCACAGCAATGGTGGCGTCGGCGGCGCCGTCACCGTTGGCCCTCAACACGACCGCTCGGCCCGGCCTTCTCTCTCCGACGGCCAGTCGGTAAAGACCTCCTGGTCGGAGACTTGGAGCCGGGGCTCCAGCGAGAGCGACGGCGGCCACTACCTGACGCCCGACGCGTCGCTGTCCAAGCACGGAAACTTCTTCTACGGTGGTCCCCGCCCACGCGCGGTGCCACCGGCGCCCCAGCGCCGGGCCGACGCCGCGGCCGCCGTGCCCGCGGCCGTTCGCGGCGCCGACAGCCCCGAGGAGGCGCCGGCATCCCGAGGGTGGGCGACTGGCTGCGGCGCGCCGCCTCCCTCGCTCTGCCCTCCGTTCGGCAGTGGCTCGGCGAGCCCGGCGGACGGCGGCGACCCGTTCGACCCGTTCATGCCCGCGCCGGATGAGAGGCGGCCGCCCGCGCCAGCGCACAATGGTTGCTGCGTGGTGAAGCAGCCAGTGCTGTCGCTGCTCGCGCGCGGAAGCCTCCCACCCTTTGACAGGATTCTGTCTGCGGAAACAGCGCAACCGCCCGGCACGCCGGGTGCCGCTGGGCCCGTGTGCCCACTCTCTCCACCGCGGCCTCCGAAACCGGGGCGCGCCGCCGAGCTCCACCAGGGCCCGCTCGCGCCATCGCCACTCATCTCGTCCTGGGAGCTTCCGGTGGAAAACGGGACAGAGGTTTTTTCGTTGGGGATGGGCGGCGAGGCCTACCTCAGGCTGTCGGACACAGACACAGGCCCGGGCGGCCACGAGCTCGGCGAAGATCCCTGGAGGCCCCCGTTGGACCTGGCGGGGCTGTCAGTGGAGGGCGTGTGCCGGTGCCTGCGTTTTCTCGGGTTGCCAGAAGGGCCCGTGGCAAAATTTTCTTCCGAGAAGGTGGACGGGTCACTGCTCGCTCAGCTGTCGGAGGAAATGCTCCTCAACGACTTTGGGTTGGGGAAGCTGCAGGCCAGGAAGCTGCTGCAGTTTGTCGCTGGGTGGCGCCCAAAACTGTGAGGCCGGCGACATCGACGGTTCGCGAGCGAAGCCGCGTTAAGTCCTTTGCGACGAGCACTCGCGTCCGTTGGTTTACAACACAACCGAACGCACACCGTGCAGTTATTTATTGGCATTAATCAGAGTTGCTGTCTACTGTAACGTTCTCACGATGCTCTAAGCAATGGTTAGGCCGTTATGCGCCGGCTTCGCTAACTGATTTGGCGGTAAAACGTGAAAGCACTAACTTCATTTCACAACTAATTGGTTGTACTTATTTTTGAGTAACCTTTCGCAAAAAAACTAAAGGCCTTTACGCATCCTGTTTATGTGTGTGTATGTATGTATATACGAGGGGCGGTCGAAAACTTTGGATTCGGCGAATGCTAAAAAAAAGAAGATAAAACTGCACCAACGTAAATTTAGGCTCATTTTTAAGCCTCCATTTTGTACGCATGCGTCGTGTAACGTGAACAAAACCGTAGGTAACGAGGATCGTTCCGCCGAGGACCGCACGTGCGAACTCGTGCAGTGACAACGGCTCTCTTCTGTGTCGTTTTGTCAGGATGGGACTTGGGTAATGGGGAATGCTAAAAAAAACACTCCTCTTGTCCACAAAAAGTCACAGCTAAACACGGAAAACAAGATACATTTTTTACCGTGTGACTCCTCCGTTCTGAGAATGCGCTGAATCGTATGAATTTTCTGTATGACTCTTTTATCCGTGAAAAATACGGATAATTAAGATGACATTTTCAACACGACTCTTATCCGCATGTTCGTGCACCCAGCAGTTATTTCAGAAAATCGGAAGATATCAGGGATGATGGATAACATGATCATGGAAAAGAGGAGTTAATGCTGTATTTAATATTCCATTTTTAAAATGTTTTGACCATTTCTTACACAGTATTGCTTATATAATTTGTATATACGAGTATGTAAAGCATCTGTTAGAAACTCTATTGTTTATGCTAAAGCGTAAAACGATTGTGAAGAATTAGTACGTTCAATGTTTGTGCTTGTTTTATTTGACACGAATGCCGTCTCCAAGGTATTAAGATCAACATAGGTTCTTAAACGATGTGCGAATATTGCTCCGAGTTATCTTCCACTTTTTCAGTCATTCACTAAATTGTCTCGTGAACATCCTGAATACGCGACAAGCCACACAAACTACGTTGATATTTGCAATGGTTGCTCCGGATGCCTCGCAAGCGTCCGATAAAAAGAATCGTTCCCATTTAAAAGAAAAAAACGGTATCCAATGTTTCGATTTAAAGCTTTCGTGACTGCAGGGATTCATCTTCTTGGTTCTTTCGGTAAAGTCACGTAGAAGGGAAATAATAAAATAATATATTTTTTTACATAATAATGTTATTATGTTTTATTTTCACGTAGAAGGGAAATAATAAAATAAATAAAATAACACTTAATAATGTTATTATGTTTTATTTTAATAATGTTATTATGTTATATTTGTATTATTTTATTATTTTCCTTCTACGTAACTTTACCGAAAGAACCAAGAAGAAGTATCCAATGTTTTATTATTTAGCTATTGCGATTTAGAACAAAAAATGTTGATGTCATGTTACAAATGCTCAATCATAATATTTTGTTTTGCCATTCGCTGGCCACAGGGGAATTTGCGGAGTAACTGTCCAGAACGTTGAGTGTTAAAGATGTCGAAGACCTAGGGCCCTCCTTTAAAGTATCGCGAGTCGTTTCTGTCTATCGAACTCACGGCCATGCCTTTCCAGCGATCACTGTGATGATGATGATGATGAATGATTAACGCGTGCGCCGTGATGTGTGGGAGCCGTTGCAGCAAGACTGACGGGGACCGGCCCTTCACCTCATGGCCATCAGACCCAGCACAGAACAATGAATGTGGCATTTTTGAAGCCTGTCACGTCCTCCGTTGTAAAAAATACATTGACTACAATTGACCGAAGCGTTTTGGATTTCTTTCGCCGTCATTACAAACAAAATCACTTTATTTTCCCAGTGTTCTTTTTTTCTTCATATACACGCAATATACACAATCTGTTTTATTAGCCGTCCTTACCTGAATCTGAATATTTATACTGGAGGAATCCGATGATCTTTCAAGCAATTTTTCACAGTGCATAGTACAAGAAAGGTAAACGAATCACCCAAACACATGAAAATACAACTAAACCATCCCCATCCTACCAGGAAAAGCCCACTGAGGTATTGTCTTCTTTGTCAGAAGCGACCTGGCCACAAATGATAGCTCAACAAAGTGGCTTATTATTTGGTTATTTATTGGAGCAAAATAATATAAATAATCTCCTTGTTCTTAAGGCCCACTCATTTACCTTCAGTCAAGTCAATTTAATGTTTGTATAAATTCACTCGTTGGCAGTGCCGGATTAAGCTAGTGTGGGGCCTGTGGCATATGTTATAAAGGGGCCCTAAATACAAAAAAAACACGCAAATATTAAAACACAATTTTTTTACTTGCATAGTAAAGTAATTGCATTTTTTGATTTGCTATACAGGTCAGAAAATATGACAAATTGCTAACCTTAAACACCCAGTCGTTCATAAAAGTTGAAGGCAGTATAGTACTTTAGTAATAGAGCAAGTGGAGAATCACTGAACTGGAATTGATAGCTGGAAAGTATTTAGCGCGGGGCCCTTAAAAGTGCGGGGCCCGTAGCTACTACATTTGTAGCTACTTTTGCTACGAGGATAATCCGGCACTGCTCGTTGGTAGGTCATGATGCCCGAGTATGCTGACTTGGTTTGTATGGAATGCTGCAATCGTTTTTATTAGGCACCCGAAAATTAAACCAAAGGGGGGAGGAAAAAGTGTCCCATTGCCCAAGCAACATTCTACATTCGCATGGTGTGGACCCAGTGCCGGATTATCCCAGTAGCAAAAGTAGCTACATATGCTACGGGCCCCGCTCTTTCAAGGGCCCCTCGCTAAATTATTTCAAGCTATCAATTCCGGTTCAGTGATTCTGCACTTGCTCTATTACTATAGTACTATACTGCCTTAAACTTTTATGAACGACTGGGTGTTTAAGGTTAAAGATTTATCGTATTATCTGACCATATAGCAAATTAAAACATGCAATTACTTTACTATACAAGTAAAAAAACGTCTGTTTAATATTTATGTGATTTTTATGCTACAGGCCCCGCACTATCTAAATCTGGCACTGTGTGGACCAGTTTCCCCCCCCCCCACCCCCCCCCAAGGACACACGTCTGTTGACTTTACGCTCAAACAGCAATCGTCAAAGCGAACCTCCATATGCAATTAACTCGCAATGCAATTAACTCACCGTGCAATTAGCTCACCGTGCAATTAACTCACCGTGCAATTAGCTCCCAATGCGGCAAAGTACTTCGTACAGCTCTCGTTTTAATTTTGCCATGCGAGCAACATTGCTTCGTCAAAGATCCATCAGTCTACCCACGAATTTCAATTATAGAGCAAAAATATGCGTAGCCTGTCGGAATGATAACTTTCCCATGAAATGCGTTCAAATTAATTAAGCAACAAATTAATTTGCTACGTTCATCGTATCCACGTATTCAGAATGACATAACGGGGGAAAAAAAAACATCTCAAGTGGTGTCAATCGTTAAGGAGGCCATTTATTTCTTAAGTATTCAATCAATTTATATCCATTAGTTTTTGGCACAGATAGTGGGCCTTAAAATCAACATTAAATGGAATAAAACACATCTTGCTCACAAATCCTGAGCAGTAACAAACGGGAGTTGAGTTTCACTTCGAGGCCCACAGACATGACCTTTGACTCGTCCTCAATACTTGGATGTGTTTGTGGGTCGCACCGCATGTTGTCCAGCACGATGTCCGACCTTTCGCTCCCAAGTCATGGTAGCTTCTGCAATTTTGTTCACGAAGAAGCAGCTCGACAGATATAACGGCACAACCGTGAAAACCCATGTAACCTTCTTACTACGTTTTAAAATATATTATTCGAATATTGGCAATGATTTTTGATCTTCTTGGTTCTTTCGGTAAAGTCACGTAGAAGGGAAATAATAAAATAATAAAAATAAAGCTTAATAAAATACAATTCTCACGACGTTTCGGCCACAACGCAAGCAGCCGTCCTCAGGTGAAGAACAGGGCTGTCCGACACGAGGACGGCTGCTTGCGTTGTGGCCGAAACGTCGTGAGAATTGTATTTTATTTTGTTTAATTTTTATTATTTCCCTTCTACGTGACTTTACCGAAAGAACCAAGAAGATGAATCCCTGCAGTCACGAAAGCTTTAAATCGAAATTTAAGGATTTATGATTTAATTTGGTCTCATCTGCCACGTTCATTTTTTAATTTTTTTTTATTATTAAGGGCCACCACACAAGACCAAGAGTCCGAATCTCACATGAAGCGGAATATCTACGGTTTACTTGTGAGTGCACAAGTCCGGTGTCTCAGGTCATCCCGGGCGGTGGGTGAGACTCATCAACTCAGCTTCTCTTAAGCTCGCTCGTTGGAGCACGTAATTTCGTAAGTGAAGCCCTCAAGCTTTCTTGGCGATTTTTCTGAGAATTCTGCAGTTCCCTAATGGTGCAATTGATCGTTCTCAGAAAGTCTGGTGCTAATAGCGAATTGCAAACACAGTAAAAACATGAATACTGGCAGAATGCATTTAGTGTGTTGTATACGCTGAACTTCTTTTGCACCGTACATCGCCAACCGTGCTAATCGGAGGTGCGGGAAGAGGGGGACAGCACACTGAATACAACAATTAGTTCTCAGGAGTTCCTTCCGAGTAATGTGCCCTGCTCCAGGTTAAAGGTCACACGAGGCAGGTAGAGAGTTAGCTCTCCTGCCTTGGGATTGGCCCAGAGAAGAGAACTGACTGCAATGCCCATTGCGCCTGGGGGCACAACACCACGTGACACTTGGTGGATTGTTGAATTGTCAGGATCGTGAGAGCTGGTGGTGGATTGGGAAGGCCTTCATCCAGCAGTGGATCGACCGTGGCTGGGTGGATTTCATTTACCTGCAGATAATGAATGTTATGCTGTCATCGATTAAGTATAAATTAATACAAATGGTTCAGTTGGGAGTGATTTTCTAATTTCACTAAGTGCCCACCCACTGTGATATATTAATCCTGGTAACTGCAGCTCATAGTCAAGTTGTGGCATTACTGTAATTTTATATTTATAAAAAAGGGGGGCATATTGCTACGGAACAAGGTTTTACAACAATGCTCAACACTTGAAAGTTGTACATTTTCACGAATCTCCTTAAGCAAATGGCATTTAAAAGCATCAACAAAAAAACGATATATTGTGACGAGTGTATAGCGTTTGGTAACACGTTTAACCAGTATTTCATGCGTCTTGCAACAACAACAACACACTCCCTGGATTTGAATTGCAAGAATGACCCATCACTGGACTCAACGGGACTAACCAGACACCCACGAAACGACTGCAAAAGCCACGCGCATTGCTCTTGAGCGTTCTCAATGATGCTGATGGTGATGCTCGCTCTTTAATGAAACGCTCGCAACGACGTAATTATGTTTTTGCCCCATTCCAGCGGTCGGTGGAAGGTGTCGTCGAAAGGCGGCTTTCTGAAAGAGTGGCGACCCCCACGAACCCCGTAAACACCGACGAAGCACCGCCCTCCCAGCAACACGAGGAGCCAATTGCTTAGCCCAAATCTGCTTGCCATGGGTTGCCGGCAGTGTGATGTCATCGATTGGGCAATCGTTTGTTCCTGGAAGGCAGGGGTGGCGGGGGGGTAGCCCAAGATATGTTACCGTAGTCCTTCTTACAAATGTGCATCTTCCTCTTGAGAAGCATTTTGACCGTTATTTTACACAGTTTACCCATTAAGGGGGCCATCCATTTAGTACGTACGCATGGAGGGGGGAAGGGGGGGTTAACCCAAATGCGTACGCTTGCGTATTGGAGGTCTCCTGGAAATGTACGTACGTATAGGAAACGGGGGGGGGGGGTGAAGCCTCGATAATAATTTGTCTACATTGGCCTTCAAATGAGCCACAGTTCAGTTTCTTCAGCTGTCAGACAAGCAGCTCAGTCAGGCGTACGTACGCAGGTGGGTGAGGGGGTGCGTCAGGCGTACGTATGCAGGTGGGGGGGGGGGGGTCAGGCGTACGTACGCAGGTGGGGGGTGTTAAAAGTCCGCGTGCGTACAGAGAAGGGGGGGGTGTAGGTTTGACAGATTTTTGCGTACCTACTCAATGGATGGCCCCTATACACGGCAAGCGGTTGGCATGTGGTTGGAACCAATCGACTAGACTTTGGCCCAACGTTCCATGTGTCCAGCCTGTAAATTGTACTCGGCTGCATTTGTAGTTGATCCTTTGCGTGTCTCTTACAACGCCACCGTTGACGTCGTGGAAGCAGTTGATTGGCGGGATTAAGGTTCTTGTAGGCCCTAGGCACTTCTGTTTCGTCGTCCTTTGGTGATGACTTCATAAAGTTGCTGCTGCTGCTGCCCCATGTCACTACTACCGCCGCTGTCACTCCGCTTGTTCCACGCCAACTTCGCCCATCCGCTGGACAGATGTCGTAACTGACACCTTCATTATTTAGTCCGTGTCCGTATTCGATGGGAGCGCGCTGTTTGCCACAGATAAACATATTTAATGAGAAATTATTGAAAAAAAAGGTGAGCTTGAAAATGTTAGCGAACATTTCTTCAACTATTTGTTTTTTACTATGATTATCATATCGGATGGCGCAACTTTAAACAGATGCCTTTCATTTGCATCGATATCACATTCATTGGGGACGATCGCAGGGCGGGCGTCATGTTGCTTTTCTTTCGTTGAAGCTTAAATATTTGTTTGACTTATTTTAGGTGTAATATGCCTCACTCACAGCGAGTCAACGGCTTGTTACCACTGTAAAGAAATTGCAACGAGCGGCCATATAAATATATTTATTCAAGAAGATATCTTGGTGTAAAAAAAACGTGTATCATACAAACAAAAAAACAGTCACTCTTTTTTTTCTCCGGAGGCCCTAGATTTGAAGCTTTCGTGACTGCAGACATCCATACTCTTTGGTTCATTCGGTAAAGTTACGTAGGTATAAAATAAATTAAATCACGACGTTTCAGGCGCAACACAAGCGTCCGTCATCAGGTGGGACAACCACAACAAGAAACAATTGCTGAAGTGCCTATTGGATAACACGGCCCTGTATCGGAGGAGCAATGATTGACAGCGGTAAGTAGCATTTTTTTTTTCGCAAGGAAGAGGGCATAAGGGACTACCCCACCCCCCAGTAGCGTAACGAGCGTAGCGTGGGGCGGGCAGGGGGTACCTTGGCCCCACCTGGCGGCTACGAGCTAGGGCCCCCTTGACAACCACCACGAGATTTGCTCTCAGAAACACCGTGAAAGAACAACGTGTGTAACGATGATGAGGCAAGAGGGGGCCGCGATATTATAACAGACGAGGCGCGACCGTGCGAGACAAATCAAATATTGGGGCCCCACCTGACCGATTGCCTCACCCCCCCCCCCCCCCGAGCTGATAATGTCGTCACAACGACACTGACTACCGCTAGAGTACAAAGCATGCCTATCCATAATAATCCTTCATTATCGTTGTATCCATATGCATTGTTTTAATTCGGTTAACGGGTGTATAGGAATGTAGGGTACAGCGGGGACAAAGTAGGTCAGATGGTATGTGACGTGCCAAGATTATTCCGGGAACAGCATTTGTGGACTGTTCCGGCTGAAATGGGCCACGCGATCGCGTAAGAAGCATCGGGAAGAAACTTCACGTTGATGTTTGGAGTTCGAAGGAGAGGAACTGACGCGATGACGTCGCTGAGATTGCAATTCAGAAAACGGTGCCCCTCTAATCAAATGAAACTTTACTTACATAGCACATTTCGTGCAAAGAAAGCAAGATGCAGAGTGCTTTACAGGACTCAATACAAAGGCGACTGACACAATGTAAACACGAATAAGAATTGAACGTTTAAAAATAACATCACATTAAAATGAACTAAAAGTATAATAAAATGCAAAATAAATACGTAATACAATCATCATCATTAAAAGCCAATCTAAAAAAAAAAATGTACGCTTTAAGATTTCGTTGAAAAAAATAATTAACTCATTCCGATGCCCACTGATGCCCTCTGATGCCCTCTGAGCCGATGCTGTTTACGCGGCTGACGCCATTCGCGATCGGCGTTCGGTGGGTGTCACAGAGTTCATGACAAACACAAAATATTACACGACGCAGCGCTTCGCAGGCCGGCTGCTGCATTGAAAGCGCCGCATTTAAAAAAAAAATCAGAATTGCGTTAAGCTACCGCGCGCACTGAATTGTTGTTCGGCTGATGTGCTGATGGGACGTTTCGTGGCGTACATTTACGTTTTCACGTTCTTGCCAACCCAAGGGGCGTTGTTTACCAGCGCTGCTGAAGTTTTGAGAATATTATTTGACGGTATGAAACCGTTTTTTTCTTTCCATCTCAAGTCGCCCCTCTTGCAATATCATCCTCCCCCCTCCATCGGTGTTGCAACCCCTGAGTGGCACAGGAGCACACGTGGTCGTTTTAGATGTGAACACGGTCACATTTCAGGACCTGTGTTTTCGAAACGTTAACACTTGTTTTTTTTTTTTACCAAACTCGTGTCCATGTTGTTGTTGTTGATGACACCTCCTGCACAACTTGGGCACACGTCTTCTTCTTTTCGTACGGCTGATGTAGATGCAGACCAACAACTACAATTTCACATTCAGGTGGACATGCCAGATTACCCGCATGAGTATCAACGGAGTGCATCGCTGTGATGTCTCCTTCGTATTTGTGGATCGGGCATTGCGTCGTGATACGTTGTTACGGTCTGTTCTGTACGAACACAGTCGCACACTCCTGGCGAGTGTTTCATTTTCCATTTGTGCATCAAGTATTCGCATCTGCCATGGTTTGTGCAGATGAGGTTTATGGTGGACCATGAGCTTCGTGGAAGATCAATCCCAAGGATTTTCTGCGTTGAGTCTTTCACGACAAGGTGTTTGTTTTGTGAGTTCTTTTGAACTCCATTCAGCTCTCCAAGTTTCGTCGGGGTTGAATTCTCATTGTTGAAGGTGCACTGTGGGAGAGAGACACGCGCGTCACCGATCGGCACGGCCAACTACTGAACGTTTCTGCAGCTTCTACAACATTTTATTGTTATTGATCTCCAGGATGCTTAGATCGCATGACGCTACTGTTCCCGCACACGCAACTGCACGCTGTTCGGCGCCATATTGCAAATACCCAGACGGCCCTGCGCAGCCGTGAGTCTGTGACGTCACTTAAACGCGTGAGTTCGGAATCAGAAACTTTCTTTATATTGGAGGAATCCCATGAGATATGAAGCTCTTTTTCACAGATGTCCAGGAGGGTGAGGTCAGCAAGTTAAAACAACAAACGCTACCGCTGCACAAACGTTTAGCAATCTGTCATTTTTAGTTTGTTTTTGTTATGATTATATCATGTGTAGGTTAATCACGAACTAACCGCCGTTGTTCAGGATGCGGTACTTTAGAATAAGTCATCAGCTGCTTGCACGTTACTAAACATTGCTTTACGAGTCGTAAACATCGTTTCGTTTTATGACACTATCATTATGTTTGGCTATTTAAATCACTTTCAGTTGAAGCAACATTGCAGTACTTTTGTCGGTACATTTCTTTCGTTGTTTTTTTTTATTCCTCTGGAGCAACATTTGATCTGATTAAATGGCCTAACCGTGGCCGACTTAGCTTGTGCTGTGTTGCCATGACTGTGTATGTCTCCTTCTGGTGTATCATACACAATGTGGCTTGTCTGTGAAGTCAGACGGTGTAATGATAGACGCGTCAATTAACATACATTCTTAGGTTCACAAAACGTGCCTTGAATCGCCTGTGCAATAATGCAATAATCAATTTGTATATATGCGGTGGAAAAAGTGGCACAGGGCTTGACACACTGTGCTATGAACCCAGCGACCCGAGTTCGATTCCCAGCAATGCCTTGCATTGCTAGCAAATAATATCTGATCTGGTTCCGAGCCCTTCCCTGCAACAACCCGAGCTGACCAGCGTGGTGAAGTATGGTCAGACAGCCCCTGAGACCAAAAGGCACGGGGGAGACCCTCAATCCGGCAGTGGATTGATAAAAGGACTGTACATCTGTACATTTAAAACATGCAGTATTGGGAAATTGTGCTTGCAACGTGCTATAATGAAATTGGTGTTTGAATTCAATTCTCGTCTGTTCGCTAGACACAGTTCAGAGCTCCCCATCTCTCGGAGCACCCGAGCAAGCCTCTGCAGGCAGGGAACACTTTTGACCGTGTCGTGTAAGTGCACACGCGTGCAATTGCCCTCTTGTTAACAGTCACGGCGCCCTGTGTGTCCCGTGTGGTATGTATCGCGATGCGCTTTAACCGTAGCAATCGGAGTTATCGACCTGATTGTGCGCACTTACTATGTGGTTATTTATTCCATAATGGGACATCCTACACATCAATTGGCTCATTATATTTCTGGCAAATCGCCTGATGAAGCTGGTTTTAATCATCTTCGAAACGTCCTACGCGAGTGGAAAAGTTGTGGGTTTACTCCCCAACACACCGATGGTGCTGAAGTAGTAACTCATTGCTACGTTTTGTTTCTGTGACATACCGTACTAATTGGCTGCGTCGGGTGCTGGTGGGTTAACAACACATTTCGATATTCTTGGGTCTTTGGGTAATTTTTTTTAAATTATTTTCTTTGAACCTATCTACGTGACTTTACCGAAAGACCCAAGAAGATGAATTCCTGCAGTCAAGAAAGCTTTAAGTCAAGATTTAACACATTTCTATTTACGTGATCTCACCCAAAAACCTTTACGATTAATAAACCACACGACTGGAGCGCATACTCAAATTGCCCTCAGTTGGCTGACAATTCGGCAGGATCCAGAATTCTCCGAGATGATTTGTTTAACTCCTCTCCCACTGCTTTCAATTCCCCATGAGCAGCACCTGGTTCGAGCTGACACGTGTGTCACACGACGATTGAAAGATAGTACGGTGGGCGGCGGGAATGGTTAAGTTCTCTCAAGTGACTCGAAAAAACTTGGACAGGGCACTTTTTTGTTTGTTACGAAATGGAATTGTCCATAAATTCGAGTTCTGGGAAAAATCAGAGCGCCGCGATTGAGTTCGCTGCCAATGGAAACGGAAGAGTCGAGAACCTCCGTATGGCGAGGTTAAAAAACGTAGAACAAACAAAAAAGCTGAATAGAGGCTTTTTTGGGTTAGATCACCTAAATGGAAATGTGTCGTTAAAACCGTCACCACCCGACACAGCCAATTAGTACAGTTTGTCACTTAACATTTATGGGATCTAATAAGAAAAAAACTCAATTATGGACAACATTGGTCGCGAAAGCTACGTGTTAAACAAAAAAAATGATTTTAAAAAATCTTGCCCTGCAATTTTTAGTTATCGAAAATCTAAAAACATTTCTGTTTTGTCATGAAAGCTTTTTATTACAAGCACAGACTCGGCTCGGCTTGTGCCAAATGTCAGCTTTCTCAGCTCTTCAAGAACATAATGAGGATTTACACACGTGTTACTTACGGCTGGCTCATTTCAATATATGATACATTTCAAAGTAAGTCTCACATCAGGAACGGCAATCGCATATATATTGTTTAAGGGTATCCCTATGCTCAGATAGGCGAGGGCCCTTCAAATGGTCGTGTTTGGTCCGTAGCCAGTGGTGTGAAGTCAAAGTTACTTTTGCAGAGCAAAGTCCACCTATTGTATGCCTGCTGTTGACATTCCATCATGCAATGTGCACAGCCTCATCAGATAGTGCCGATGATTTCCCCGATCCAAGAGGGATGACGACGCTGATGATAATCGCGTGAATTCATTAGACATCGAACGGTTCCCCTGTCCACTGGGTTATGAGTTGTCAGGTTTAAGGGCAGCGATTTGATTCCAGTATCGATTATTTTTGTTGTCTCCCGTTTGTTACTCAGATAAATTGTTTCTGCTTTGTTCAATCTCCTTTGTTATTTTTCATTTGTTATTTCTCATTCTGTTGTTTCTCCTTTGTTTGCGCCATTAGTCTTACATTAATATTGGCACATTAGTTGTGTATGTTTTGCATAAATTGGAAGTCATTTGATTATCTCACGAGCCATTTGATGCACGTAATTTGTGAGCATAATCAATTATAATCGATGAATGCGCATCATTGCATGTCCTGTAATCACTCAATCACTCCTCATTGAGTCTCAACAATGCTTCAGCCTTGGGATGGTTGTTTTTGTACGCGGGAGTATGCATACTGAATTTCTTTCGCACCGTATGTAGCCAACCATGCTAATCGGAGGAGCGGAGTGGAATGACAACAAACAAAACCTGAATACACAGGGGAGAGAGAGAGAAAAACACGAGTGAAGATTACGAGGAAAAGTTATCGCAGATGGAATCAGAATCACATTTATTTACCGGAGGAAGCCAATTAGCCATAAAGCTCTTTCTCACAGATGTCCAGTAGACAGGTCCACGAACACCGCTTATCCGCTGCACTGGCACCTGCTGGCCACCTCGCAACTCACGTAGCGTTGCGATGGAGTTTTGCAGATCCGCACGTGGGCCACCAACCCCCTCGCCTTACGATGACGCCAAACCGACCGCGGTGGGCATGGCGGAACTCCAGCCACACCCTGGCTCCGACCAGAGCGCGGAAGATGCCCAGGCTGCTGGCCGGACGTTTCCCCTCCAGGGCCACCTTCCTCGCCCTGTATACGGCGAGCTTGGCGTAGCCGACGAGCACGTTGACCAGCCCCTGAAGATGTTGGGATCCGTCGCCCTTCGGGTATCCAAAGATGAGGACCGTCAGGGAGAAGTGGAGGCTGAACCTTAGGAGGATGTTTCTCAGGACCTTGAACAGCAAGTCCCGGCTCTTGCACTCCACGTATTGGTGCGCCACCGTCTCCACTTTACTGCAGAACCGGCACTCCGGGGACGTGTCGGTGAAGCGCGCCAGGGAGGGGTTGGTGGTGACGGCGCCGTGGGCGATGCTCCAGCTGAGGTCGCCGATGCGGTTGTACGTCGGGGCTGGAGTAGAGTTGCCTCCAGCGAGGCCTCTCCGGAGAGATGCAGGGCAGGGCTCTCCTCCAGGCATGGTCCTTGTGGCTCCTCAGGGTGTCCTGTTGGTGAAACTGGACCATGTAGGAGTAGAGCACCTTCCTCTTTACATTTGCGAAGGCCACCTCTGGTAGGTCTTCCAGCCGGCACAGGTTGTGATCCGCCTTCGTTTGTCGGCATTGGCGATGCAGTTGCACGACGGAGAGCTCCGGTGGAGGGGGACCAAGATGGACCTCGTCATCCCCGCTGCCGCTGAGAAGGCCCCCTTGGCTTTGGCCAGGATCCGGGCAGCCACCCGGAGCGACTGCAGCCCTGTCTTTGCGGCCATGTCTGCTGGTCCGAGCCACCGGCCCCGTGTTCCAGGCTCCACCAGATCTCCCATCCTGGTGAGCCGCGCGTTGACGAGGCGCCTCTCCATCCCGGAGGTGGCGGTGGTGGATGGCAGCTTTGTCTGCGGGTTCCTGAGGATTGGTTTGAAGACCAGATCCTCGGCCGTTCGCGGCTGGTTCAGCCTCCTGACGGCGAGGGAGCTCCATGTCTGCAGGACGCTTCTGTAGAAAGGAGGCCCTGCAGGTCGATATTGAATAGTTGTTTGGAGCACTGCAGACCCGCCAGGCTCATGGGGGGGGGGGGGGTGCAGTGAGAGGAGTCGGTGCCACAGCATGGATGTCACCAGCTGGTTCACCACCAAGGTCTTTGTGCTGAAGGTGAGGAACTTGCACAGGCGACTCCAGGTGGCCAGCAGCTCCTTCACCTTCTCTTCCAGCTCGACCCAGTTCCTCTGCGCTGGTTCCTCCTCTGGTCTCAGGAACACCCCCAGATGGTGCAGCGATGTTGTGCTCCAATTGATGGCTTTTGCCTTCTCGGGACACTTGGTCATATCCCACGCTCCAACCAGCAGCCCGCTGCACTTTTGCCAGTTCATGTTTGATGAGGAGGCCTTCAAAAAGACCTGCTGGCACTCGTGTAGCAGGGCGACATCATCCAGGGAGCGCAGGATGAGGAGGACGTCGTCGGCATATTCCGTCAGGACCAATTTGACGCTTGGTTCCATGAGCACCAGGCCGCTGAGTCTCCGCCTTATGAGACTCAGGAAAAGGCTCTAAAGCCAGGGCATATAGTTTACCCAATAATGGGTATCCCTGTCTCACTCCTCGCTCGAATTTGACCGGTGCAGTGAGGTCGACCTTGATCATGCACTCCGCCTTGGTGTAGAGTAGGCGGATCGTTCGGACAAAGCCATCCCCAAAAACAAAGGTCTGGAGGGTTCCCAGCAGGCATTTGTCGTCCACCTGTCAAAATCGTTTTCCTGGTCAAGGGCCAGACACGCGATTGGGATGCCTAAACTCTGGGACACCGCGATTAGATGCCTGACCAGGAAGATGCCGTCGTAGATGGTTCGTCCGGGGATGGTGTAGGACTGGTCCCTGTTCTCCCTCACTCTCTCTCCCTCACACTCTCTCTCCCTCACTCTCTCTCTCCCTCACACTCTCTCCCTCACACTCTCTCTCCCTCACACTCTCTCCCTCTCACTCTCTCTCCCTCACTCTCTCTCTCCCTCACACTTTCTCCCTCACACTCTCTCTCCCTCACACTCTCTCCCTCTCACTCTCTCTCCCTCACACTCTCTCCCTCTCACTCTCTCTCCCTCACTCTCTCTCCCTCACACTCTCTCTCCATCACTCTCTCTCTCTCTCCCTCACTCTCTCTCTCTCCCTCACACTCTCTCTCCCTCACACTCTCTCCCTCACACTCTTTCCCTCACACTCTCTCCCTCACACTCTCTCCCTCACACTCTCTCCCTCACACTCTCTCCCTCACACTCTCTCCCTCACACTCTCACTTTCTCCCTCACACTCTCTCTCCCTCACACTCTCTCTCCCTCACACTCTCTCTCCCTCACACTCTCTCTCCCTCACACTCTCTCTCCCTCACACTCTCTCCCTCCCACTCTCTCCCTCACACTCTCTCCCTCACACTCTCTCCCTCACACTCTCTCTCCCTCACTCTCTCTCTCTCTCCCTCACACTCTCTCCCTCACACTCTCTCCCTCACACTCTCTCCCTCACACTCTCTCCCTCACACTCTCTCCCTCACACTCTCTCCCTCACACTCTCTCCCTCACACTCTCTCCCTCACACTCTCTCTCCCTCACACTCTCTCTCCCTCACACTCTCTCTCCCTCACACTCTCTCTCCCTCACACTCTCTCACTCTCTCCCTCACACTCTCTCCCTCACACTCTCTCCCTCACACTCTCTCCCTCACACTCTCTCCCTCACACTCTCTCCCTCACACTCTCACTTTCTCCCTCACACTCTCTCTCCCTCACACTCTCTCTCCCTCACACTCTCTCTCCCTCACACTCTCTCCCTCACACTCTCTCCCTCACACTCTCTCTCCCTCACACTCTCTCTCCCTCACACTCTCTCTCCCTCACTCTCTCCCTCACTACCAGCAAGCTCCCCCGCTTCCACGCTCCACTCGCCCCATTAAAATGACAAAGCATTTTGTCGGCAGATGCTATGCGAATGAAATGCGTTATCCCGTTTCCATCGGTGTTCTCTTCGTGCTGCTGGCCAAATGCATCGAGGCGCAGGAATAAAAAAACTTGTTTAGTTAGTTTGTGTGTGTGTGATACTCCCATTGGCAGTGGCGCATAAGCGCACGTGACAAATATATAAGTATATAACAGAACCACTATTGATGAAAAAAAAACTATAAGGAAGTGACATTGCTCTAAGCTTTACCCATGATGTGTACTAGATAACTTTTTTTAAGTGCAGCGCTATTGACAAACGTGCTGCGTTTATCCATGGAAGTCAGTCTTGCAGTCATATAGTTCCTCATGTTGACATCCTGTCTTTGCTGTGTATTATCTGTTCCATCTGCTCGCGTGGGGTTTTGTTTTGTACGAACATTCCCCTCCTCTAGGCGAGCGCGCGTTCACTCGCCCCGCTCACTGCTGGACGCACCTCGCGGTGTGACGCACCTCGACTTGTCCCTACAAGCCACGTGAATGGCGAGATGTTAACTACCTCGCCTGGTATACAGGAGGTCGTGTGTTCGATCCCGACCCTGACGAGATATTAACTACCTCGCCTGGTATGCAGGAGGTCGTGTGTTCGATCCCGACCCTGATGAGATGTTAACTACCTCGCCTGGTATACAGGAGGTCGTGTGTTCGATCCCGACCCTGATGAGATGTTAACTACCTCGCCTGGTATACAGGAGGTCGTGGGTTCGATCCCGACCCTGACGAGATATTAACTACCTCGCCTGGTATGCAGGAGGTCGTGGGTTCGATCCCGATCCTGATGAGATGTTAACTACCTCGCCTGGTATACAGGAGGTCGTGGGTTCGATCCCGACCCTGATGAGATGTTAATTATCTCGCCTGGTACGCAGGATGTCGTGGGTTCGATCCCGACCCTGATGAGATGTTAACTGCCTCGCCTGTTATGCAGGAGGTCGTGGGTTCGATCCAGACCCTGATGAGATGCTAACTACCTTGCATGGTATACAGGAGGTCGTGGGTTCGATCCCGACCCTGATGAGATGTTAACTACCTCGCCTGGTACGCAGGAGGTCCTGGGTTCGATCCCGACCAGGAGGTCTGCATACGTGGAGTTTGCGGTGTCTCTCTCCCCGTGGTCGCGTGGATTTTTCTCTGGGTCCTCTGTTTTTTTACCCTCCACATTTAGAATCAGTACGCGTTTTGTGTATTTGGCTGCTCTACATTTCCACGCGATAAGCCACTTTGTTGAGATATTGTTATTTGTTATATCCAGGTCGCTTCTTAAAAAGAGCCACATAGTTCAGTGAGCCTTACCTGGCAAGATCAAACAAAAATAGTCTATTTCGATTTAAAGCTTTCGTGACTGCAGGGATTCATCTTCTTGGTTCTTTCGGTAAAGTCACGTAGAATGGAAATAACAAAATAACAAAATAAAACATAATAAAATAATTCTCACGACGTTTCGGCCACAACGCAAGTAGCCGTCCTCAGGTGGAGAACAGGTCTGTCGACCTGGTCTTCAGAACCAAGAAGAAAAATAGTCTAGTTTAGTTGTACCATATTTACACGACTGATGATGATGATGACGACAATTGATCATGATTAGAAGCAGGAGGAGCAGAACGGACAAGGACAAATGTAAATCATTTGAAATGAACCGCGAGGTGTTTTTTTTTATCGCTCAGACACAAGTTTGGCGGACACGCGACGTCTCGGTAATGCCGCACTTGCGATTGACACGGTTGGCTACGTTCAATAGACATTCATAAACGTTGAAACACGTTCATACTCCACCATCGCACAGCAGCACAACACATTCAGTTTCATCCCAATCCAATGGCCCACTTGCATAGGGACGTAAATGGAGATTGCAACAACAAAAAAACACTATATGGCGTGAGTGTTAATTGCTGCAAGACAAACGTGCAGTGTACTCTTTGGTTCTTTCGGTAAAGTCACGTAGGTATAAAATAAAATAAATTTGTATTAAATCACGACGTTTCGATCGCAACACAAGTAACCGTCATCAGGCTGAACCGATGCAGTAGGACAACTGCTTGTGTTGCGATCGAAGCGTCGTGATTGTATTTAATGTATTTTATACCTACGTGACTTTACCGAAAGAACCAAAGAGTATGGATCCCTGCAGTCACGAAAACTTCAAATCTAGATTAAACGTGCAGTGCTTTACTGAATGACCACAACCTCCACCCTTGTTGAACACTGAGACTAAAACAGCAGGGACTGTGTTGACAGTGGGATATATATCGTGTACATTTCATTTCGAGACTGTGTAGGAAAATGTGAACTAACTACTTGACGATGCCAAATTGTTACACTTTGATATTATCCATATGTACGTTGAACTTCTTTTGCAGCGTACGTAGCCAACCGCGCTAATCGGAGGTGCGGGGGAACGGACAAGAAACGAACACGCGACAAAAAGCAGTTCTAAAGGAATGAGTTTTCAATCGAGATGATTTCAAAGTCCATAGCTCCAGTGGCTTCCTAGTCTGTCAGGTGGCCCTGCTCACATGAACTCCACATTGTTTTTGTTTAACAAAAACCATCGCTGTGGAACGTGTGGACACCTTTCCTGCGGGGTTGGCGAACTGTGTTTAGTGAGGGCCCAAGAAGACTTTACAAAACTAAACAATTTTTTTTATTTTACCAAGTCAGGCCCACTGAGCTATATAGCTCTTTTTTCAGAAGCGACCTTGCTATCACAAAAGAAAGCTCACCAATCTGGCTTAGCACGTGGACATCTATAGCGGCCAAATATTCTAGACGCGTGTTTCTAAATGTGGACGTGAGGAAAAAGCGGAGGACCCGGAGAAAACAATCCACGCGACCATGGTGAGCACATGCAAACTCCACATATACAGCAGCAGGCGTCAGGGTCGGGCTCGAACCCACGATCTCCTGCATACCAGGCGAGGCAGTTAACATCTCAGCACCGCTGCGAATTTGGCGGGCCACGCGCTGACACGAAACTCCGCCACTTCCGTCACCTCCCGTCAGGGCAAGAATCTTTGTTGTTTTTTGCACCGAGGGGAAGTGAACTGATCGCGAAGCTAAAAATGATCCACGTTGCCAGTTGGATAACGCTTCAAATCAAGATTCAAATCAAGATAGGATAATACTGTTTGCTCTCCGCTCCGGTAACCAATTAGTGTGGCTGAGATGCTTGCAGCCGTGGGTGAATATCGCGGCGTTTCAAGGTGGGTGGCCTCATATGTCTGCGAGCCTGATTAAATATTACTGCACTCCGTCACCTTGTGAAAGACCCAACGCAGAAGATCTCTGGTGTTTTTTTTGTTGTCTTCCACGAAGCTCACTGTACACCCGAGACCACATCCACTGCACAAACCATGATGCACAGATGGAAAATGTCAAACTCTCCTGTGTGCGACCGTGGTCATCCAGAACGGACCGTGCGATAGATAACGACGCAAACGCCCGTTCTACGAATGCGAAGCAGACCCCAGCGATGATACACTCCGTTTGCTCCCGACGCGATTGCCTGGCTTGACCACCCCAATGTGAAATTGTAATCTAGATTTGAAGTTTTCGTGACTGCAGGGATCCGTACTCTTTGGTTCTTTCGGTAAAGTCGCGTAGGTATAAAATAAAATAAATCACGACGTTTCGATTGCAACACAAGCAATCATCATCAGGTGGGAAAACCACGGCAAGAAAATTAGTTTTTTCTCAGCCTCCCACTTCCAGCCCCGCCCACTTCCCCCCGTCCAGCTTCACGTCTCCCTCTCCAGCGTCCACGCAACGCCCCCCCCACCCCCCCTCCCTTGCCCCTCCCCCTTCTCTTACCTATATAACCTCTTACCACGGCATCTCTCTCCCACTTCAGCAACACATGTTCTTGCTGTTGAAGGAGAGGCTCACGAGCCACAGGTTTTTTTTGTGTGTGTGGAGGCTTATACACATCGCACAGGATGCAATAGTGCATCGTTGAGTTTTTTTTTTAAACGCTTTTCCAACTTTGCTTGAGAGTGTAAATTCAATAAATCTCTCCGTCCAGTTTGAGCACGCACCGCGCCCAAATGCACAGAGAGTGAAGTGGTCAGCAACGCACAGCGCAATGAAAGTTGTAGTGGACTAATAATGCAGCACTCTTTAAGTTAAATGAGCGAGGGTTGTTGCTATGAGAGCTTGGGGGGAAAAGTGCCAATGGGAGAATGTTGCCTTTGATCTTCAAGGTGCTGGCTGGGTACGAGACGTGGCCACTATTTAGCAAACCCCGAGCCTCTGCCCTATACACTTGAACACATTTGACATTGTTTGTTTATGATGAAAAACTTTTTATTCAAATCTCAGAATCTCAGTAGTTGGTGGTGGCCAGAGCCAAAGTGGTGCCGGCCTTCAAGGAGCAGTGGGCACTGGAGGAGGCCGTGTGCTCGGTGGCAGAAGACGGGGAGCTCTGCATGCAGATATGAGCTACCCGTCGGAGGCCGTAGGACTGCGAGAAGGGCGGGGTGCAGATGCAGCACTTGTCGTAGTAAAAAAAAACATAGAAAACAGGGGGAACAGAGATATAGAGTAGGGAGAGAGGGGGTAGAGAGAGGAGGGGGTGGAGGTAGAGAGAGGGGTTATAGAGAGAGGGAAGGGCTAAGAAGGAGGAGAGCAGAGCATTGAAATATAACTGAAATGATGAACGAAGCAAAGTGCCGACTACACCGAGCATCTTCTTGTTTCCTCTGATCGTAAAATAAAAAAAGATTTCCTGCTCACAAATGACCATTGCAGCGGTGCTCAATTCCCGTTTACCGCCCTGTGGCAGTAGTGGATATTCCAGATTCCTTTGGCAGGGGCAGCTCTATGAAGTGTTCTTCATTGCAAGGCCCGCGGGCGGGTCCCTGGTGGCTTTTCGTGAGGTCTCTGACGTGCGGCCCCCGACGATATACGAATAGTGAAAACAGCCCCCATCATCATCATCGTGCTGCTGTCAAACCCCCAATGGTTCCAAATGTGTGGCGGCCCCTTACACCGATGATGTATTATCGGCGAAAGTGGTCCCCCTCTGAAAATGAGTGAAGAGCACTGGTCTACAGACTCGCCTGGGGCCCATAGACTCACCTGGTCTACAGTGAAGATGAGTGAAGAGCACTGGTCTACAGACTCACCTGGAGCCCATAGACTCACCTGGTCTACAGTGAAGATGAGTGAAGAACACTGATCTACACTCACCTGGGGCCCATAGACTCACCTGGTCTACAGTGAAGATGAGTGAAGAACACTGGTCTACAGATTCACCTGTGGCCCATAGACTCACCTGGTCTACAGTGAAGATGAGTGAAGAGCACTGGTCTACAGACTCACCTGGGGCCCATAGACTCACCTGGTCTACAGTGAAGATGAGTGAAGAGCACTGGTGTACAGACTCACATGGGGCACATATACTCACCTGGTCTACAGTGAAGATGAGTGAAGAGCACTGGTCTACATACTCACCTGGGGCCCATAGACTCACCTGGTCTACAGTGAAGATGAGTGAAGAGCACTGGTGTACAGACTCACATGGGGCTCATAGACTCACCTGGTCTACAGTGAAGATGAGTGAAGAACACTGGTCTACAGACTCACCTGGGGCCCATAGACTCACCTGCTCTAGACTCACCTGGGGCCCATAGACTCACCTGGTCTACAGTGAAGATGAGTGAAGAACACTGGTCTACAGACTCACATGGGGCCCATAGACTCACCTGGTCTCCAGACTTACCTGGGGCCCATATACTCACCTGGTCTACAGTGAAGATGAGTGAAGAACACTGGTCTACAGACTTACCTGGGGCCCATAGACTCACCTGGTCTACAGTGAAGATGAGTGAAGAACACTGGTCTACAGACTTACCTGGGGCCCATAGACTCACCTGGTCTACAGTGAAGATGAGTGAAGAACACCGCCGTAAGACAACCACCGTTGGCTTCCACAACGAGACGATGGGCCGAGTCAAACCCCTCAACCTGGATTTCAACTCGCAACATTTTCGGCCGTGAGTTGTGTTGGTGACGGTGGTGGTCTAAGATCGCTCCAAAAAAACCACGAACTTAATTTAAAAATGTTCCCATACTGCCCACCCCCCACCCCTCCTGCCTAGTAGTAGTGGGGGGGGTGGGGGTGAGAGCGAATTGGGCAGCTGTCCACCACCGCATTAGCACCCGGCTCTACGCCTCTGTCGAAGCGCCGCTCCACAAAGCCAATTGAAGACCGCCTGAATGAGCGGGCGGGCGGGCGGATTGAGAGAGAGAAAGGCGGGGAGAAGGATGAACAATTCCCCCCTTTCAGAGTCCCGGCGAGCCCGAATCGCGGGTGACATCATCTCTGGGCGCTAAGAAAAACTTGAACGAGGAGTGGGGGGTGGACTCTGCGTGGGTCGAGGGATTTGGTGGAGCTGGAGGAGTGGGGGGGGCGAGTGGTGGTCGGGCTCGAGGGGGGGGGGGAGACGATGGCGATGGTTGTGGAGTTGTTTGAATTTAGAGAATGAACAAAAGTTAAATGCAAACGTTGGGCTGTGTTTTTTTTAGTTGACGGTAAAATCGCGGCTGCTTCTCTCGCAGGGCGCTGCTGCTCCGTCGGCACGGGCGTGTATCTGCAGGATGGAGTGTAAAGGGTGTCAAGGGAGAATATTCGCCACGATGTTATCGAGAGGGACAGCATTTTTTTGGCTCGGAAATGGTAAGAATAATTCACAGCCCTTTGTCAATACACTGACGGAATGAAATGGCACCGCGTGCCAGGTCAGTGCCGGATTAAGCTAGTGTAGGGCCTGTAACAAATGTTATAAAGGGGCCCTAAATAAAAAAAACACACAAACATATTAAAACACACGTTTTTAACTCGCACAGTAAAGTTATTGTATGTTTTCACTTGCTATACAGACAGATAATACGACAAATCGCTAACCTTAAACACCCAGTCGTTCATAA
This sequence comes from Lampetra planeri, assembly GCF_965212315.1. Taxonomy (NCBI): domain Eukaryota; kingdom Metazoa; phylum Chordata; class Hyperoartia; order Petromyzontiformes; family Petromyzontidae; genus Lampetra; species Lampetra planeri. Next base: position 22,059,699 of record NC_136110.1, read on the forward strand.
AGTTGAATGCAGTATAGCACTATAGTAATAGAGCAAGTGCAGAATCACTGAACCGGAATTGACAGCTTGAAATCATTTAGCCCGGGGTCCTTGAAACTGCGGGGCCCGTAGCATATGTAGCGACTTTTGCTACTAAGATAATCGGGCACTGAAGCCTGTGTCAGTCATCGGGATTGTTGGACCATACTCCCCCCCCCCATGCTGATTAACGGAGGGCTGGTGGGCGTGAGGGCCCAGGACTGGTTCCAATATCACGACCGATGTTAGTGGCTGCTCTGAATCGAACTCGTGTTTGCAGGTTCATAGGGCAAGTGTGCTAATAAGTGTGGCACTGCTTCCATCTATTAACCGACCACAATCAGCTTGCCTTCTGGAATGATGACTACAGAAATAAAGCAGTCGCTCTCCGCTGGGATTCACAAGAGGCTAAGCGAGTGTCGTGTGCCAAGCGTGTATCGAAGAGCGGATGATGCTGCGCTCAGCTAATGGTTCAAGAAGAAGATACCGCCACCTTTTGGCCACCCAGCAGTACAAATGAGTGCACCACAGTCGATCGGAAGGTTGCGTGTGGTGGGGTAAAGTGTGGGTTACTCGCGACTCTTCAAAGCCACCGAGACGGAGCGGAAGAGTCGTCAAATGCCCCCTGGACCGCCTCTCTGGGGCTCCCTCTAGTGGAGGCCCTTGTGCCTGCAGTTGCGTGAGTTAAAATATCTCAGGGCTGCACCTTTATTTTGTTAAATCTTAATTAATACATAAATGGCACAATGGAAATGGCCAACCATCCTAATATAGGGCGACAGAGCTTGGGCAATTGCGTGGTGTCGGTTCCGACTGCCGTTCTGCTCGCCTGCGGTTTTCGCGCGCAACTCGGTGCGCGTTACAAACCCCACACAGCATTTTGAGATGCAAATCGCGTGAATGACGCCGCTATACGCACAAAACATCACCATCCACTCGTGAGTCATGTACACAAAACATCACCATCCACGCGTGAGTCATATTGTCAGCAGTGCTCTTCCTTCCCTTTGCGAACACCCGCAGTCACTGCCGCAGGCTGGCACCCGCACATTTACCACTTCAGCTCAGCGTCCTGTCAATGCCACCTCTGCTTGCTGTCACAAGCTACGGGACAGACAACCGTGTAGCCGGCGGGCGTGCGTCGCGTTTCGTTTTGTAAAACGCAATTTGATGTTCAACTGTCGATGCCGTCTGATAGCTGCACTTGCGATTGCATTTGACGCAGGTTCTTGTCTGGTGATATTTTAGTGCCACGACCACCCCGCGGTCTGTTTAATGTCGCTGTCACTTAGTGGCACGATGAAGGGTTTGAACATAATTTGTCCGAAACAACTGAAGTCACAGGGCATTTATTTAAAAAAAATGGTACGTTGCTTCGTGTTTACACGTTACTTTTGGTTTCTCCTGCAATGCGATTTGTTTTTTCGCTCCGATTTCTACTTGCAAAGTTTACCCGAACTTTGTTGAATTGCTTTCGTCAATTTGGTTGTCCAGGTCAATCGCCCCGCTCTCTTGAGTTCTCACCTGGCCAAGTAATTCGACGTTGACCTCGAAACCTTTGCAAGGCATCAATGTGAAACGACAAACGCTCATCTATAATCGAGGTGGATTTTTTTGGGGTTAGATCGTGGACGTAAATAAATGTGCGTCGTTAAATCCGCCACCACCCGACGCAGCCAATTAGCTAAGGTTTGTCACGTAAACAGAACGTGCCAATTCGTTTCTACTTCATCACACCGGTGTGTTGGAGACTAAAAATACATTTACAATTCGAGTACTGTGACGTTTCGCTGGTAATTACAACCAGCACTAATCAGGCGACAGCCAGAAACGCTTCTATTTAATATTACCTCCAGGCTGAATGTTTACTTTATTTAACTTTTTGATTGTTTAATGTTTAAAACGCCCCAGAATTTTGTTGCAATTGTGCAGTGAACGCTGAATTATATTGCGTGAGACAACAGCACTGGACGTTTTGTTAGAGAACTACTTCATATGGTCGCACGCATCACACACAAAGTGCTTGCCATGAATGAACCACAACACCTTGCCAATCTCGTCAAGGAACATACACCATCACGCGAACTCCGTTCATCCTCAAAGCAGCGCCTTTTGGTTAACCATCGAACAAAGACGGTCACCGCATCGCGCGCTTTCAGATGCGCTTCTGCGGCCGTCTGGAATGCTCTTTCTTCCGATAATAAGAAGCCACTGGAGCTATGCACGTTTAATTCTAGATTGAAAACAAATTTCTTTAGAACTGCTTTTTTGTGTTTAGTTTGTGGTACTTTTCCCCGCTCCTCCGATTAGCATGGATTGCTACGTACAGCGCAAAAGAAGTTCAACATACAAACGCACGTCTGAAGTCACGCCTCTTAGCCACACTGCGGACGCGATTTGACGTTTGTCGCGTGAAGAGGTTTTTTTGCTGCTGCTGCTGCTCGTCATATTTAAGTGTTAAGTTATTTTTTTTGTAACCAAAGTGAAGACCCAAGATGCCAGGATGAGTCTTCATTTGCAAGAGTGGCCTCGGGTTGCCAGAGAAGTGGCTTCGGTCACTCAAAATGATTGCTTTAGTTTGTAATTATTATTAATAATTATAAAATTAATGTTTGTATTCCTCCAGGAAAGCCACACTGAATCATAGTACTCCGTTTCAGGAGGGCCTTGCGTTGGTGTTGTTTTATTTTCAGATGTTTTCAGCCAATTAATGAGGAGTTGTTTATACGTGCGGAGGGGAACTGGAGCACACGGAGAAAACCCGCCTGCACGAGAGGGCAACTCCCTATCCCAGTACAGATGGAAACACATGGAGATTAGTCCACACTTGCTGCACTGTCATCTCCTGGCGAGCCACGCTATGGCACCACCTTGACACCAACGGGAAGGGTGTTTCATAACATTTGTGCCGGTGACACAGCGACGCTCTGGTAACAAACCACATTGAATATGCCGAGGGGTGTTTTATGTTTGTGCAGTCATCGGTGAACGGGCTGAGACAACTCAACTCCAGTGCACTTGAGCCCCCCGTGTAACCACAGGCAGTGCCGGATTATCCTCGTAGCGCAAGTAGCTACATATGCTACGGGCCCCGCACTTTCAAGGGCCTCGCGTTAAATGCTTTCAAGCTATCAATTCCCATTCAGTGATTCTGCACTTGCTCTATTACCATAGTACTATACCGCCTTCAACTTTTATGAACAACTGGGTGTTTAAGGTTAGCGATTTGTCTTATTACCTGGGCTGTATAGCAAGTGAAAAAATACAATGACTTTACTGTGCAAGTAAAAAAATGTGTTTTTAATATTTACGTGTTTTTTAAATGTAGGGCCCCTTTATAACATCATATGTTGCAGGTCCCGCGCTCGCTAAATCCGGCACTGCCGCTCCCCAGCACACAGCTTTGGCGTTCCGCGCTGTTCTGTGGACAGCACCGCCCCCCGTATGGATGTAGCGAGTAATGCAGCCGCCACGGGATGTACCGTGGCGGACGTTGATGGCTCGATTTGAAGTTTTCGTGACTGCACGGATCCATACTCTTTGGTTCTGTCGGTAAAGTCACGTAGGTATGAAATTAAACAAAATAAATTAAATCACGTCGTTTCGGGCTTTAGGTGATTTAATTTATTTGTTTCGGTGATTTAATTTAGTTTGTTACATTTTATACCGACGTGACTTTACCGAAAGAACCAAAGAGTACGTTGATGGCTGTTTGGCTTCGACCCTACCGAGAAGACGCTCCGCACAAACCACCACTCAAGGCTGATTAAAAAAATCATCACGGTTGACGACGACGAGAATGAAAAGCCAGCACTTGCAGACGCAAACACTCTTGCAGCAACAACGCCAACTCCGGGCATCCTCGCATCAGTAGCGGCGGCGGTGTTTGGCCATCCGTCGAATGACAATGGCGGTGACCGCCTCGCGCGCTTTTCGGATGTGCTGGAACGCGGCCGTCTGGAAAGTTCTTCATATCCGAAATAAGAAGCCACTGGAGCTGTGCACTTTCAAATCGTCTACATTGTTAACCTCATTTCCTTAGAACTGCCTTTTTGTGTTCAGTCTGTTGTCCTCCGCCGCCCGCCCACACCTCCGCTGATTAATTAGTGGACTAATATCGCATGTGCCGTCTGTATAAAACAGCTAGTTTTCTCTACAGATGTGGGGGGGAGGGGGCGGAGCGTGCATCGTCCACGGCTCCTGGGCGATTAACAACCCTCGGAAACTGGCGCGTGGTGGCCTGGCACGAATGAAAAGTCTCAGGACTTGCTGGCGCCACGCCCGGAGGTGAAGTCGCTCCGGTGGGAGAAAGAATCTTGACGGCGAGACCTCCGCTCGCTTATATCATCATCTAGACGCACCTCCGATTAGTACGGTTGGCTACGTACGGTGCGAAAGAAGGTCAACGTACATACACACGTACATCCAGGCGAAAGTGGCCAGACAACGTCCCAAGCAGAAGCCTGTTGAGCGAGAGTCTCGGTGTGAGGGTTCATCGAGTGACCTCTGAACCGTGTGGCTTCACGTATCGTGGCGCATGACGACATCTTCTGGAATGCGGCCCGATTCCATCAGATTTTGGAAGCTAAGCAGGGTTTTTTTGGTTGGTTTTTAATTGGTGGTGAGTCCTTGGGATCGATGGACATTTAGACACACGCCGTTATAGACTGCCGGGCTAGGGTGCTGGTCGGTAGAGGAGAGTGCAGCGAAACCCATTGTTGTACTGTACTTCTACGCTTCCACATCTATGCGCCCCTACCTTCACCAACCCGCAGTGATCGGCAGTAGATCCACAAATGGGGTTGTAAGCGCATGTGCGCGTTTTTTGCGACGAGTAGAAAGCGATTCGCATGGGGGCGGACCGGTCTCCGCCGTGTGAATGTGGAATTTCCGAACACCTGGGCTCAGGAAATGTTAACGTACATGAGCAAGGCCTCATGCTCGCCAAAGTGATAACTCTTGACATCAACTGATTTTACGAATTGAATGGGAATCTTATACAGACGCCGGCATAAAGCACCCTTTAAAAAGAAAAATAACTCGTCGTCAAAATAATGTACGTCTCTTTGATTTTGTTCGTCATCGAGGATCGCCTTTGTTGATGGCTAGGATGACGGCATTATTATTAATTATTTATCATTATTATTTAGCAATATTTGTATTATTATTATTTACCATTGTTATTTATTATTATTATTATTTAACATTAAAATGTATTATAATTGATTATTATTTATTATTTATCATTATTACGTATCATTATTTAGCATTATTTAATATCTATTAATATGTATCATTATTACTTATTATTTATCATTAAGTATTAATTAGCATTATTATTTTGCATTATTTTGCATTCTTATTATTTATTATTTATCATTATTATGTATTATTTATCATTATTCTTTATTATTATTATTATTTATCATTATTATTTATCATTATTATTTATTTTTATTTATCATTATTATTTATCATTGTTATTTCTGATCATTTATCTTTTTTTTAGGATTATTATGTATTATTTAGCATTATTACGTATTATTTCCACCGAATCAAAATGTGCGCTCATGGTTTTGAAAATGCTGTTTGGCTCGATGTTACGGAACGGCCACAACATTCAGAGGAGAGCGGAGGTTCCCAGCCTCGTTGAGTGTACAGAGGAGCCCTTTTCAACCGCCAGACACCACCACGTGCCACGTGTTGTTTGTAATTGCACATTTCCTTGGTTGAAGATGTTAATATTTTTTTTATTTTCCACGGACCTCCCCCCCCCCTTCCCCCGTAGGAGTAGCCTGGCGGACCACCAGGGGTTCCCCGGACAGCAGGTTGGAATCCGCTGGCATCGACCAAATTCGAATTATGTATTCAACTCGACATGTCAAGAGCCGCAATGCAATGTGAGAATACGATACGGTGGGTCCTTCATAAATAACGGTCACGATCGTCCCTTAAAGAAGCCGCACGCGGCTCCAGAGTCGAAGGTTGCCGAGGAACCACAGCTTTCAGAAGAGGAGGAGGAGGCAGACGATTGAAAAACGCTCTCGTCACGGCTCTTCGCAAGCAACACTCAAAACGTACTTTCTAAAAAACATTGCTCGATTAATACGCGGATACACTCATAAATTTGTCTCTCCACATCAAAACAATGTGTTTTTTAAATTATTATTTTAAACACCACCCATCGACCACATGGCCTTCTGGGTATGCGTTCTTTTAGCAGCATTGATTCAGCACAAGGAACAGTTTGGACCGATTTCTCATCAGCAGCAATGTCAGGCTCTATTGAATCAACGCTGGTGAACTGCCAGATGTTTATATGCACGGACTCTCTTCATGATGTGGGTCCTAGTTCAACGCAAAACTACGTGATACACAGCACAAAATAACCGCTGGCCTCTTTGTGGAGAACATAAAGAACAAAATTGATCAGCAACGCCTCCATCCATCTGCTTGTGCAAGATATACCTTCATGTTGTATGCGGAGAGACAGACATGTGAAGGTGACACATCGCTGATCTCTTTTGTAATTTCTATTTTTCACACAAAGACGCCAATCATTCAGGGGTTTATTTTCCCTCCCAAACCATAGATTAAGGAAGTACAAGCATCAAGATAAACGGTGAAAGAATGAACCATCGAAGATTCCCTGACGACTTTGTCATTGAAATAAACGATGAACTGCGGGGAACTATGAAATGAACAAACCGTCGATAAGATATCTTCAGTGTGAGGGCCGCCACACATTTGAAACCATTGAGGGTTTGACAGCAGCACGATGATGATGATGGGGGGGTGTTTTCACTATTAGTGTATTGTCAGTGGCCGCACTAAAGGTCACCAGGGGCCGCACTAAAGGTCACCAGGGGCCGCACTAAAGATCACCAGAGGCAACACTAAAGGCCACCAGGGGCCGCACTAAAAGTCACCAGGGGCCGCTCTAACGGCCACCAGGGGCCACACTAAATGTCACCAGGGGCTGCACTGAAGGTCACCAGGGGCCGCACTAAAGGTCACCAGAGGCAACACTAAAGGTCACCAGGGGCCGCACTAAAGGTCACCAGAGGCAACACTAAAGGTCACCAGGGGCCGCACTAAAGGTCACCAGGGGCCGCACTAACGGCCACCAGGGGTCGCACTAAAGGTCACTAGGGGCCGCACTGAAGGTCACCAGGGGCCGCACTAAAGGCCACCAGGGGCCGCACTAAAGGCCACCAGGGGCCACTGGTGAAGTACAGCCAATAAAGAACCCCACGATCTGCGCAGCGTGCGGAGGGCATCGTCCATGGAGCGGTGACAGAAGTAGCAGCAGCAGCTGCAGCGCGTTTGCCCCTTTCTGCAGAGGTTACAGTTCGCAAGCATATACACCACGATGGTACGCGCCGTCTCCTTCACAGTGGACCTTCAAGATCCCGTTCAAGTTAATGTATTAGGTGTAGCCCTGTGAGCCATTCGGCTCTTGAATCGGGTGCAACCGCAACAAAAAAAAACATGAACAAAAAACATCTTAAAGTGAATATGTGACTAAGTGCAAACATAAAATACAAGAAAAGACAGCAAAATATTGCAGAAAAAACACCGTACACCAATGCTGCGTGCAAAAATCGCAGTGGGATGCAAGTCAAAAAACAACAACAACCACAAGACAACTTAGATTAAGGCCATCAGTCTAACTCTGTACTACAACAAACAAACATGGCTAAACCAATACACTTTTCGAAATCACCAAAATAAAGCTATGAAAGCAATGAAAAAGCAATCATAAGTAATCAAACCGTGGAGTCATTCAGAAGATTCGGCCATTGTGTGTCGGCGTCGTGGTCCAAATTTGCCACAGATTTGAAGAAAAAAAACCAAAAGTGGCTGCAAATTACTCAGTTGGAATATCCGTAACAATCATCACCCCTGCTGTGAAACTTGGCAGGGCCCTCCTGAAAAAAGTGTCTTGAGACTCAGGGTTTCCTCGGTAAACGACTGTACGGGAATGATAATATAAACATTCATCCAGCAGTAGATTGACAAATAGGGCTGTACATGTACCACGAGGCTGCGTTAATGATAACAGCAGCGGTGACGCATTTTGAACACAGTATCTCTTGATATTACACCGCTAACAATGCAAGTCCCGTAATTTTGTGCACACTTAATAAGTTTGGTGGTGTATAATAATGGTAGTGTATAATAATTGTGTTGTGTAATGGTGGTGGTGTATAATGGTGGTGGTGTAGAATGGTGGTGGTGTATAATGTTGCACACTCGAAATTAAGGACGTGGGCAGGTGCTCCAAATCGAGGGCAAACACATTTATTGTGGTTCATCTGGAAGATGCAACAGCACGCGTGTCACACGCAGCAATCCTCAACCGAGTCGCCATTAACCACGTGACTTGTCCAAGTGCGGTTAATCGATAACCCTGCCAGCCACCTACCGGCCCAACTCAGGTATTGCATGCTGGTGTACACACGTGTATTGCTGTACTACACGGCACATAAGGACTTTAAAAAAACACACTTAACTCCCTTGCTGCACGAGGAAATGATTAAAGACTGGTCCATTCCTAATGTGCCACAATAATGATGGTGGTGGTGTGTAATGGTGGTGGTGTGTAATGGTGGTGGTGTGTAATGGTGGTGGTGGTGTGTAATGGTGGTGGTGGTGTGTAATGGTGGTGGTGGTGTGTAATGGTGGTGGTGGTGTGTAATGGTGGTGGTGGTGTGTAATGGTGGTGGTGGTGTGTAATGGTGGTGGTGGTGTGTAATGGTGTTGGTGTGTAATGGTGGTGATGGGTCTGGACTCGCAATCTCGAGGGCGGCGGTTCAATTTCAACGTCCCAACGCCGCGTTCGAGACAAGACCGTGAACATTTCCTAAATCTGACGCCCGCCGTTGTCCCAGCCAGCTGTACAAACAAACCGGGGTACGTTACAAGTCAGCCGGTGGGGTAAAGTGTGGGTACTCCCACCGCTTCCAAGGACGCCTCTGTCCAATGTGGACGTGTTCGGCCCGGCACCGCGCTGTCCCTCCCTCCTAGTCGGAGGCTCTTCGGACTCAGAATATATTTTCTCGTACTGGAGGAATCCGATGAGCTATAAAGCTCTTTCCATACAGACGTCCATATGTCGCCTTCTTCCTTCGAGCGGTGGTCCGGAGCGAGACAGCTTCGAACGGGCTTCGCCTTGTACCTTGCTACGCTGTCTGCCGAGGAGTCGTGGTGGGTGGGTGGGTGGGGGGTTGACCGCTCCTTTGATTTCCTCGCGGCGTGAGGAGTGTCGGCGGGTGGGAGTATTTGCTATTTTAAGAAATACCTGTAGCGTCACCGCGCGGCGAGAGAGATATAGAGAGGGGGGTGGGGGTGTTTGACGTGGGGTCAAGGCGAAGAGGAGGAGGAGGAGAGAGGGAGCCCTTGGCGTGGTGACGCTCATTAAGCCCGGAGCGGTGCCTCTACGGCTTCGGAGAGTTAAGCCGCTGAGACAGCTCTCGGGAGCCCGCTGCTGCTGCTGATCAGTCGCCGGCACCTCGCGTGAACGCGTCCGTGTGGGTGGCTGGGCTGGGTGGGTGGGTGAGCGTGAGGATGCTGGGTCACGAAAACAGCTATGGTGGCCTCCTGTTCACTTTTGTTTAAAGTTACCGGGTTTGCGAAAAAATGAGGAGGAAAAAGTTGATTTTGGTACGGCGCTGTGTGTGTGTTGAACTTCGTGTCGCGCGTCAGCCGTGCGTTGCTAATCGGGAGGTCAACAAAGTATAAGACAAGGAGCGGTTCCAAAAAGAAGGGGGGCTTTGCAATGTCGATGTGTCATTAATCACGCGGGCATTCCCGCTGCGTTGCTCGAGGATGGAATTTTTATTCTGCTGTGCTGCTGTTAATTAAAATAAAAACATTCGTTACAGCGGTTGGGATTTAGATGTAACGTCTAAATTACGTATCAGGAAGGGAAGATGGGCTCATTTTTTTATCATTTTTGTTATTGTTTGTGCTTTTAGTTTTGGCGCCATTTACGAATTTGTGTATTCATTTTTTTATTTTGCTTTGGAGTAGTAAGTGTTTTAATTTGCTTAGTATATAAGTGTGTGTGTGTGTGTTGGGCTTATTTTGCACCACGCGTAGCCAACCACGTATATGGGATTTGGCCCTTATATACAATTAATGTACGGCGTTGTGGCATGTTGTTGGCGTGAATGACGCTGTTATATAAAGTGAAAGTATTATTATTATTGTCAAGATCTCACCGTGAAGATGCTCTCTCCGACCGGAGTGATTTAGTCTCCGGTGCTGTGCAACAACCACACCTTTATTTTCATTCCTGCCAGGCCACGACGCGTCAGTTCTCTTGAGGCTGTCAATCGCCCTGGAAGTTGTCAACGATCCACGTTCCCGTCCTCCGCATCTGTAGAGAAAACGTAGCTATCTTACACCGACGGGCGCAGACGATATTAGTCCACATTTGCTGCTCCGCCTTCTCCTGGCGAGCCAGGATGGGACATTTTCGAAGCCCAACGGGGAGGAAAGTCTTAACAACATTTTTGGGATCCACCAATCATCACGGCCTCCGCAGTGCTGGATTCAACAGCAAGCACTGCTCGATGAACCCTTGGATACCTGAGTTCAATTCATCCGTGGCGAGTTAAACCTAAATTGGTCCTGAGCCCCCTCCCCCATCTCCCCCTAATATCCAACTCGCATTGAACAGCGTGGTGAAGTATAGTCAACATATTATACGCGTCTTTCGGTAAAGTCACTCAGATCTAAAAATAATAAAAAATATCACGGCGTTTCGATCGCAAAACAAGCAATCGTCTTGAAGACGATTGCGATCGAAACGCCGTGATATTTTTTTTTCTATCTACGTGGCTTTACCGAAATACCCATAGAATATGTATTCCTGCTGTCACGAAGGCTTTAAATCAAGATATGGTCAAACAGTTCCCATGACTTACACCAGGGATGGGGAACGTCCAGTCCGCGGGCCGTATATGGCCCGCGAAATAATTTGGTCTGGCCCTGCCAAGGAAACCGCAGGCGGGACTCGAATTTCAATAAATCTCGGAGCAAACCTGGAAAAGCAGTTGCGAGTAGTAGCAACATCATCAATACCAGCTAACATCACACGCCTCACCAAAGAGAAATAGTTCCAGGCATCACATTAGGGGTGAGTTAATTAAATGTTTGACCAAATATAACAGTCACATTTTTAAGTTGATAATTTTGTATGGCCCGCGAATGATGTTATAAATATCCAAATGGACCTTGGCAGAAAAAAGGTTCCCCACCCCTGACTTACACCATGCCGCGGAGAGGCTTTTGACCAGCAATGAATATGATAAAAAGCTGAAAAAACAAGAAAAGGTTCTGGAAATAAAACAGATGTTAAGATGTTCAAACACCAAATAGACACCTTTTTGCAAGGCATCATGTCTGCGTCAACCACACACGGGACGTGTGCTGAACATGCAAACAAGCATGCAGCGCGTATATAATTATAATCAAAGTGTGTTTGTTTTGCTTCCTTGATTCCTTGCAAAAAATGTTTCTATTTGGTGTCTGAACATCTTAACACCTGTTTTCGTTTGCCAGAAAGGGTAAAACCTATTCTTATTTTTATTGTCATACTTTGATATAGGCCTCGGCAAGGTAAGGTAAAAGTTAAAAGATAAAAACAACGAGCCTACCTTTACCATACCTTTTACCTTACCACAATACAATCGCTCTACCCTACCTTTTACCCTTCAGCAGATAAGGTAAAAGGTAAAAGTTAAAAAGCAACGTGCCTACCTTTTACCCTTACCCCATACAAATTACCCGATTACAGGGTAATTACTAGGGAACTACACATCGACAAGGTTTATAACGGTAAATGCTAGGTAGAGCGCTTTACTAATATAGAATAATCTCGATTCCAATTTTACACGCTTGTTGTTGTTGTCATTGTTGTCGTTGTCGTTGTTGTCGTCGTCGTTGTTGTAACCTCAAATCTTGCAACTCAATTTTACCCACTTCCTAATGTGGTATCGACTGCAAACTTGGTATACTTATGTCATACTGATGACAGCACTATATTCTATCATAAAAAAAAAAAATTCTTAACATTATTTTTTTTATATGTTATGTTTCGGCTTGGGTCTAATTGTCCACGCTCAACTGACGTTGGCTGTAAATCACCACGCTCCTTTACGTTGTGGCAAGCTTCGGGGCCACTTCCTGGAGTCGTGGAGTTCTGCCATTACTCATACATTTAATAAAAGCGTGTTTTTAAAAAAGTTTTTGAAAATATTACTTATTAAATGGAGGCCACGGACTGCGCCACGGAGCTTTTAGTGGTAAACAAGGTACCGTATTTACCGGGTAATACTTGGCGCTACCTTTACCCTACCGGGTAATTCTTCCGAGCTACCTTTAGCCTACCCTTTACCTTACCCCTTGGCATGTCGACACCTTTACCCTTTACCTTTACCCATTTACCCGGTAAAAAGGGTAAATTACCTTACCTTTCCGAGGCCTACTTTGATACTGGCAAAAAGGTCCCCGTTTTCGGTAAAGGGCTGTTCGTTGTTTCGTTATTTGGTGTTGACGTTGGAGCGAGACACTGCTGTGCACTGCCAGGTGAAGTTCGCGCGGGGCCTGTAGCATATGATACTGGTAGGAACCTCCTGGTTACACCAGCCCACAGGGGATTATTGTGTCCGTCCGTCCGTCATGCAGGGAGGGGCTGGGTGGGGAGGGGAGGGTGGGAAGGGGCTGGGTGGGGAGGGGTGGGGAGGGGTGGGGCTGGTCACCCTGTGGTGTCCTTATAAAACTCAACGTTTAACCTACTCTCGCCGGCTTGTGCCCGCCCTCACAGTCGGGCATATTTGCGGAATACACCACGCCGCCGTTGACCCTGGCCATTGACCGAGCAACCCAACGTTCCTACCAGCTCCCTCCGCAGGAATGTGTTGTTATCAAGTGGCCCTGAATATAAAAAAATACGTCAGTATTAAAACACACATTTTTTACTTGCATAGTAAAGTAATTGTATTTTTTCATTTGCTTTCCAGGCCCAGATAATACGACAAATCGCTAACCTTAAACACCCAGTCGTTCATAAACGTTGAAGGCAGTATAGTACTATAGTAATAGAGCAAGTGCTGAATCACTGAACCGGAATTGATAGCTTGGAATCATTTAGCGCGGGGGCCCTTGAAAGTGTGGGGCCCGTAGCATTAGTAGCTACTTTTGTTACGAGGATAATCCGGCACTGCTACTGTGTTGTTTTGCACGTGGCATCTGTAAGTTGAAAATATTTCCGAATTGGCGGGTCGTGTTCGGTTTATTTTGTTATGGTTGTCCTCCCTCCCCCTACTCCACCTCCTTCTCGTCATTCGCTCAAGTCCGTCTATGGTTGTTGTTTTTTCAACGAGACTCACAAAGTTTGCACGTATAGCCTACATAGACCGTTGGGTCAAATGCTGTTAGCGAGTGCCTATTGTATGCCAGTTGGCACAGAAGAGGGCTATGTGGCAACACGACTGCCTCGGGCACCTTTAGTCTGCCCAGTGCTGAAGATAGCAGCAGCACTGGGGCGAGTGTGTGTATAGTAGAGGTAGTGGACACAAACAAACACAAATATCCCCATATAGCCTTTTAAGAATGTCGGGGCAAGTGTTGTTAGCGAGCACCTATGAAGTCACGAGTGGGGTGGTCACACACGCAGACAAAGACCCCCCCGTGTAGCCTTAACAGACTGTTGGGGCAAGTGCTGTTAGCGAGCAGCTATGAAGGCCGGCACAGCACACGAGGGTGTGTGTGGTCAGCACCACGCCCGACCACCTTTGTCTCCCAAGTGGCGACGTTTACACACCGCACCAGGTACTCATTTGAGGCTGAGTCGACCTAGGAGAGAGCCAGGACACACACACATGCGCTCGCACGCACTTGCACACTTCGTACACACGAGCATTCTAAACGCGATGGTTTGACGTTTAAATTACACGATTATTGATCAAACACATTGCATATAAAAACGTTTTATTGGTGCTCTTAGCCCAATAATTTGAGGATAAATATAGTGTGTTCGTTTAAAGGCTGCCTTGACATTTACGTGGAATGAGGGTTAAGTGTTGTGCTTGTGTTGAGAGGGAGTGGGTACAGCATCTAATTGTAATTTAATTTGGAAGCAATTTGAAAATCAGATGACCTTTTCGATGTCAAAATTAATCCCGCACATTTTCGCGAGGCTACGCAAGCATGCCTATTTTGGTATAGGCCCATTACAAAGTCGGTGGCATCCCAAGCGGCATGTCGTTCAACGGGCCACACGCCACTGATGAGAGTCAGAAAGTTGAACTCCGTTCTGGGTTATGGCCAGGCGTGGTTCGTTGACACGGGGCGTTCGTGCGCCGCTTTGCCAAGCAGCTGGAAGTGAGAAATTATACTGGTAGGAACGAAGTGGACCAGACCACCAATAGATTAATGTGTCCGTCCGTCCGACTGTCCGTCTGTCCGACAAGATGGCCGCCCGCTCCCCCTGCGATCTGTGAACTAAACAAGATGGCCGTCGCTTCCGGCGCCTCACGGCGAAACTTTAAACTTCGCTTCAAATTTACTTTATTGAAATGCAGCACGTTTTTTTAACACAGAGACAAGATACATTTATCCCAGGACTCAACAAATTGATCGTTTGGAAATGAAAGACTACGAGTCTTTAAATCTCACAGCGTTTCTTGTCAAAACAAACACTTTTAATTAACGTTACATTAGAATACAGTAATTTTTTCTTTAACTCCTCTATACCCGGTCGATATCCCTGTACTGGTACTAAGTATTATTCCTTCTAGATTTGAAGCTTTCGTGACTGCAATGATTCATATTCTCAGGTTTTTTCGGTAAAGTCACGTAGGTAAAAACATTAAAATTAATGAAAGTAAAATAAAACAAAACAAAAATAAAATTCACGACGTTTCGGAGGCAACACAAGTCTCCGTCATCAGGTGGGACCGTCACAGCATCTTGATGCAGCTAATTCGGCTGTGACGGTCCCACCTGATGACGGAGACTTGTGTTGCCTCCGAAACGTCGTGAATTTTATTTTTGTTTTATTTTACTTTCATTAATTTGAATGTTTTTACCTACGTGACTTTACCGAAAAAACCTGAGAATATGAATACTAAGTATTATTCCTACCAGCCCACCCCGCAGGGTCCTGTTATTTCTAATAAAAAATATACTTTTCTATACATTTTTTTGTTGCGTTTTACATTTTCAAAACATATGTATAATGATTCATTCAACGTGAATTGCCTAATGAAGATAATATTTTAAGTCGTTCTTATTAGAAACAGCTGCAACAACACAGTGCCTCGTGGAGGTCTCGGGGCAGCTGTGAAGGTGTCCGAGTGAGAGATGTCCCCCTTCATTCATGGCGATTTGCAGCTTCACATTGTAGCCACGCCGTTTGAGACCCATTCAAGGCGGTGAAAAGGGCACCCGTGGCTGTGATGAGAGACGATGTCACGAAGCGAGGTGGCAGCGTGCAGATGTAGCAACTCACGACTTTTGTCAGTGTCAAAGGGATTGTATAGTGTGGACTTGAGGGTCATGGGGACAGCATTTGATTGCTCTGTTGTTTTGTTTCGTATTGTTTTATAAATGCCTGAAGTTGGTAGATACGACAGTTACATCACTTTCACGAGATGGCCAATACCATGACGAGGTTTTCCTTAATTAGAACACCATCTTTCCAGAGGTCACTCACTGGTTGTGGCCGTGCTTAAACGAATGCTGCTGGAAAGCATTGTTCCAGCAACGAATTGGCTCACCTTAGTGTGTTTTATCACTTTAGAGAACGAGATAATTCCATCATGCCCTCTCAGGGGTACTATTCGTGATGAACCAATCATCAACTTGTGTTTTTACTGCTTGCATTCTTCCCCCGCTCATACATTCAATAGTTTTTGTGCCAATTTTCCTGTTGTTTCATATTTTTTTCCATAACATTTTGCAGGATTCCGTACATTGGATCATGTGCTTTTTGTGGTTTCACGTAACTTTGTTTTCCAACTGAGTCGTTCCTCTTGTCCCCGCTTTCAGTTGCAGTCCATCACAACGCGAGTGTTTTCCATTATTGCGCGTGGCCACGCACATTTATTAAATCTCTGGAGTTGAATATTTTGATTAGGACCGGCTTGAATGATCACATATCCGAAATGAGACGTTAATATTCGCTGTCTTGTCTTCGTCTGTAATTAACTCTGTTTGGCGATGTTGAAGTTAAATTTCCAGCCTCTGATTACTTGCTGCGTTTAATTTATTCAGAGAAAAGACATCTCTGGCGTTCTTTTATTTGTCCTTGAGAACAAAATTCTGTGTCACTGGGGAGCACTGACTTCAAGTTTAAACAGCCCGTATTACTGCCCACAAACGCACACCAACACGTGATGCGCTATCCATGCTTGCGTTCAAGTGTCAAGTTCATTTCGTTGAACCAGGTGGGACCTCAAGAGACCACGATGAGTCTCATTTACAAGAGTGACCTGGATCACCAAAATGACAGAAGCAAAACAAATACGACAAAGTACAGCAAATTAAGTGAATAGAAACCAGCATTATAGAAATGTTGTGTCACGTGAGAAATTGAAAAACGTGGCACAAACACAAATCAAAGTCAAGTGACAAATTTCACGTTGCGCGATTCGGCTGGGGCATGGGCATGAACTTAATGAGCGCTCGGTGATTCTGACCAGAGCTCAGAATACGGTGGCGTGTGAAGGCACAAACATCCGCATGTCCCCTTCACATGCATCCACCTTGACATGGAAATTTGATAACTTTTTCTTGGTTCTTTCGGTAAAGTCACGTAGAAGGGAAGCAATAAAATAATAAAAATAAAACATATTATTTTATTTTATTATGTTTTATTTTTATTATTTTATTACTTCCCTTCTACGTGACTTTACCGAAAGAACCAAGAAGATGAATCCCTGCAGTCACGAAAGCTTTAAATCGAAATTGTATTATGTTTTATTTTTATTATTTTATTACTTCCCGTCTACGTGACTTTACCGAAAGAACCAAGAAGATGAATCCCTGCAGTCACGAAAGCTTTAAATCGAAATTTTATTATGTTTTATTTTTATTATTTTATTACTTCGCTTCTACGTGACTTTACCGAAAGAACCAAGAAGATGAATCCCTGCAGTCACGAAAGCTTTAAATCGAAATTTTATTATGTTTTATTTTTATTATTTTATTACTTCCCTTCTACGTGACTTTACCGAAAGAACCAAGAAGATGAATCCCTGCAGTCACGAAAGCTTTAAATCGAAATTGATAACTTTTGTTCGAATCCAGCCAACCAGCTGTGATTAAATCCGGTATTCTAAGTGTAGCGAGTCACCAATAGATGCACATAAAACCCTTCACGTTAAAATGTCTTTCATTTATTTCAGCTGATTCCAGCTCCGAAAAAAAAATGAGTCTCATCGGCGCCTGAGGCCTATTGCAAGGCCGTCCGAACTAGTTATTCCGTGGGCCGTTCAGAAACAATGTAGTGCACTGCAAAAGTTGAAATGGATGCTTTTAAATGATGCCGAGAGCACAGCTAGAACATATTTTTTTTGAAAATTGTGAAACATGATTTAATAAATCTTGACTTAAAGCATTCGTGACTGCAGGAATTCATATTTTTGGGTATTTGTATCTACGTGACTTTACCGAAAGATCCAACGAATATAATTCAATAAAATAAAATAATTACATTTGCATGGATGTGCCCAGCAAATTTGAAACAATGATAAATAGGATAATTGGTTCGCTTAAGGTAACTTTAATAATATTTGACATGCTTTTATGAATCCACTACTGGAAGAAAGGCCTCTCAATGTCATGTCAGTCATGTAGGTTGACCATGCTTCACCAAGCTGGCCAGTTTGGTTTGGTCAAAAGTGCACCCAGGACTTTGTAAATACAACCACGAGCCACTGATGTTAACCGGTGTCTGTGCAGCAAACTCAGGGCGTTGTGTTCATGCTGCAGACTTCTAACCCTTCCACTGCAACCGGATTGGTGTTTCATGAAGATGATGCAAGTGACTGTTTCATGCAAAGCAGAAGCAATCGTAGCAAGGCAGCCTGCAATTCAAATTACTCTCCCGCAAGCTCAATAACTTTTTTTTAGATGCATGCAAATATCACGTGTATAAAAATAACACGTTAATGACTTACGCTACCATGCCAATTCAATTTTCACTTTATTAGGAACCCACATGTTTCTGTACCTCCGGTTGATATTTATATTTTGTTTGAATTGACATTACGGTTTCCTCTTATTACACCGAGCGTGCGAGTGTAGGGCGCAGTGACAACGTGCTCTGGGTATTACCACAAAATGTAATTTTCGCGATGTTTTCTGGGCTCTGAAAAGGTCATGCACTAAAAAAACGAAGAGCTCGTTGTGCATGACTCACGCGTATTATTTGCACAGGTCAAGCTTCAATGGAGGTGACATGAGCCCAAATACTTGACTGTTACGATAATAGTGTTGGTCGATCGCTTGCAGAAGGGAGAACTTGGGTTATTTTTTTTTTCCACACAGTGTTCGAATTGTAACACACCCTGGGGTTTGACTGTATAATATGTATTTAAACTCAGTGCGGCATAGTCGTCATCATTACCTACATTAGCATTATCACACTTTAACTTTTCTCCCTTCTGTATCTGGAGGATTGGAGGCTCTGGCAGTCAATGTTGAGCTCTCTTTATCGAGTCACTTCCACACTCGCCCATTGCCTCAGCTGGACATGCGGCCCCCAGTCGAGATCCGAACCCTCACACAGAGACCCATACTCTCCCACAGAGACACACACTGTCACACAGAGACCCATACTCTCACACAGAGACCCATACTGTCACACAGAGACCCATACTCTCCCACAGAGACACATACTGTCACACAGAGACCCATACTGTCACACAGAGACCCATACTCTCACACAGAGACACATACTGTCACACAGAGACCCATACTGTCACACAGAGACCCATACTCTCACACAGAGACACATACTGTCACACAGAGACCCATACTGTCACACAGAGACCCATACTCTCACACAGAGACACATACTGTTACACAGAGACCCATACTCTCCCACAGAGACATATACTGTCACACAGAGACCCATACTCTCCCACAGAGACACATACTGTCACACAGAGATCCATACTCTCCCACAGAGACCCATACTCTCCCACAGAGACCCACAACTGTCACACAGTGAGACCCATACTCTCTCACAGAGACCCATACTGTCACACAGAGATCCATACTCACACAGAGAGACCCATACTCTCCCACAGAGATCCATACTCACACAGAGAGACCCATGACCCTCACACAGAGACCCATACCCAATTGAGTAATGTTCAGGTAATTATATTAGAATTGGGATGTTTGGCCAAAAACAGTTACATGTTGTGTGTGTGTGCGTCTGTTTTAAGCTATACGAGGAAACTTGGAGAAGCTGGGAGGAAACCCGTGCACAACGGGGAGGGAGAAAGAGAGTGAACATACGAAGGTGCCCGAGTCTGGAATCGAACACGTAACCCTCTTGCTGTGAGGCAGAAGTTGTGACCACGGTGGCCGCCCTGCCACGTTGTTCGAGGCGCGCTCAGGATGTGAAGCTGGCATTTGTATTACGTGCAGGGCTCGGCCTCGGGACAGCTTGTTGGTTGATGGCTGAAAGAATAACACGTTTTGACGTTCTGCAATGAGTTTGCACTAAGTTCTAGTTTCCTGCAAGACCTGACTGCTGGCAGACTGGCTGGCCAAGCGCGTGCTATGGAGGCAAAAACTTATTTGCGTGAAAACTACCGAGATTTAAGGCCTTGTTAAATGAGCATGCGAATGCACTCGGTCGCTAAACCTCCGCAGATGCGTTTATTTGTCGAGCGTATTGAGCAAATTAAAACGCATGCGTAAATAGACGAAGACATCAATTGACTTTCACACCACCTCAAGTGCGTTTTTGTTGCGAATCGGCGACATTCCGTCCGTAGCTTTGGGGTCATCGTGAAGCAGCGGTGAGGTTGTTGGCGAGACGTCTTGGCGTGGCAGACGACATTTAAAGATCAGCAATTAACGCAGAGAGAGAGAGAGTCGCATCTCCGTGTAAGTGCCCTACTTCAACGTGATGCCCCCACGCCTTCTAAACTGAGCTCGCAGCCCCCGCTGCCTTGTGCATCCGCATTTCAAGGAGTGATAAACACCGTCTCGTGATCGCGAGTCATTATCGATCGCTCTTCTTAATTCGATAATGTCTACCTCCAATCATTGTGTGGGTAGGAGGCGCCAAAGCCGTTGGAGGGGGGGGGGCTTCGGCTGTTTGATTACAATCTTTGATGACCTCCTGCAATGCCATGAATATTCCATTGGAACCTCATTTGCCAGTAAAAAATATGATAATTGTTTTTTTACCCTTCTATCTGGCAACAAATTATCATATGTTTTACTGGCAAATGAGGTACCAATGGTGTAAATGCTTACCCCGAGCTCTCATACTCTGATGGTACATTGTCTTTGAGAAGTGCGTCTTTTGGCGTCATCTGGTCCAACCCCATGTGAGACTAGGCTCTAAGGAAAGCTGTCTCGGGTGTGGACCAATCAACTTCAAGGACAGTGCAGACTGCAGGTATTGTGGTCTATGTAAACATGACTCCTCGTTAAAAAAGGTGTCAGTTTTGTTGCCAGATAGAAGGGTAAAAAAACCAATTGCCATGAATATTGTTTGTACACTCTCGAACGAATTCGCCCACGTGCCACGCTCTTCTTTGTTTGTCATTTGTATTCTTCGTCAAAGGTCACCTCCTCCTCCCTCCTCTTCCCTCCTCCACCTTCCTCCCTCCTCCCCCCTCCTGGTCCATGAACAGGTTCCGATAGCTGGGAATTAAACCCAGCTCATTGGGATTGCGGTTACGTCGATGTACAAACCATTGCGCGTCCCATCTCTGTCGCAGCACGGCTCCCGGCACACGCGTGACATGGGCAACGCATTTGGCGTTAGCGATCACCATTAAAGGTTATAGGTTGCACGTGCACGTTCAAATAGCGTTGCCAAAGAGGTTTTTGCACTAACATTACAACCATTCGAAGTGTCATTAGGGGCCGTCCGTAAATGACGCCGCGCACCTAGGGGGGGAGGTTGAGAAATGTGACGTCACATCAAAATGCGCAACTTTAAATAAATATAGACAACACGTTCTACTTAATTAAATAGACTTTTTCGTACATATTTTCTCCTACAACATCAGAGTGCAGCGCCACATTAAATACGCACTACAATGACAATAGTTTAAAGCGATTTGAAGCATGTTTTATATATTGGGGGGGGGGTGGCATAGCTTTGTGACGTCATATTTGAGGGGGGGGTCTGAGTTTTTGTGACGCCGTGTGCGAAGGGGGGGGGGGGGGTAAAAATCGTCCGAAATCGCGTGACGTCATTTATGGACGGCCCCTTATCCAATCCACGCTGGGTGGTGCTCATCTCTGCTGGGAGTTCGGAAGAAGCGGTGGAAACTCCACATTCCTCTGGCGGGTGATGCATGGAACGGGCCACTACTGCGAATTCCTCTCAGTGATGCACCTTTACCCGATTGTGCTTTTTTAATTAATTGTGGATAAAAACGAAGATGATAATCATTGCTAGTGATGAATAATGATGTTAATGGTTTATGGTGATTTTTTTTGTATCATGTTTAATGATTGTGGATTATGATGGTCATGCTGCTAATTCATGATTATAGCCATGATTCCCGCACCTCTAATGTATCACGGTTGGATACGTACGGTGCGAAAGAAGGTCGACATACATACACGATTCATGATGACTTCAACTGATTATGATGAAGGTGATCCTGGTCAGGATCTGAACGCGGGATATCATCAATGACCCGTACTGCTCCATAGAAACACGAGTTATGTTGTTTCAGTCTCATAACAAAAAAAATATATTACCAGAAATGTTTTATTATTATCGTCGGGGTTAATGACAAAAAAGCTTGAATAAACCCCAATTAAGAGCGACGACTGCCAAATATAACTCCTTTTGAAAAGTCTGGCAATGTGTATGATGCGTTCGTTACTGATAGCGCGAGAATAACGGCCGCGAATGGCATGACGCTTGAATGTTGCGCAGGGCGCAGCTGAGAGCACAAGTCCAATTAACAGGGCCGACATGGCAGCACGTAAGTTAGCGATAGGGGTAATGTGTTCATCTTTACCCTTCATGAAACAAAGAGCAGATAACATTTTAGTTTTTTGTGCTAGTGCAGAAAAAACACAGAGAGAGGGTGGGGGGTTTTTGCCCTATAAACATCTGGCATTGAACCAGCATTGGTTAAATCAAGCCTGGCACTGCTGCTGATGACACACTGACTTTCGATTTAAAGCTTTCGTGACTGCAGGGATTCATCTTCTTGGTTCTTTCGGTAAAGTCACGTAGAAGGGAAGTAATAAAATAATAAAACTAAAACATAATAAAATAATAAAATAAAATAATATAATAATAAAATTTATTTTATTATGTTTTTTTAATTATTATTTTATTACTTCCCTTCTACGTGACTTTACCGAAAGAACCAAGAAGAGACACTGACTGTCGAAACCGGGCCTTGCCTATTAACATCTGGCATTGAACCAGCATTGGTTCAATCAAGCCTGGCACTGCTGCTGATGACACACTGACTTTCGATTTAAAGCTTTCGTGACTGCAGGGATTCATCTTCTTGGTTCTTTCGGTAAAGTCACGTAGAAGGGAAGTAATAAAATAATAAAACTAAAACATAATAAAAAAAAAATATAATAATATAATATATTTTATTATGTTTTTTTAATTATTATTTTATTACTTCCCTTCTACGTGACTTTACCGAAAGAACCAAGAAGAGACACTGACTGTCGAAACCGGGCCTTGCCTATTAACATCTGGCATTGAACCAGCATTGGTTCGATAAAGCCTGACACTGCTGCTGATGAGGCACTGAATCTCAAAGCCGGTCCAGGGCTTGCTTTGTCAAAACCAATGCTGCTGAAGTAATGCACTCCCAGAAGTCTGTGCGGTTGACGGGATGTGTAGATTTGTGTTATGCATTTATATATTGTATGCATGTCAAGGAGGTCTGTTGATTGACACCGTTGGACTAGGCGGAGTTTCTGCTCGGGAGATGTTGAAAGCTTCTTGCTGTAACACTCACGGCCAAACTGACACGGTAGGTGAAAATAAAATGAAAATAAAGTGAAAATAAAGTGAAAATGAAATGAAAATAAAATGAAAATGAAATGAAAATAAAGTTAAAATAAAATGAAAATAAAATCCACATGCACACACATGCAACATCTTCAACCAGTGAATTGCTATTCATGCAGGGGCCGTATGAGGCTATGGGGATCTATTGGAGTGCTGTAATAGCATTGTTTTGAATGATGTACTTTCTGTATAACAACAATAACAATCGCGATGATGTGTTACGTCATGGGTGTTGTTTGACCATACTTCACCGCACAGGTAGGGAATGGGAGGCAGGAGGGAGGATGGACTGTTTCGTATCTCAGATGTTGCTCACGGCTGGGAATCCAACCCAGGTTACTGGGTTCGCTGCGCACCGCACAACACATTCCTGCGGAGGGAGCTGGTAGGAATGTTGGCTTGCTCGGTCAATGGCCAGGGTCAACGGCGGCGTGGTGTATTCTGCAAATATGCCCGACTGTGAGGGCGGGCACAAGCCGGCGTGAGTAGGTTAAACGTTGAGTTTTATAAGGGCACCACGGGGTGACCAGCCCCTCCTCACCCAGACCCACCCCTCCCACCCCCCACTCAGGTGGTTCCTACCAGTAAAATATTGCACCATTATTTTCCCAAAGTCCAATGTCGATACATTTAATTTTCCCCAGGTCGTTACTGGGTCTTGAGACTCACTGTTGAGAATTCGTCGCTTGGGACGTTTGGCAGATTCCTTTATTTTTTACTATTAGTATTGTGTCCCGTCGGATGAAATCTGAGTGCGCCGTAGAACAGCCACACCTGATGTAAGAGGGTCTCGCATTCAAACACATGCTTAGATGCATGACTACCCTACTTGCTGTACTGCCAAATCACGGGCACGACCTCCTTGCCCCTTCGGTGGGTGCCTCGCACCGACTCCACCTCTGAATGCAGTCCATGGCACATTTTGAAATGCCCGTAACACTGGTGAGCGTGCGTGCGTGCGCGCGCGTCATTGTCAAAAGTTCACATTTCTCCGCTCAAATGAGCGTGGAGGCAGGCTGCCCGAAGATCGTCCTCTGGTGGGAAGCATGAGCCACGAGTGGAAGCCCCCACCTCTTCGCCGGTGCTGGAGGAGGGAACATCGTCTCGTTAGGG